>NC_134708.1:129452285-129766627 GCF_043290135.1 Rhipicephalus microplus
CTGTTGCATATGGCGGCTGTCTGTGTAATGGGTAACATGCTTTAAACAACGGACTATTGTGCGCGTGAAATCTTTTCGACCGTGCGGTGCTCCCACTACGTGGCTTCAAGGTAGAAGTCACTGTAGTGTGTGCGCATTTGTGATGTATAGCCCGCTCTATGCCATGAATTTATAATATTCGCATGTTCTAAGGCCCGATTTTGCTGCAGTGGAGATAGTCCCTATTGCGTACTATAGTGCATAGTTATTTGTGCGTACTGAATTCAATGTATCGTGTGTAAGAGTGCTGTTGCATATGGCGGCTGTCTGTGTAATGGGTAACATGCTTTAAACAATGGACTATTGTGCGCGTGAAATCTTTTCGACCGTGCGGTGCTCCCACTACGTGGCTTCAAGGTAGAAGTCACTGTAGTGTGTGCGCATTTGTGATGTATAGCCTGCTCTAAGCCACGAATTTATAATATTCGCATGTTCTAAGGCCCGATTGTGGTGCAATGGAGATAGTCCCTATTGCGTACTATAGTGCTTAGTTATTTGTGCGTACTGAATTCAATGTATCGTGTGTAAGAGTGCTGTTGCATATGGCGGCTGTCTGTGTAATGGGTAACATGCTTTAAACAATGGACTATTGTGCGCGTGAAATCTTTTCGACCGTGCGGTGCTCCCACTACGTGGCTTCAGGGTAGAAGTCACTGTAGTGTGTGCGCATTTGTGATGTATAGCCTCCTCTAAGCCACGAATTTATAATATTCGCATGTTCTAAGGCCCGATTGTGGTGCAGTAGAGATAGTCCCTATTGCGTACTATAGTGCGTAGTTATTTGTGCGTACTGAATTCAATGTATCGTGTGTAAGAGTGCTGTTGCATATGGCGGCTGTCTGTGTAATGGGTAACATGCCTTAAAAACGGACTATTGTGCGCGTGAAATCTTTTCGACCGTGCGGTGCTCCCACTACGTGGCATCAAGGTAGAAGTCACTGTAGTCTGTGCGCATTTGTGATGTATAGCCTCCTCTAAGTCACGAATTTATAATATTCGCATGTTCTAAGGCCAGATTGTGGTGCAGTGGAGATAGTCCCTTATGCGTACTATAGTGCGTAGTTATTTGTGCGTACTGAATTCAATGTATTGTGTGTAAGAGTGCTGTTGCATATGGCGGCTGTCTGTGTAATGGGTAACATGCTTTAAATAACGGACTATTTTGCGCGTGAAATCTTTTCGACCGTGCGGTGCTCCCACTACGTGGCTTCAAGGTACAAGTCACTGTAGTGTGTGCGCATTTGTGATGTATAGCCTGCTCTAAGCCACGAATTTATAATATTCGCATGTTCTAAGGCCCGATTGTGGTGCAGTGGAGATAGTCCCTATTGCGTACTATAGTGCGTAGTTATTTGTGCGTACTGAATTCAATGTATCGTGTGTAAGAGTGCTGTTGCATATGGCGGCTGTCTGTGTAATGGGTAACATGCTTTAAACAACGGACAATTGTGCGCGTGAAATCTTTTCGACCGTGCTGTGCTCCCACTACGTGGCTTCAAGGTAGAAGTCACTGTAGTGTGTGCGCATTTGTGATGTATAGCCCGCTCTAAGCCACGAATTTATAATATTCTCATGTTATAAGGCCCGATTTTGTTGCAGTGGAGATAGTCCCTATTGCGTACTATAGTGCGTAGTTATTTGTGCGTACTGAATTCAATGTACCGTGTGTAAGAGTGCTGTTGCATATGGCGGCTGTCTGTGTAATGGGTAACATGCTTTAAACAACGGACTATTGTGCGCGTGAAATCTTTTCGACCGTGCGGTGCTCCCACTACGTGGCTTCAAGGTAGAAGTCGCTGTAGTGTGTGCGCATTTGTGATGTATAGCCTGCTCTAAACCACGAATTTATAATATTCGCATGTTCTAAGGCCCGATTGTGGTGCAGTTGAGATAGTCCCTATTGCGTACTATAGTGCGTAGTTATTTGTGCGTACTGAATTCAATGTATCGTGTGTAAGAGTGCTGTTGCATATGGCGGCTGTCTGTGTAATGGGTAACATGCTTTAAACAACGGACAATTGTGCGCGTGAAATCTTTTCGACCGTGCGGTGCTCCCACTACGTGGCTTCAAGGTAGACGTCACTGTAGTGTGTGCGCATTTGTGATATATAGCCTGCTCTAAGCCACGAATTTATAATATTCGCAAGTTCTAAGGCCCGAGTGTGGTGCAGTGGAGATAGTCCCTATTGCGTACTATAGTGCGTAGTTATTTGTGCGTACTGAATTCAATGTATCGTGTGTAAGAGTGCTGTTGCATATGGCGGCTGTCTGTGTAATGGGTAACATGCTTTAAACAACGGACTATTGTGCGCGTGAAATCTTTTCGACCGTGCGGTGCTCCCACTACGTGGCTTCAAGGTAGAAGTCACTGTAGTGTGTGCGCATTTGTGATGTATAGCCCGCTCTAAGCCACGAATTTATAATATTCGCATGTTCTAAGGCCCGATTTTGGTGCAATGGAGATAGTCCCTATCGCGTACTATAGTGCGTAGTTATTTGTGCGTACTGAATTCAATGTATCGTGTGTAAGAGTGCTGTTGCATATGGCGGCTGTCTGTGTAATGGGTAACATGCTTTAAATAACGGACTATTGTGCGCGTGAAATCTTTTCGACCGTGCGGTGCTCCCACTACGTGGCTTCAAGGTAGAAGTCACTGTAGTGTGTGCGCATTTGTGATGTATAGCCCGCTCTAAGCCACGAATTTATAATATTCGCATGTTCTAAGGCCCGATTGTGGTGCAGTAGAGATAGTCCCTATTGCGTACTATAGTGCTTAGTTATTTGTGCGTACTGAATTCAATGTATCGTGTGTAAGAGTGCTGTTGCATATGGCGGCTGTCTGTGTAATGGGTAACATGCTTTAAATAACGGACTATTGTGCGCGTGAAATCTTTTCGACCGTGCGGTGCTCCCACTACGTGGCTTCAAGGTAGAAGTCACTGTAGTGTGTGCGCATTTGTGATGTATAGCCTGCTCTAAGCCACGAATTTATAATATTCGCATGTTCTAAGGCCCGATTGTGGTGCAGTGGAGATAGTCCCTATTGCGTACTATAGTGCTTAGTTATTTGTGCGTACTGAATTCAATGTATCGTGTGTAAGAGTGCTGTTGCATATGGCGGCTGTCTGTGTAATGGGTAACATGCTTTAAACAACGGACTATTGTGCGCGTGAAATCTTTTCGACCGTGCGGTGCTCCCACTACGTTGCTTCAAGGTAGAAGTCACAGTAGTGTGTGCGCATTTGTGATGTATAGCCTGCTCTAAGCCACGAATTTATAATATTCGCATGTTCTAAGGCCCGATTGTGGTGCAGTGGAGATAGTCCCTATTTAGTACTATAGTGCGTAGTTATTTGTGCGTACTGAATTCAATGTATCGTGTGTAAGAGTGCTGTTGCATATGGCGGCTGTCTGTGTAATGGGTAACATGCCTTAAACAACGGACTATTGAGCGCGTGAAATCTTTTCGACCGTGCGGTGCTCCCACTACGTGGCTTCAAGGTAGAAGTCACTGTAGTGTGTGCGCATTTGTGATGTATAGCCTGCTCTAAGTCACGAATTTATAATATTCGCATGTTCTAAGGCCCGATTGTGGTGCAGTGGAGATAGTCCCTTATGCGTACTATAGTGCGTAGTTATTTGTGCGTACTGAATTCAATGTATCGTGTGTAAGAGTGCTGTTGCATATGGCGGCTGTCTGTGTAATGGGTAACATGCCTTAAATAACGGACTATTGAGCGCGTGAAATCTTTTCGACCGTGCGGTGCTCCCACTACGTGGCTTCAAGGTACAAGTCACTGTAGTGTGTGCGCATTTGTGATGTATAGCCTGCTCTAAGCCACGAATTTATAATATTCGCATGTTCTAAGGCCCGATTGTGGTGCAGTGGAGATAGTCCCTATTTCGTACTATAGTGCGTAGTTATTTGTGCGTACTGAATTCAATGTATTGTGTGTAAGAGTGCTGTTGCATATGGCGGCTGTCTGTGTAATGGGTAACATGCTTTAAATAACGGACTATTTTGCGCGTGAAATCTTTTCGACCGTGCGGTGCTCCCACTACGTGGCTTCAAGGTACAAGTCACTGTAGTGTGTGCGCATTTGTGATGTATAGCCTGCTCTAAGCCACGAATTTATAATATTCGCATGTTCTAAGGCCCGATTGTGGTGCAGTGGAGATAGTCCCTATTTCGTACTATAGTGCGTAGTTATTTGTGCGTACTGAATTCAATGTATCGTGTGTAAGAGTGCTGTTGCATATGGCGGCTGTCTGTGTAATGGGTAACATGCTTTAAACAACGGACTATTGTGCGTGTGAAATCTTTTCGACCGTGCGGTGCTCCCACTACGTGGCTTCAAGGTAGAAGTCACTGTAGTGTGTGCGCATTTGTGATGTATAGCCTGCTCTAAGCCACGAATTTATAATATTCGCATGTTCTAAGGCCCGATTGTGGTGCAGTGGAGATAGTCCCTATTGCGTACTATAGTGCTTAGTTATTTGTGCGTACTGAATTCAATGTATCGTGTGTAAGAGTGCTGTTGCATATGGCGGCTGTCTGTGTAATGGGTAACATGCTTTAAACAACGGACTATTGTGCGCGTGAAATCTTTTCGACCGTGTGGTGCTCCCACTACGTGGCTTCAAGGTAGAAGTCACTGTAGTGTGTGCGCATTTGTGATGTATAGCCTGCTCTAAGCCACGAATTTATAATATTCGCATGTTCTAAGGCCCGATTGTGGTGCAGTGGAGATAGTCCCTATTGCGTACTATAGTGCGTAGTTATTTGTGCGTACTGAATTCAATGTATCGTGTGTAAGAGTGCTGTTGCATATGGCGGCTGTCTGTGTAATGGGTAACATGCCTTAAACAACGGACTATTGTGCGCGTGAAATCTTTTCGACCGTGCGGTGCTCCCACTACGTGGCTTCAAGGTAGAAGTCACTGTAGTGTGTGCGCATTTGTGATGTATAGCCTGCTCTAAGTCACGAATTTATAATATTCGCATGTTCTAAGGCCCGATTGTGCTGCAGTGGAGATAGTCCCTATTGCGTACTATAGTGCGTAGTTATTTGTGCGTACTGAATTCAATGTATCGTGTGTAAGAGTGCTTTTGCATATGGCGGCTGTCTGTGTAATGGGTAACATGCTTTAAACAACGGACTATTGTGCGCGTGAAATCTTTTCGACTGTGCGGTGCTCCCACTACGTGGCTTCAAGGTAGAAGTCACTGTAGTGTGTGCGCATTTGTGATGTATAGCCTGCTCTAAGCCACGAATTTATAATCGCATGTTCTAAGGCCCGATTGTGGTGCAGTGGAGATAGTCCCTTATGCGTACTATAGTGCGTAGTTATTTGTGCGTACTGAATTCAATGTATTGTGTGTAAGAGTGCTGTTGCATATGGCGGCTGTCTGTGTAATGGGTAACATGCTTTAAATAACGGACTATTTTGCGCGTGAAATCTTTTCGACCGTGCGGTGCTCCCACTACGTGGCTTCAAGGTACAAGTCACTGTAGTGTGTGCGCATTTGTGATGTATAGCCTGCTCTAAGCCACGAATTTATAATATTCGCATGTTCTAAGGCCCGATTGTGGTGCAGCGGAGATAGTCCCTATTGCGTACTATAGTGCGTAGTTATTTGTGCGTACTGAATTCAATGTATCGTGTGTAAGAGTGCTGTTGCATATGGCGGCTGTCTGTGTAATGGGTAACATGCTTTAAACAACGGACTATTGTGCGCGTGAAATCTTTTCAACCGTGCGGTGCTCCCACTACGTGGCTTCAAGGTAGAAGTCACTGTAGTGTGTGCGCATTTGTGATGTATAGCCTGCTCTAAGCCACGAATTTATAATATTCGCATGTTCTAAGGCCCGATTGTTATGCAGTGGAGATAGTCCCTATTGCGTACTATAGTGCGTAGTTATTTGTGCGTACTGAATTCAATGTATTGTGTGTAAGAGTGCTGTTGCATATGGTGGCTGTCTGTGTAATGGGTAACATGCTTTAAATAACGGACTATTGTGCGCGTGAAATCTTTTCGACCGTGCGGTGCTCCCACTACGTGGCTTCTAGGTAGAAGTCACTGTAGTGTGTGCTCATTTGTGATGTATAGCCCGCTCTATGCCATGAATTTATAATATTCGCATGTTCTAAGGCCCGATTTTGCTGCAGTGGAGATAGTCCCTATTGCGTACTATAGTGCGTAGTTATTTGTGCGTACTGAATTCAATGTATCGTGTGTAAGAGTGCTGTTGCATATGGCGGCTGTCTGTGTAATGGGTAACATGCTTTAAACAACGGACTATTGTGCGCGTGAAATCTTTTCGACCGTGTGGTGCTCCCACTACGTGGCTTCAAGGTAGAAGTCACTGTAGTGTGTGCGCATTTGTGATGTATAGCCTGCTCTAAGCCACGAATTTATAATATTCGCATGTTCTAAGGCCCGATTGTGGTGCAATGGAGATAGTCCCTATTGCGTACTATAGTGCTTAGTTATTTGTGCGTACTGAATTCAATGTATCGTGTGTAAGAGTGCTGTTGCATATGGCGGCTGTCTGTGTAATGGGTAACATGCCTTAAAAACGGACTATTGTGCGCGTGAAATCTTTTCGACCGTGCGGTGCTCCCACTACGTGGCTTCAAGGTAGAAGTCACTGTAGTCTGTGCGCATTTGTGATGTATAGCCTCCTCTAAGTCACGAATTTATAATATTCGCATGTTCTAAGGCCAGATTGTGGTGCAGTGGAGATAGTCCCTTATGCGTACTATAGTGCGTAGTTATTTGTGCGTACTGAATTCAATGTATTGTGTGTAAGAGTGCTGTTGCATATGGCGGCTGTCTGTGTAATGGGTAACATGCTTTAAATAACGGACTATTTTGCGCGTGAAATCTTTTCGACCGTGCGGTGCTCCCACTACGTGGCTTCAAGGTACAAGTCACTGTAGTGTGTGCGCATTTGTGATGTATAGCCTGCTCTAAGCCACGAATTTATAATATTCGCATGTTCTAAGGCCCGATTGTGGTGCAGTGGAGATAGTCCCTATTGCGTACTATAGTGCGTAGTTATTTGTGCGTACTGAATTCAATGTATCGTGTGTAAGAGTGCTGTTGCATATGGCGGCTGTCTGTGTAATGGGTAACATGCTTTAAACAACGGACAATTGTGCGCGTGAAATCTTTTCGACCGTGCTGTGCTCCCACTACGTGGCTTCAAGGTAGAAGTCACTGTAGTGTGTGCGCATTTGTGATGTATAGCCCGCTCTAAGCCACGAATTTATAATATTCTCATGTTATAAGGCCCGATTTTGTTGCAGTGGAGATAGTCCCTATTGCGTACTATAGTGCGTAGTTATTTGTGCGTACTGAATTCAATGTACCGTGTGTAAGAGTGCTGTTGCATATGGCGGCTGTCTGTGTAATGGGTAACATGCTTTAAACAACGGACTATTGTGCGCGTGAAATCTTTTCGACCGTGCGGTGCTCCCACTACGTGGCTTCAAGGTAGAAGTCGCTGTAGTGTGTGCGCATTTGTGATGTATAGCCTGCTCTAAACCACGAATTTATAATATTCGCATGTTCTAAGGCCCGATTGTGGTGCAGTTGAGATAGTCCCTATTGCGTACTATAGTGCGTAGTTATTTGTGCGTACTGAATTCAATGTATCGTGTGTAAGAGTGCTGTTGCATATGGCGGCTGTCTGTGTAATGGGTAACATGCTTTAAACAACGGACAATTGTGCGCGTGAAATCTTTTCGACCGTGCGGTGCTCCCACTACGTGGCTTCAAGGTAGACGTCACTGTAGTGTGTGCGCATTTGTGATGTATAGCCTGCTCTAAGCCACGAATTTATAATATTCGCAAGTTCTAAGGCCCGATTGTGGTGCAGTGGAGATAGTCCCTATTGCGTACTATAGTGCGTAGTTATTTGTGCGTACTGAATTCAATGTATCGTGTGTAAGAGTGCTGTTGCATATGGCGGCTGTCTGTGTAATGGGTAACATGCTTTAAACAACGGACTATTGTGCGCGTGAAATCTTTTCGACCGTGCGGTGCTCCCACTACGTGGCTTCAAGGTAGAAGTCACTGTAGTGTGTGCGCATTTGTGATGTATAGCCCGCTCTAAGCCACGAATTTATAATATTCGCATGTTCTAAGGCCCGATTTTGGTGCAATGGAGATAGTCCCTATCGCGTACTATAGTGCGTAGTTATTTGTGCGTACTGAATTCAATGTATCGTGTGTAAGAGTGCTGTTGCATATGGCGGCTGTCTGTGTAATGGGTAACATGCTTTAAATAACGGACTATTGTGCGCGTGAAATCTTTTCGACCGTGCGGTGCTCCCACTACGTGGCTTCTAGGTAGAAGTCACTGTAGTGTGTGCGCATTTGTGATGTATAGCCCGCTCTAAGCCATGAATTTATAATATTCGCATGTTCTAAGGCCCGATTTTGCTGCAGTGGAGATAGTCCCTATTGCGTACTATAGTGCGTAGTTATTTGTGCGTACTGAATTCAATGTATCGTGTGTAAGAGTGCTGTTGCATATGGCGGCTGTCTGTGTAATGGGTAACATGCTTTAAATAACGGACTATTGTGCGCGTGAAATCTTTTCGACCGTGCGGTGCTCCCACTACGTGGCTTCAAGGTAGAAGTCACTGTAGTGTGTGCGCATTTGTGATGTATAGCCTGCTCTAAGCCACGAATTTATAATATTCGCATGTTCTAAGGCCCGATTGTGGTGCAGTAGAGATAGTCCCTATTGCGTACTATAGTGCTTAGTTATTTGTGCGTACTGAATTCAATGTATCGTGTGTAAGAGTGCTGTTGCATATGGCGGCTGTCTGTGTAATGGGTAACATGCTTTAAACAACGGACTATTGTGCGCGTGAAATCTTTTCGACCGTGCGGTGCTCCCACTACGTTGCTTCAAGGTAGAAGTCACAGTAGTGTGTGCGCATTTGTGATGTATAGCCTGCTCTAAGCCACGAATTTATAATATTCGCATGTTCTAAGGCCCGATTGTGGTGCAGTGGAGATAGTCCCTATTTAGTACTATAGTGCGTAGTTATTTGTGCGTACTGAATTCAATGTATCGTGTGTAAGAGTGCTGTTGCATATGGCGGCTGTCTGTGTAATGGGTAACATGCCTTAAACAACGGACTATTGAGCGCGTGAAATCTTTTCGACCGTGCGGTGCTCCCACTACGTGGCTTCAAGGTAGAAGTCACTGTAGTGTGTGCGCATTTGTGATGTATAGCCTGCTCTAAGTCACGAATTTATAATATTCGCATGTTCTAAGGCCCGATTGTGGTGCAGTGGAGGTAGTCCCTTATGCGTACTATAGTGCGTAGTTATTTGTGCGTACTGAATTCAATGTATCGTGTGTAAGAGTGCTGTTGCATATGGCGGCTGTCTGTGTAATGGGTAACATGCCTTAAATAACGGACTATTGAGCGCGTGAAATCTTTTCGACCGTGCGGTGCTCCCACTACGTGGCTTCAAGGTACAAGTCACTGTAGTGTGTGCGCATTTGTGATGTATAGCCTGCTCTAAGCCACGAATTTATAATATTCGCATGTTCTAAGGCCCGATTGTGGTGCAGTGGAGATAGTCCCTATTTCGTACTATAGTGCGTAGTTATTTGTGCGTACTGAATTCAATGTATTGTGTGTAAGAGTGCTGTTGCATATGGCGGCTGTCTGTGTAATGGGTAACATGCTTTAAATAACGGACTATTTTGCGCGTGAAATCTTTTCGACCGTGCGGTGCTCCCACTACGTGGCTTCAAGGTACAAGTCACTGTAGTGTGTGCGCATTTGTGATGTATAGCCTGCTCTAAGCCACGAATTTATAATATTCGCATGTTCTAAGGCCCGATTGTGGTGCAGTGGAGATAGTCCCTATTTCGTACTATAGTGCGTAGTTATTTGTGCGTACTGAATTCAATGTATCGTGTGTAAGAGTGCTGTTGCATATGGCGGCTGTCTGTGTAATGGGTAACATGCTTTAAACAACGGACTATTGTGCGTGTGAAATCTTTTCGACCGTGCGGTGCTCCCACTACGTGGCTTCAAGGTAGAAGTCACTGTAGTGTGTGCGCATTTGTGATGTATAGCCTGCTCTAAGCCACGAATTTATAATATTCGCATGTTCTAAGGCCCGATTGTGGTGCAGTGGAGATAGTCCCTATTGCGTACTATAGTGCTTAGTTATTTGTGCGTACTGAATTCAATGTATCGTGTGTAAGAGTGCTGTTGCATATGGCGGCTGTCTGTGTAATGGGTAACATGCTTTAAACAACGGACTATTGTGCGCGTGAAATCTTTTCGACCGTGTGGTGCTCCCACTACGTGGCTTCAAGGTAGAAGTCACTGTAGTCTGTGCGCATTTGTGATGTATAGCCTGCTCTAAGTCACGAATTTATAATATTCGCATGTTCTAAGGCCCGATTGTGGTGCAGTGGAGATAGTCCCTTATGCGTACTATAGTGCGTAGTTATTTGTGCGTACTGAATTCAATGTATTGTGTGTAAGAGTGCTGTTGCATATGGCGGCTGTCTGTGTAATGGGTAACATGCTTTAAATAACGGACTATTTTGCGCGTGAAATCTTTTCGACCGTGCGGTGCTCCCACTACGTGGCTTCAAGGTAGAAGTCACTGTAGTGTGTGCGCATTTGTGATGTATAGCCTGCTCTAAGCCACGAATTTATAATATTCGCATGTTCTAAGGCCCGATTGTGGTGCAGTGGAGATAGTCCCTATTGCGTACTATAGTGCGTAGTTATTTGTGCGTACTGAATTCATTGTATCGTGTGTAAGAGTGCTGTTGCATATGGCGGCTGTCTGTGTAATGGGTAACATGCTTTAAACAACGGACAATTGTGCGCGTGAAATCTTTTCGACCGTGCGGTGCTCCCACTACGTGGCTTCAAGGTAGAAGTCGCTGTAGTGTGTGCGCATTTGTGATGTATAGCCCGCTCTAAGCCACGAATTTATAATATTCTCATGTTATAAGGCCCGATTTTGTTGCAGTGGAGATAGTCCCTATTGCGTACTATAGTGCGTAGTTATTTGTGCGTACTGAATTCAATGTACCGTGTGTAAGAGTGCTGTTGCATATGGCGGCTGTCTGTGTAATGGGTAACATGCTTTAAACAACGGACTATTGTGCGCGTGAAATCTTTTCGACCGTGCGGTGCTCCCACTACGTGGCTTCAAGGTAGAAGTCGCTGTAGTGTGTGCGCATTTGTGATGTATAGCCTGCTCTAAGCCACGAATTTATAATATTCGCATGTTCTAAGGCCCGATTGTGGTGCAGTTGAGATAGTCCCTATTGCGTACTATAGTGCGTAGTTATTTGTGCGTACTGAATTCAATGTATCGTGTGTAAGAGTGCTGTTGCATATGGCGGCTGTCTGTGTAATGGGTAACATGCTTTAAACAACGGACAATTGTGCGCGTGAAATCTTTTCGACCGTGCGGTGCTCCCACTACGTGGCTTCAAGGTAGACGTCACTGTAGTGTGTGCGCATTTGTGATGTATAGCCTGCTCTAAGCCACGAATTTATAATATTCGCAAGTTCTAAGGCCCGATTGTGGTGCAGTGGAGATAGTCCCTATTGCGTACTATAGTGCGTAGTTATTTGTGCGTACTGAATTCAAAGTATCGTGTGTAAGAGTGCTGTTGCATATGGCGGCTGTCTGTGTAATGGGTAACATGCTTTAAACAACGGACTATTGTGCGCGTGAAATCTTTTCGACCGTGCGGTGCTCCCAGTACGTGGCTTCTAGGTAGAAGTCACTGTAGTGTGCTCGCATTTGTGATGTATAGCCCGCTCTAAGCCACGAATTTATAATATTCGCATGTTCTAAGGCCCGATTGTTATGCAGTGGAGATAGTCCCTATCGCGTACTATAGTGCGTAGTTATTTGTGCGTACTGAATTCAATGTATTGTGTGTAAGAGTGCTGTTGCATATGGCGGCTGTCTGTGTAATGGGTAACATGCTTTAAATAACGGACTATTGTGCGCGTGAAATCTTTTCGACCGTGCGGTGCTCCCACTACGTGGCTTCTAGGTAGAAGTCACTGTAGTGTGTGCGCATTTGTGATGTATAGCCCGCTCTAAGCCATGAATTTATAATATTCGCATGTTCTAAGGCCCGATTTTGCTGCAGTGGAGATAGTCCCTATTGCGTACTATAGTGCGTAGTTATTTGTGCGTACTGAATTCAATGTATCGTGTGTAAGAGTGCTGTTGCATATGGCGGCTGTCTGTGTAATGGGTAACATGCTTTAAACAACGGACTATTGTGCGTGTGAAATCTTTTCGACCGTGCGGTGCTCCCACTACGTGGCTTCAAGGTAGAAGTCACTGTAGTGTGTGCGCATTTGTGATGTATAGCCTGCTCTAAGCCACGAATTTATAATATTCGCATGTTCTAAGGCCCGATTGTGGTGCAATGGAGATAGTCCCTATTGCGTACTATAGTGCTTAGTTATTTGTGCGTACTGAATTCAATGTATCGTGTGTAAGAGTGCTGTTGCATATGGCGGCTGTCTGTGTAATGGGTAACATGCTTTAAACAACGGACTATTGTGCGCGTGAAATCTTTTCGACCGTGTGGTGCTCCCACTACGTGGCTTCACGGTAGAAGTCACTGTAGTGTGTGCGCATTTGTGATGTATAGCCTGCTCTAAGCCACGAATTTATAATATTCGCATGTTCTAAGGCCCGATTGTGGTGCAGTAGAGATAGTCCCTATTGCGTACTATAGTGCGTAGTTATTTGTGCGTACTGAATTCAATGTATCGTGTGTAAGAGTGCTGTTGCATATGGCGGCTGTCTGTGTAATGAGTAACATGCCTTAAACAACGGACTATTGTGCGCGTGAAATCTTGTCGACCGTGCGGTGCTCCCACTACGTGGCTTCAAGGTAGAAGTCACTGTAGTGTGTGCGCATTTGTGATGTATAGCCTGCTCTAAGTCACGAATTTATAATATTCGCATGTTCTAAGGCCCGATTGTGGTGCAGTGGAGATAGTCCCTTATGCGTACTATAGTGCGTAGTTATTTGTGCGTACTGAATTCAATGTATTGTGTGTAAGAGTGCTGTTGCATATGGCGGCTGTCTGTGTAATGGGTAACATGCTTTAAATAACGGACTATTTTGCGCGTGAAATCTTTTCGACCATGCGGTGCTCCCACTACGTGGCTTCAAGGTACAAGTCACTGTAGTGTGTGCGCATTTGTGATGTATAGCCTGCTCTAAGCCACGAATTTATAATATTCGCATGTTCTAAGGCCCGATTGTGGTGCAGTGGAGATAGTCCCTATTGCGTACTATAGTGCGTAGTTATTTGTGCGTACTGAATTCAATGTATCGTGTGTAAGAGTGCTGTTGCATATGGCGGCTGTCTGTGTAATGGGTAACATGCTTTAAACAACGGACTATTGTGCGTGTGAAATCTTTTCGACCGTGCGGTGCTCCCACTACGTGGCTTCAAGGTAGAAGTCACTGTAGTGTGTGCGCATTTGTGATGTATAGCCTGCTCTAAGCCACGAATTTATAATATTCGCATGTTCTAAGGCCCGATTGTGGTGCAGTAGAGATAGTCCCTATTGCGTACTATAGTGCGTAGTTATTTGTACGTACTGAATTCAATGTATCGTGTGTAAGAGTGCTGTTGCATATGGCGGCTGTCTGTGTAATGAGTAACATGCCTTAAACAACGGACTATTGTGCGCGTGAAATCTTTTCGACCGTGCGGTGCTCCCACTACGTGGCTTCAAGGTAGAAGTCACTGTAGTGTGTGCGCATTTGTGATGTATAGCCTGCTCTAAGTCACGAATTTATAATATTCGCATGTTCTAAGGCCCGATTGTGGTGCAGTGGAGATAGTCCCTTATGCGTACTATAGTGCGTAGTTATTTGTGCGTACTGGATTCAATGTATCGTGTGTAAGAGTGCTGTTGCATATGGCGGCTGTCTGTGTAATGGGTAACATGCCTTAAACAACGGACTATTTTGCGCGTGAAATCTTTTCGACCGTGCGGTGCTCCCACTACGTGGCTTCAAGGTACAAGTCACTGTAGTGTGTGCGCATTTGTGATGTATAGCCTGCTCTAAGCCACGAATTTATAATATTCGCATGTTCTAAGGCCCGATTGTGGTGCAGTGGAGATAGTCCCTATTGCGTACTATAGTGCGTAGTTATTTGTGCGTACTGAATTCAATGTATCGTGTGTAAGAGTGCTGTTGCGTATGGCGGCTGTCTGTGTAATGGGTAACATGCTTTAAACAACGGACAATTGTGCGCGTGAAATCTTTTCGACCGTGCGGTGCTCCCACTACGTGGCTTCAAGGTAGAAGTCACTGTAGTGTGTGCGCATTTGTGATGTATAGCCCGCTCTAAGCCACGAATTTATAATATTCGCATGTTATAAGGCCCGATTTTGTTGCAGTGGAGATAGTCCCTATTGCGTACTATAGTGCGTAGTTATTTGTGCGTACTGAATTCAATGTATCGTGTGTAAGAGTGCTGTTGCATAAGGCGGCTGTCTGTGTAATGGGTAACATGCTTTAAACAACGGACTATTGTGCGCGTGAAATCTTTTCGACCGTGCGGTGCTCCCACTACGTGGCTTCAAGGTAGAAGTCACTGTAGTGTGTGCGCATTTGTGATGTATAGCCCGCTCTAAGCCACGAATTTATAATATTCGCATGTTATAAGGCCCGATTTTGTTGCAGTGGAGATAGTCCCTATTGCGTACTATAGTGCGTAGTTATTTGTGCGTACTGAGTTCAATGTATCGTGTGTAAGAGTGCTGTTGCATAAGGCGGCTGTCTGTGTAATGGGTAACATGCTTTAAACAACGGACTATTGTGCGCGTGAAATCTTTTCGACCGTGTGGTGCTCCCACTACGTGGCTTCAAGGTAGAAGTCACTCTAGTGTGTGCGCTTTTGTGATGTATAGCCCGCTCTAAGCCACGAATTTATAATATTCGCATGTTCTAAGGCCCGATTGTGGTGCAATGGAGATAGTCCCTATCGCGTACTATAGTGCGTAGTTATTTGTGCGTACTGAATTCAATGTATCGTGTGTAAGAGTGCTGTTGCATATGGCGGCTGTCTGTGTAATGGGTAACATGCTTTAAACAACGGACTGTTGTGCGCGTGAAATCTTTTCGACCGTGCGGTGCTCCCACTACGTGGCTTCTAGGTAGAAGTCACTGTAGTGTGTGCGCATTTGTGATGTATAGCCCGCTCTAAGCCACGAATTTATAATATTCGCATGTTCTAAGGCCCGATTGTGGTGCAGTGGAGATAGTCCCTATCGCGTACTATAGTGCGTAGTTATTTGTGCGTACTGAATTCAATGTATCGTGTGTAAGAGTGCTGTTGCATATGGCGGCTGTCTGTGTAATGGGTAACATGCTTTAAACAACGGACTGTTGTGCGCGTGAAATCTTTTCAACCGTGCGGTGCTCCCACTACGTGGCTTCAAGGTAGAAGTCACTGTAGTGTGTGCGCATTTGTGATGTATAGCCCGCTCTAAGCCACGAATTTATAATATTCGCATGTTCTAAGGCCCGATTGTGGTGCAATGGAGATAGTCCCTATCGCGTACTATAGTGCGTAGTTATTTGTGCGTACTGAATTCAATGTATTGTGTGTAAGAGTGCTGTTGCATATGGCGGCTGTCTGTGTAATGGGTAACATGCTTTAAACAACGGACTATTGTGCGCGTGAAATCTTTTCGACCGTGTGGTGCTCCCACTACGTGGCTTCAAGGTAGAAGTCACTCTAGTGTGCTCGCATTTGTGATGTATAGCCCGCTCTAAGCCACGAATTTATAATATTCGCATGTTCTAAGGCCCGATTGTTATGCAGTGGAGATAGTCCCTATCGCGTACTATAGTGCGTAGTTATTTGTGCGTACTGAATTCAATGTATTGTGTGTAAGAGTGCTGTTGCATATGGCGGCTGTCTGTGTAATGGGTAACATGCTTTAAATAACGGACTATTGTGCGCGTGAAATCTTTTCGACCGTGCGGTGCTCCCACTACGTGGCTTCTAGGTAGAAGTCACTGTAGTGTGTGCGCATTTGTGATGTATAGCCCGCTCTAAGCCATGAATTTATAATATTCGCATGTTCTAAGGCCCGATTTTGCTGCAGTGGAGATAGTCCCTATTGCGTACTATAGTGCGTAGTTATTTGTGCGTACTGAATTCAATGTATCGTGTGTAAGAGTGCTGTTGCATATGGCGGCTGTCTGTGTAATGGGTAACATGCTTTAAACAACGGACTATTGTGCGTGTGAAATCTTTTCGACCGTGCGGTGCTCCCACTACGTGGCTTCAAGGTAGAAGTCACTGTAGTGTGTGCGCATTTGTGATGTATAGCCTGCTCTAAGCCACGAATTTATAATATTCGCATGTTCTAAGGCCCGATTGTGGTGCAATGGAGATAGTCCCTATTGCGTACTATAGTGCTTAGTTATTTGTGCGTACTGAATTCAATGTATCGTGTGTAAGAGTGCTGTTGCATATGGCGGCTGTCTGTGTAATGGGTAACATGCTTTAAACAACGGACTATTGTGCGCGTGAAATCTTTTCGACCGTGTGGTGCTCCCACTACGTGGCTTCACGGTAGAAGTCACTGTAGTGTGTGCGCATGTGATGCAGGTTCTTATTTGCTGATTTGTTTTTCTCCCGGGCTGAGCCTCAGAGAGTTTTGTTAATAAGGACAAAGCCGTTCGGTTTCCAAGAAACACACAAAAAGTTTAATTGAAAAGTAAAAAGACAAAGATTCCTCACAAAACAAAACACTTAATAAACAGTTGACTGGACATGACGAAACACATCTGTAAACACCCAACAAGAACGTTCAAAGTCAGTAACTAAACCTAACGTTCGAAAGGGGCTGAGTGATGGGAGTAGCGCAAGATATCTGTTCGGTCTCACCCACACGCTGAATTCCGCCGACGATGAGCAAACCGGAACGCGGTGATTCCGGCTTCAGGACGCGGGCAGGACGGGGATGAAGGAACGCTGGCTGCTGACGACACGTCGAGAAACCAGGCCGGAACGTGGTGGCTCTGGCTTTAGGAGTGTGGACCCGTCTGTGACGAGAGAACGCAGGCTGGTGGTGACGCGTCAGAGAACCAGGGTCGACCTAGTCAAGCAGCTGGGCGCACAGCTCGGGCCCGGAGCCCGACGGCTGTAGCTCGCCTGCCGGAACCAAAGTCCGCAGGCCCTGGAAAGGAGTTCAGGACCGGATGGCCACGGTCCTTTGGAGCGGGAATACGACGGCAGGAGGCCCCGGCCGGTTGAAGACCTGCAGGCTCGGGTCCTACGCCCGACGGCCCATCTTCAGCGCCCGGTCCGGTGACGACCTTCCGCTTGCCCCGTCTTCTTCGAACTCCCCTTTCATCTCCTCTGCTCAGGCTTCTGCTGCCGCTCTGGCCCACTTGTCTCGTCCCGATTGGAGATTCCGTACTTTCGTGGTACCCAGCCATTGGGCATTGAAATCTCCGTGGAAGGACCTCATTGAAGAAAAATGTTCACGCCCACACGTGCCGCAGCCAAGCGTTATCTTCATCTTCTTCTGGCTGATGGAGTGGCGCACTTTTTAAACGCGCGCAATCACATCACAAAGCCCCCCTTTCGAAAAGTTTTTTCCGTAATGAAAAAACTGCAGATAAGTGCGCGTTTCACCACACACAACACACATCGTGCCCAATGTTCACTACAATCTTACAATCAATCCACTCATTTTGCGCAGTCACACAAAATCTACTAAAGCCCACTAGATAATTCACAGCCAAGCTACAACATCCTGCCCAAAACTAAGAAGATCACAACTCTTGTGAAGTTAGTATTTTAAATCCAGAATATATACAAACTATGCGTGTCCTTGACCATATGGTCTAAATCTAGAGGTAGCGACCGGTTATTAAACTCGACTCTCAGATTATAGCATCCCACACCAGACGAATAGAATGATTGTTTCTTTCATATGAATGCAAAACGAAAACCTTGCACATTTCCGATCAGAGATCTGCCTGTACTTCGGCCTCAGAATTTTATCCACATGGACATCAGCCCTGCCAGCGGCATCTGTCACTACAGCTGGCGCCATGCAGACAGACGCTGCTACAGACCCCTCCGAGTTTTTTTTTTTTTTATTTGGCTTGCAAACAAGTCACATGCTCCTTCATATAACTTCTTTTAGTTTTGCAAACTCAATGATTTCGTCGTCGTTTCCTGCTCTTTGAACGGAACGCTACAATATTTACTTTGACATGACGTAATCATTGCGCCATGCTGAGGCGAGATAACTATGTTCCTCAATCTTGCCTGTGCCACTGCTTACATCTGGAAGTGTTACGCAGGATGACTATACGGCTACCGCCTCAGAGTTGTCTACAAGGCATACGCTTCTTGCTATGTCACTTGTCTTACTTCGTGCGTGTCTCCAATTCGAGCTGTTTTTCTTTCTCGCGCGTCTCGAACCCAAGCTGCTCCTTCTTGGCCTGCGTCTCCCGTTCCAACTGTTCCTTTCAAACTCAATCTCCGCCTCCCTCTCTTTGCGAATGCGCCTCTCGCGTTCTTCACACCAAGCCTCCATTTCATCGCCTTTTAGACCCATGCGTCTTGCTAACTCCTCTAGGTTTGCCCTACTCATGGTCGTGTTCTAGTCTGGAGAGGTAAGTGGTAAAAATGGTCTCGTCCTGTCGCAGCGGACGCCAGTGTTGTCACGAGGCTGTTTAATGGGCAAGCTCTCGTGTAGGTTCGTGTAAAGCAAAAACCACCGATGACATAACCATCATCGGGAAAAGAGCTGACGAGACCATTTGCTTCCACCCTAATTCCCAACACTCAATATATTTAGAAACCCCTAACAACAAATAGCAGACAAAGAACACAGCATACATAACTAGAAAGAGGTTAGTGAGAAGAACAAACGGCTAAAGACGTGAGCAGTGCATGGACATAAATGTTCGGTGTAAAATAAGCCTTGTCACAACATAGCGGGACGCGGTGCTTGCAGCGAAGGCTGTGCTACCAAGGAAGGCATGGACGCACTCACGTAAACGATGACAGTGGTGATGCGGGGCTTGCAACCGATGCGACTGAGTAATGGTGAACACGCACTCGTGCAACAGGGGAAAGACTGGCGATTAGCTTGAGACGCTCACGAGGTTGACTTGCACGGAAGGAAGCGTCGGGCTGGTTGAAGTCAGTGACCTTCCGGCGTTCGGCAGCCGCAGCTCGCACACGAAGTCGGAGGCGTTTTCTTTTGGCCAACGCCAGAAGACCAGAACAAGCCTGGCCCACGTCAGGTGACGAGAAGAAGCTCTGTGTCCAGGTGGGAGCCTGCTGAGACCTTGATGCAGGAGCTCTGCTGGCCGCCACTCCCACGCCCTGGCCACCTTCTTCACTTCGTCCTGACTCGGCCACGTCTGCCTGACTTTAGGACTGTTTACCTCCCTGTCATACTCTTTCAGAGTTTCTTTCTCTAGCGAAAGGTCATGACGAGGTACAGGGTCAGTCTCACGTAAATTCAAATCGCTCCCGATGTAACTGCTTTCAGAGCACACCTCATCCACTGGTTGACTACTCTGGCTCTCAGACCACGTATATTCAGCGTTTTCCCTCTCAAGCCACTGCTGCAAATCCTCATATTCTAGTTCCAACAGTCTCTTCTTTTCGCGCATCTCTATCTCGAGCAGCCTTTTCTTTTCACGCATTTCTAGCTCAAGCTGCTCCTTCTTAGCGCGTGTCTCTCGCTCGAGCTTCTCTCTCCTAGCCCGTGTTTCTCGCTCGAACTCCTCTCTCTTAGCGTGTGTTTGCAATGCAATCTGCTGCTTTTTAGCGTCACATATCGCAGCCCGTTGCTCACGCTCCCTCTCCATCCGCTCCTCGTACCATACTCTAAACTCCGCTCCCGTCAGTCCCATTTTATCCGCCAACTCAATTAACTCCCACGTGTTCGTCATCGTGTTAACCACGTCAAAAAAATCTACTGGAAAAACAAACGACTTTGTCCTGTCGCGGACGCCAATTTGTGATGCAGGTTCTTATTTGCTGATTTGTTTTTCTCCCGGGCTGAGCCTCAGAGAGTTTTGTTAATAAGGACAAAGCCGTTCGGTTTCCAAGAAACACACAAAAAGTTTAATTGAAAAGTAAAAAGACAAAGATTCCTCACAAAACAAAACACTTAATAAACAGTTGACTGGACATGACGAAACACATCTGTAAACACCCAACAAGAACGTTCAAAGTCAGTAACTAAACCTAACGTTCGAAAGGGGCTGAGTGATGGGAGTAGCGCAAGATATCTGTTCGGTCTCACCCACACGCTGAATTCCGCCGACGATGAGCAAACCGGAACGCGGTGATTCCGGCTTCAGGACGCGGGCAGGACGGGGATGAAGGAACGCTGGCTGCTGACGACACGTCGAGAAACCAGGCCGGAACGTGGTGGCTCTGGCTTTAGGAGTGTGGACCCGTCTGTGACGAGAGAACGCAGGCTGGTGGTGACGCGTCAGAGAACCAGGGTCGACCTAGTCAAGCAGCTGGGCGCACAGCTCGGGCCCGGAGCCCGACGGCTGTAGCTCGCCTGCCGGAACCAAAGTCCGCAGGCCCTGGAAAGGAGTTCAGGACCGGATGGCCACGGTCCTTTGGAGCGGGAATACGACGGCAGGAGGCCCCGGCCGGTTGAAGACCTGCAGGCTCGGGTCCTACGCCCGACGGCCCATCTTCAGCGCCCGGTCCGGTGACGACCTTCCGCTTGCCCCGTCTTCTTCGAACTCCCCTTTCATCTCCTCTGCTCAGGCTTCTGCTGCCGCTCTGGCCCACTTGTCTCGTCCCGATTGGAGATTCCGTACTTTCGTGGTACCCAGCCATTGGGCATTGAAATCTCCGTGGAAGGACCTCATTGAAGAAAAATGTTCACGCCCACACGTGCCGCAGCCAAGCGTTATCTTCATCTTCTTCTGGCTGATGGAGTGGCGCACTTTTTAAACGCGCGCAATCACATCACAGCGCATTTGTGATGTATAGCCTGCTCTAAGCCACGAATTTATAATATTCGCATGTTCTAAGGCCCGATTGTGGTGCAGTAGAGATAGTCCCTATTGCGTACTATAGTGCGTAGTTATTTGTGCGTACTGAATTCAATGTATCGTGTGTAAGAGTGCTGTTGCATATGGCGGCTGTCTGTGTAATGAGTAACATGCCTTAAACAACGGACTATTGTGCGCGTGAAATCTTGTCGACCGTGCGGTGCTCCCACTACGTGGCTTCAAGGTAGAAGTCACTGTAGTGTGTGCGCATTTGTGATGTATAGCCTGCTCTAAGTCACGAATTTATAATATTCGCATGTTCTAAGGCCCGATTGTGGTGCAGTGGAGATAGTCCCTTATGCGTACTATAGTGCGTAGTTATTTGTGCGTACTGAATTCAATGTATTGTGTGTAAGAGTGCTGTTGCATATGGCGGCTGTCTGTGTAATGGGTAACATGCTTTAAATAACGGACTATTTTGCGCGTGAAATCTTTTCGACCATGCGGTGCTCCCACTACGTGGCTTCAAGGTACAAGTCACTGTAGTGTGTGCGCATTTGTGATGTATAGCCTGCTCTAAGCCACGAATTTATAATATTCGCATGTTCTAAGGCCCGATTGTGGTGCAGTGGAGATAGTCCCTATTGCGTACTATAGTGCGTAGTTATTTGTGCGTACTGAATTCAATGTATCGTGTGTAAGAGTGCTGTTGCATATGGCGGCTGTCTGTGTAATGGGTAACATGCTTTAAACAACGGACTATTGTGCGTGTGAAATCTTTTCGACCGTGCGGTGCTCCCACTACGTGGCTTCAAGGTAGAAGTCACTGTAGTGTGTGCGCATTTGTGATGTATAGCCTGCTCTAAGCCACGAATTTATAATATTCGCATGTTCTAAGGCCCGATTGTGGTGCAGTAGAGATAGTCCCTATTGCGTACTATAGTGCGTAGTTATTTGTACGTACTGAATTCAATGTATCGTGTGTAAGAGTGCTGTTGCATATGGCGGCTGTCTGTGTAATGAGTAACATGCCTTAAACAACGGACTATTGTGCGCGTGAAATCTTTTCGACCGTGCGGTGCTCCCACTACGTGGCTTCAAGGTAGAAGTCACTGTAGTGTGTGCGCATTTGTGATGTATAGCCTGCTCTAAGTCACGAATTTATAATATTCGCATGTTCTAAGGCCCGATTGTGGTGCAGTGGAGATAGTCCCTTATGCGTACTATAGTGCGTAGTTATTTGTGCGTACTGGATTCAATGTATCGTGTGTAAGAGTGCTGTTGCATATGGCGGCTGTCTGTGTAATGGGTAACATGCCTTAAACAACGGACTATTTTGCGCGTGAAATCTTTTCGACCGTGCGGTGCTCCCACTACGTGGCTTCAAGGTACAAGTCACTGTAGTGTGTGCGCATTTGTGATGTATAGCCTGCTCTAAGCCACGAATTTATAATATTCGCATGTTCTAAGGCCCGATTGTGGTGCAGTGGAGATAGTCCCTATTGCGTACTATAGTGCGTAGTTATTTGTGCGTACTGAATTCAATGTATCGTGTGTAAGAGTGCTGTTGCGTATGGCGGCTGTCTGTGTAATGGGTAACATGCTTTAAACAACGGACAATTGTGCGCGTGAAATCTTTTCGACCGTGCGGTGCTCCCACTACGTGGCTTCAAGGTAGAAGTCACTGTAGTGTGTGCGCATTTGTGATGTATAGCCCGCTCTAAGCCACGAATTTATAATATTCGCATGTTATAAGGCCCGATTTTGTTGCAGTGGAGATAGTCCCTATTGCGTACTATAGTGCGTAGTTATTTGTGCGTACTGAATTCAATGTATCGTGTGTAAGAGTGCTGTTGCATAAGGCGGCTGTCTGTGTAATGGGTAACATGCTTTAAACAACGGACTATTGTGCGCGTGAAATCTTTTCGACCGTGCGGTGCTCCCACTACGTGGCTTCAAGGTAGAAGTCACTGTAGTGTGTGCGCATTTGTGATGTATAGCCCGCTCTAAGCCACGAATTTATAATATTCGCATGTTATAAGGCCCGATTTTGTTGCAGTGGAGATAGTCCCTATTGCGTACTATAGTGCGTAGTTATTTGTGCGTACTGAGTTCAATGTATCGTGTGTAAGAGTGCTGTTGCATAAGGCGGCTGTCTGTGTAATGGGTAACATGCTTTAAACAACGGACTATTGTGCGCGTGAAATCTTTTCGACCGTGTGGTGCTCCCACTACGTGGCTTCAAGGTAGAAGTCACTCTAGTGTGTGCGCTTTTGTGATGTATAGCCCGCTCTAAGCCACGAATTTATAATATTCGCATGTTCTAAGGCCCGATTGTGGTGCAATGGAGATAGTCCCTATCGCGTACTATAGTGCGTAGTTATTTGTGCGTACTGAATTCAATGTATCGTGTGTAAGAGTGCTGTTGCATATGGCGGCTGTCTGTGTAATGGGTAACATGCTTTAAACAACGGACTGTTGTGCGCGTGAAATCTTTTCGACCGTGCGGTGCTCCCACTACGTGGCTTCTAGGTAGAAGTCACTGTAGTGTGTGCGCATTTGTGATGTATAGCCCGCTCTAAGCCACGAATTTATAATATTCGCATGTTCTAAGGCCCGATTGTGGTGCAGTGGAGATAGTCCCTATCGCGTACTATAGTGCGTAGTTATTTGTGCGTACTGAATTCAATGTATCGTGTGTAAGAGTGCTGTTGCATATGGCGGCTGTCTGTGTAATGGGTAACATGCTTTAAACAACGGACTGTTGTGCGCGTGAAATCTTTTCAACCGTGCGGTGCTCCCACTACGTGGCTTCAAGGTAGAAGTCACTGTAGTGTGTGCGCATTTGTGATGTATAGCCCGCTCTAAGCCACGAATTTATAATATTCGCATGTTCTAAGGCCCGATTGTGGTGCAATGGAGATAGTCCCTATCGCGTACTATAGTGCGTAGTTATTTGTGCGTACTGAATTCAATGTATTGTGTGTAAGAGTGCTGTTGCATATGGCGGCTGTCTGTGTAATGGGTAACATGCTTTAAACAACGGACTGTTTTGCGCGTGAAATCTTTTCGACCGTGCGGTGCTCCCACTACGTGGCTTCAAGGTAGAAGTCACTGTAGTGTGTGCGCATTTGTGATGTATAGCCCGCTCTAAGCCACGAATTTATAATATTCGCATGTTCTAAGGCCCGATTGTGGTGCAGTGGAGATAGTCCCTATCGCGTACTAAAGTGCGTAGTTATTTGTGCGTACTGAATTCAATGTATCGTGTGTAAGAGTGCTGTTGCATATGGCGGCTGTCTGTGTAATGGGTAACATGCTTTAAACAACGGACTATTGTGCGCGTGAAATCTTTTCGACCGTGCGGTGCTCCCACTACGTGGCTTCAAGGTAGAAGTCACTGTAGTGTGTGCGCATTTGTGATGTATAGCCCGCTCTAAGCCACGAATTTATAATATTCGCATGTTCTAAGGCCCGATTGTGGTGCAGTGGAGATAGTCCCTATTGCGTACTATAGTGCGTAGTTATTTGTGCGTACTGAATTCAATGTATCGTGTGTAAGAGTGCTGTTGCATATGGCGGCTGTCTGTGTAATGGGTAACATGCTTTAAACAACGGACTATTGTGCGCGTGAAATCTTTTCGACCGTGCGGTGCTCCCACTACGTGGCTTCAAGGTAGAAGTCACTGTAGTGTGTGCGCATTTGTGATGTATAGCCCGCTCTAAGCCACGAATTTATAGTATTCGCATGTTCTAAGGCCCGATTGTGGTGCAGTGGAGATAGTCCCTATTGCGTACTATAGTGCGTAGTTATTTGTGCGTACTGAATTCAATGTATTGTGTGTAAGAGTGCTGTTGCATATGGCGGCTGTCTGTGTACTGGGTAACATGCTTTAAACAACGAACTATTGTGCGCGTGAAATCTTTTCGAGCGTGCGGTGCTCCCACTACGTGGCTTCAAGGTAGAAGTCATTGTAGTGTGTGCGCATTTGTGATGTATAGCCTGCTCTAAGCCACGAATTTATAATATTCGCATGTTCTAAGGCCCGATTGTGGTGCAGTGGAGATAGTCCCTATTGCGTACTAAAGTGCGTAGTTATTTGTGCGTACTGAATTCAATTTATTGCGTGTAAGAGTGCTGTTGCATATGGCGGCTGTCTGTGTAATGGGTAACATGCTTTAAACAACGGACTATTGTGCGCGTGAAATCTTTTCGACCGTGCGGTGCTCCCACTACGTGGCTTCAAGGTAGAAGTCACTGTAGTGTGTGCGCATTTGTGATGTATAGCCCGCTCTAAGCCACGAATTTATAATATTCGCATGTTCTAAGGCCCGATTGTTATGCAGTGGAGATAGTCCCTATTGCGTACTATAGTGCGTAGTTATTTGTGCGTACTGAATTCAATGTATTGCGTGTAAGAGTGCTGTTGCATATGGCGGCTGTCTGTGTAATGGGTAACATGCTTTAAACAACGGACTATTGTGCGCGTGAAATCTTTTCGACCGTGCGGTGCTCCCACTACGTGGCTTCAAGGTAGAAGTCACTGTAGTGTGTGCGCATTTGTGATGTATAGCCCGCTCTAAGCCACGAATTTATAATATTCGCATGTTCTAAGGCCCGATTGTGGTGCAGTGGAGATAGTCCCTATTGCGTACTATAGTGCGTAGTTATTTGTGCGTACTGAATTCAATGTATTGCGTGTAAGAGTGCTGTTGCATATGGCGGCTGTCTGTGTAATGGGTAACATGCTTTAAACAACGGACTATTGTGCGCGTGAAATCTTTTCAACCGTGCGGTGCTCCCACTACGTGGCTTCAAGGTAGAAATCACTGTAGTGTGTGTGCATTTGTGATGTATAGCCCGCTCTAAGCCACGAATTTATATTATTTGCATGTTCTAAGGCCCGATTGTGCTGCAGTGGAGATAGTCCCTATTGCGTACTATAGTGCGTAGTTATTTGTGCGTACTGAATTCAATGTATTGTGTGTAAGAGTGCTGTTGCATATGGCGGCTGTCTGTGTAATGGGTAACATGCTTTAAATAACGGACAATTGTGCGCGTGAAATCTTTTCGACCGTGCGGTGCTCCCACTACGTGGCTTCAAGGTAGAAGTCACTCTAGTGTGTGCGCATTTGTGATGTATAGCCCGCTCTAAGCCACGAATTTATATTATTCGCATGTTCTAAGGCCCGATTGTGCTGCAGTGGAGATAGTCCCTATCGCGTACTATAGTGCGTAGTTATTTGTGCGTACTGAATTCAATGTATCGCGTGTAAGAGTGCTGTTGCATATGGCGGCTGTCTGTGTAATGGGTAACATGCTTTAAACAACGGACTATTGTGCGCGTGAAATCTTTTCGACCGTGCGGTGCTCCCACTACGTGGCTTCAAGGTAGAAGTCACTCTAGTGTGTGCGCATTTGTGATGTATAGCCTGCTCTAAGCCACGAATTTATAATATTCGCATGTTCTAAGGCCCGATTGTGGTGCAGTGGAGATAGTCCCTATTGCGTACTATAGTGCGTAGTTATTTGTGCGTACTGAATTCAATGTATTGTGTGTAAGAGTGCTGTTGCATATGGCGGCTGTCTGTGTACTGGGTAACATGCTTTAAACAACGAACTATTGTGCGCCTGAAATCTTTTCGACCGTGCGGTGCTCCCACTACGTGGCTTCAAGGTAGAAGTCACTGTAGTGTGTGCGCATTTGTGATGTATAGCCTGCTCTAAGCCACGAATTTATAATATTCGCATGTTCTAAGGCCCGATTGTGGTGCAGTGGAGATAGTCCCTATTGCGTACTATAGTGCGTAGTTATTTGTGCGTACTGAATTCAATGTATTGTGTGTAAGAGTGCTGTTGCATATGGCGGCTGTCTGTGTACTGGGTAACATGCTTTAAACAACGGACTATTGTGCGCCTGAAATCTTTTCGACCGTGCGGTGCTCCTACTACGTGGCTTCAAGGTAGAAGTCACTGTAGTGTGTGCGCATTTGTGATGTATAGCCTGCTCTAAGCCACGAATTTATAATATTCGCATGTTCTAAGGCCCGATTGTGGTGCAGTGGAGATAGTCCCTATTGCGTACTATAGTGCGTAGTTATTTGTGCGTACTGAATTCAATTTATTGCGTGTAAGAGTGCTGTTGCATATGGCGGCTGTCTGTGTAATGGGTAACATGCTTTAAACAACGGACTATTGTGCGCGTGAAATCTTTTCGACCGTGCGGTGCTCCCACTACGTGGCTTCAAGGTAGAAGTCACTGTAGTGTGTGCGCATTTGTGATGTATAGCCCGCTCTAAGCCACGAATTTATAATATTCGCATGTTCTAAGGCCCGATTATGCTGCAGTGGAGATAGTCCCTATCGCGTACTATAGTGCGTAGTTATTTGTGCGTACTGAATTCAATGTATCGTGTGTAAGAGTGCTGTTGCATATGGCGGCTGTCTGTGTAATGGGTAACATGCTTTAAACAACGGACTATTGTGCGCGTGAAATCTTTTCGACCGTGCGGTGCTCCCACTACGTGGCTTCAAGGTAGACGTCACTGTAGTGTGTGCGCATTTGTGATGTATAGCCCGCTCTAAGCCACGAATTTATAATATTCGCATGTTCTAAGGCCCGATTGTGGTGCAATGGAGATAGTCCCTATTGCGTACAATAGTGCGTAGTTATTTGTGTGTACTGAATTCAATGTATCGTGTGTAAGAGTGTTGTTGCATATGGCGGCTGTCTGTGTAATGGGTAACATGCTTTAAACAACGGACTATTGTGCGCGTGAAATCTTTTCGACCGTGCGGTGCTCCCACTACGTGGCTTCAAGGTAGAAGTCACTGTAGTGTGTGCGCATTTGTGATGTATAGCCTGCTCTAAGCCACGAATTTATAATATTCGCATGTTCTAAGGCCCGATTGTGGTGCAGTGGAGATAGTCTCTATTGCGTACTAAAGTGCGTAGTTATTTGTGCGTACTGATTTCAGTGTATCGTGTGTAAGAGTGCTGTTGCGTATGGCGGCTGTCTGTGTAATGGGTAATATGCTTTAAACAACGGACTATTGTGCGCGGGAAATCTTTTCGACCGTGCGGTGCTCCCACTACGTGGCTTCAAGGTAGAAGTCACTGTAGTGTGTGCGCATTTGTGATGTATAGCCTGCTCTAAGCCACGAATTTTTAATATTCGCATGTTCTAAGGCCCGATTGTGGTGCAGTGGAGATAGTCCCTATTGCGTACAATAGTGCGTAGTTATTTGTGCCTACTGAATTCAATGTATTGTGTGTAAGAGTGCTGTTGCATATGGCGGCTGTCTGTGTAATGGGTAACATGCTTTAAACAACGGACTATTGTGCGCGTGAAATCTTTTCGACTGTGCGGTGCTCCAAATACGTGGCTTCAAGGTAGAAGTCACTGTAGTGTGTGCGCATTTGTGATGTATAGCCTGCTCTAAGCCACGAATTTATAATATTCGCATGTTCTAAGGCCCGATTGTGGTGCAGTGGAGATAGTCCCTATTGCGTACTATAGTGCGTAGTTATTTGTGCGTACTGAATTCAATGTATTGTGTGTAAGAGTGCTGTTGCATATGGCGGCTGTCTGTGTAATGGGTAACATGCTTTAAACAACGGACTATTGTGCGCGTGAAATCTTTTCGACCGTGCGGTGCTCCCACTACGTGGCTTCAAGGTAGAAGTCACTGTTGTGTGTGCGCATTTGTGATGTATAGCCTGCTCTAAGCCACGAATTTATAATATTCGCATGTTCTAAGGCCCGATTGTGGTGCAGTGGAGATAGTCCCTATTGCGTACTATAGTGCGTAGTTATTTGTGCGTACTGAATTCAATGTATTGTGTGTAAGAGTGCTGTTGCATATGGCGGCTGTCTGTGTAATGGGTAACATGCTTTAAACAACGGACTATTGTGCGCGTGAAATCTTTTCGACCGTGCGGTGCTCCCACTACGTGGCTTCAAGGTAGAAGTCACTGTTGTGTGTGCGCATTTGTGATGTATAGCCTGCTCTAAGCCACGAATTTATAATATTCGCATGTTCTAAGGCCCGATTGTGGTGCAGTGGAGATAGTCCCTATTGCGTACTATAGTGCGTAGTTATTTGTGCGTACTGAATTCAATGTATTGTGTGTAAGAGTGCTGTTGCATATGGCGGCTGTCTGTGTAATGGGTAACATGCTTTAAACAACGGACTATTGTGCACGTGAAATCTTTTCGACCGTGCGGTGCTCCCACTACGTGGCTTCAAGGTAGAAGTCACTGTTGTGCGTGCGCATTTGTGATGTATAGCCTGCTCTAAGCCACGAATTTATAATATTCGCATGTTCTAAGGCCCGATTGTGGTGCAGTGGAGATAGTCCCTATTGCGTACTAAAGTGCGTAGTTATTTGTGCGTACTGAATTCAATTTATTGCGTGTAAGAGTGCTGTTGCATATGGCGGCTGTCTGTGTAATGGGTAACATGCTTTAAACAACGGACTATTGTGCGCGTCAAATCTTTTCGACCGTGCGGTGCTCCCACTACGTGGCTTCAAGGTAGAAGTCACTGTAGTGTGTGCGCATTTGTGATGTATAGCCCGCTCTAAGCCACGAATTTATAATATTCGCATGTTCTAAGGCCCGATTGTGGTGCAGTGGAGATAGTCCCTATTGCGTACTATAGTGCGTAGTTATTTGTGCGTACTGAATTCAATGTATTGTGTGTAAGAGTGCTGTTGCATATGGCGGCTGTCTGTGTAATGGGTAACATGCTTTAAACAACGGACTATTGTGCGCGTCAAATCTTTTCGACCGTGCGGTGCTCCCACTACGTGGCTTCAAGGTAGAAGTCACTGTAGTCTGTGCGCATTTGTGATGTATAGCCTGCTCTAAGCCACGAATTTATAATATTCGCATGTTCTAAGGCCCGATTGTGGTGCAGTGGAGATAGTCCCTATTGCGTACTATAGTGCGTAGTTATTTGTGCGTACTGAATTCAATTTATTGCGTGTAAGAGTGCTGTTGCATATGGCGGCTGTCTGTGTAATGGGTAACATGCTTTAAACAACGGACTATTGTGCGCGTCAAATCTTTTCGACCGTGCGGTGCTCCCACTACGTGGCTTCAAGGTAGAAGTCACTGTAGTGTGTGCGCATTTGTGATGTATAGCCCGCTCTAAGCCACGAATTTATAATATTCGCATGTTCTAAGGCCCGATTGTGGTGCAGTGGAGATAGTCCGTATTGCGTACTATAGTGCGTAGTTATTTGTGCGTACTGAATTCAATGTATTGTGTGTAAGAGTGCTGTTGCATATGGCGGCTGTCTGTGTAATGGGTAACATGCTTTAAACAACGGACTATTGTGCGCGTGAAACCTTTTCTACCGTGCGGTGCTCCCACTACGTGGCTTCAAGGTAGAAGTCACTGTAGTGTGTGCGCATTTGTGATGTATAGCCCGCTCTAAGCCACGAATTTATAATATTCGCATGTTCTAAGGCCGATTGTTATGCAGTGGAGATAGTCCCTATTGCGTACTATAGTGCGTAGTTATTTGTGCGTACTGAATTCAATGTATTGTGTGTAAGAGTGCTGTTGCATATGGCGGCTGTCTGTGTAATGGGTAACATGCTTTAAACAACGGACTATTGTGCGCGTGAAATCTTTTCGACCGTGCGGTGCTCCCACTACGTGGCTTCAAGGTAGAAGTCATTGTAGTGTGTGCGCATTTGTGATGTATAGCCCGCTCTAAGCCACGAATTTATAATTTTCGCATGTTCTAAGGCCCGATTGTGCTGCAGTGGAGATAGTCCGTATTGCGTACTATAGTGCGTAGTTATTTGTGCGTACTGAATTCAATGTATTGTGTGTAAGAGTGCTGTTGCATATGGCGGCTGTCTGTGTAATGGGTAACATGCTTTAAACAACGGACTATTGTGCGCGTGAAATCTTTTCTACCGTGCGGTGCTCCCACTACGTGGCTTCAAGGTAGAAGTCACTGTAGTGTCTGCGCATTTGTGATGTATAGCCTGCTCTAAGCCACGAATTTATAATATTCGCATGTTCTAAGGCCCGATTGTGGTGCAGTGGAGATAGTCCCTATTGCGTACTATAGTGCGTAGTTATTTGTGCGTACTGAATTCCATGTATTGTGTGTAAGAGTGCTGTTGCATATGGCGGCTGTCTGTGTAATGGGTAACATGCTTTAAACAACGGACTATTGTGCGCGTGAAATCTTTTCGACCGTGCGGTGCTCCCACTACGTGGCTTCAAGGTAGAAGTCACTGTAGTGTGTGCGCATTTGTGATGTATAGCCTGCTCTAAGCCACGAATTCATAATATTCGCATGTTCTAAGGCCCGATTGTTATGCAGTGGAGATAGTCCCTATTGCGTACTATAGTGCGTAGTTATTTGTGCGTACTGAATTCAATGTATTGCGTGTAAGAGTGCTGTTGCATATGGCGGCTGTCTGTGTAATGGGTAACATGCTTTAAACAACGGACTATTGTGCGCGTGAAATCTTTTCGACCGTGCGGTGCTCCCACTACGTGGCTTCAAGGTAGAAGTCACTGTAGTGTGTGCGCATTTGTGATGTATAGCCCGCTCTAAGCCACGAATTCATAATATTCGCATGTTCTAAGACCCGATTGGGCTGCAGTGGAGATAGTCCCTATTGCGTACTATAGTGCGTAGTTATTTGTGCGTACTGAATTCAATGTATTGTGTGTAAGAGTGCGGTTGCCTATGGCGGCTGTCTGCGTAATGGGTAACAAGGTTTAAACAACGGACTATTGTGCGCGTGAAATCTTTTCGACCGTGCGGTGCTCCCACTACGTGGCTTCAAGGTAAAAGTCACTGTAGTGTGTGCGCATTTGTGATGTATAGCCTGCTCTAAGCCACGAATTCATAATATTCGCATGTTCTAAGGCCCGATTGTTATGCAGTGGAGATAGTCCCTATTGCGTACTATAGTGCGTAGTTATTTGTGCGTACTGAATTCAATGTATTGCGTGTAAGAGTGCTGTTGCATATGGCGGCTGTCTGTGTAATGGGTAACATGCTTTAAACAACGGACTATTGTGCGCGTGAAATCTTTTCGACCGAGCGGTGCTCCCACTACGTGGCTTCAAGGTAGAAGTCACTGTAGTGTGTGCGCATTTGTGATGTATAGCCCGCTCTAAGCCACGAATTCATAATATTCGCATGTTCTAAGGCCCGATTGGGCTGCAGTGGAGATAGTCCCTATTGCGTACTAGAGTGCGTAGTTATTTGTGCGTACTGAATTCAATGTATTGTGTGTAAGAGTGCTGTTGCATATGGCGGCTGTCTGTGTAATGGGTAACATGCTTTAAACAACGGACTATTGTGCGCGTGAAATCTTTTCGACCGTGCGGTGCTCCCACTACGTGGCTTCAAGGTAGAAGTCACTGTTGTGTGTGCGCATTTGTGATGTATAGCCTGCTCTAAGCCACGAATTTATAATATTCGCATGTTCTAAGGCCCGATTGTGGTGCAGTGGAGATAGTCCCTATTGCGTACTATAGTGCGTAGTTATTTGTGCGTACTGAATTCAATGTATTGTGTGTAAGAGTGCTGTTGCATATGGCGGCTGTCTGTGTAATGGGTAACATGCTTTAAACAACGGACTATTGTGCGCGTGAAATCTTTTCGACCGTGCGGTGCTCCCACTACGTGGCTTCAAGGTAGAAGTCACTGTTGTGTGTGCGCATTTGTGATGTATAGCCTGCTCTAAGCCACGAATTTATAATATTCGTATGTTCTAAGGCCCGATTGTGGTGCAGTGGAGATAGTCCCTATTGCGTACTATAGTGCGTAGTTATTTGTGCGTACTGAATTCAATGTATTGTGTGTAAGAGTGCTGTTGCATATGGCGGCTGTCTGTGTAATGGGTAACATGCTTTAAACAACGGACTATTGTGCGCGTGAAATCTTTTCGACCGTGCGGTGCTCCCACTACGTGGCTTCAAGGTAGAGTTCACTGTAGTGTGTGCGCATTTGTGATGTATAGCCCGCTCTAAGCCACGAATTTATAATATTCGCATGTTCTAAGGCCCGATTGTTATGCAGTGGAGATAGTCCCTATTGCGTACTATAGTGCGTAGTTATTTGTGCGTACTGAATTCAATGTATTGTGTCTAAGAGTGCTGTTGCATATGGCGGCTGTCTGTGTAATGGGTAACATGCTTTAAACAACGGACTATTGTGCGCGTCAAATCTTTTCGACCGTGCGGTGCTCCCACTACGTGGCTTCAAGGTAGAAGTCACTGTAGTGTGTGCGCATTTGTGATGTATAGCCCGCTCTAAGCCACGAATTTATAATATTCGCATGTTCTAAGGCCCGATTGTGGTGCAGTGGAGATAGTCCGTATTGCGTACTATAGTGCGTAGTTATTTGTGCGTACTGAATTCAATGTATTGTGTGTAAGAGTGCTGTTGCATATGGCGGCTGTCTGTGTAATGGGTAACATGCTTTAAACAACGGACTATTGTGCGCGTGAAATCTTTTCTACCGTGCGGTGCTCCCACTACGTGGCTTCAAGGTAGAAGTCACTGTAGTGTGTGCGCATTTGTGATGTATAGCCCGCTCTAAGCCACGAATTTATAATATTCGCATGTTCTAAGGCCCGATTGTGGTGCAGTGGAGATAGTTCCTATTGCGTACTATAGTGCGTAGTTATTTGTGCGTACTGAATTCAATGTATTGTGTGTAAGAGTGCTGTTGCATATGGCGGCTGTCTGTGTAATGGGTAACATGCTTTAAACAACGGACTATTGTGCGCGTGAAATCTTTTCGACCGTGCGGTGCTCCCACTACGTGGCTTCAAGGTAGAAGTCACTGTAGTGTGTGCGCATTTGTGATGTATAGCCCGCTCTAAGCCACGAATTTATAATTTTCGCATGTTCTAAGGCCCGATTGTGCTGCAGTGGAGATAGTCCGTATTGCGTACTATAGTGCGTAGTTATTTGTGCGTACTGAATTCAATGTATTGTGTGTAAGAGTGCTGTTGCATATGGCGGCTGTCTGTGTAATGGGTAACATGCTTTAAACAACGGACTATTGTGCGCGTGAAATCTTTTCTACCGTGCGGTGCTCCCACTACGTGGCTTCAAGGTAGAAGTCACTGTAGTGTGTGCGCATTTGTGATGTATAGCCTGCTCTAAGCCACGAATTTATAATATTCGCATGTTCTAAGGCCCGATTGTGGTGCAGTGGAGATAGTCCCTATTGCGTACTATAGTGCGTAGTTATTTGTGCGTACTGAATTCCATGTATTGTGTGTAAGAGTGCTGTTGCATATGGCGGCTGTCTGTGTAATGGGTAACATGCTTTAAACAACGGACTATTGTGCGCGTGAAATCTTTTCGACCGTGCGGTGCTCCCACTACGTGGCTTCAAGGTAGAAGTCACTGTAGTGTGTGCGCATTTGTGATGTATAGCCTGCTCTAAGCCACGAATTCATAATATTCGCATGTTCTAAGGCCCGATTGTTATGCAGTGGAGATAGTCCCTATTGCGTACTATAGTGCGTAGTTATTTGTGCGTACTGAATTCAATGTATTGCGTGTAAGAGTGCTGTTGCATATGGCGGCTGTCTGTGTAATGGGTAACATGCTTTAAACAACGGACTATTGTGCGCGTGAAATCTTTTCGACCGTGCGGTGCTCCCACTACGTGGCTTCAAGGTAGAAGTCACTGTAGTGTGTGCGCATTTGTGATGTATAGCCCGCTCTAAGCCACGAATTCATAATATTCGCATGTTCTAAGGCCCGATTGGGCTGCAGTGGAGATAGTCCCTATTGCGTACTATAGTGCGTAGTTATTTGTGCGTACTGAATTCAATGTATTGTGTGTAAGAGTGCGGTTTCCTATGGCGGCTGTCTGTGTAATGGGTAACAAGGTTTAAACAACGGACTATTGTGCGCGTGAAATCTTTTCGACCGTGCGGTGCTCCCACTACGTGGCTTCAAGGTAAAAGTCACTGTAGTTTGTGCGCATTTGTGATGTATAGCCTGCTCTAAGCCACGAATTTATAATATTCGCATGTTCTAAGGCCCGATTGTGCTGCAGTGGAGATAGTCCCTATTGCGTACTATAGTGTGTAGTTATTTGTGCGTACTGAATTCAATGTATTGTGTGTAAGAGTGCTGTTGCATATGGCGGCTGTCTGTGTAATGGGTAACAAGGTTTAAACAACGGACTATTGTGCGCGTGAAATCTTTTCGACCGTGCGGTGCTCCCACTACGTGGCTTCAAGGCAGAAGTCACTGTGGTGTGTGCGCATTTGTGATGTATAGCCTGCTCTAAGCCTGCTCACGAAGTTATATTATTCGCATGTTCTAAGGCCCGATTGTGGTGCAGTGGAGATAGTGCCTATTGCGTACTATAGTGCGTAGTTATTTGTGCGTACTGAATTCAATGTATTGTGTGTAAGAGTGCTGTTGCATATGGCGGCTGTCTGTGTAATGGGTAACATGCTTTAAACAACGGACTATTGTGCGCGTGAAATCTTTTCGACCGTGCGGTGCTCCCACTACGTGGCTTCAAGGTAGAGTTCACTGTAGTGTGTGCGCATTTGTGATGTATAGCCCGCTCTAAGCCACGAATTTATAATATTCGCATGTTCTAAGGCCCGATTGTTATGCAGTGGAGATAGTCCCTATTGCGTACTATAGTGCGTAGTTATTTGTGCGTACTGAATTCAATGTATTGTGTGTAAGAGTGCTGTTGCATATGGCGGCTGTCTGTGTAATGGGTAACATGCTTTAAACAACGGACTATTGTGCGCGTCAAATCTTTTCGACCGTGCGGTGCTCCCACTACGTGGCTTCAAGGTAGAAGTCACTGTAGTGTGTGCGCATTTGTGATGTATAGCCCGCTCTAAGCCACGAATTTATAATATTCGCATGTTCTAAGGCCCGATTGTGGTGCAGTGGAGATAGTCCGTATTGCGTACTATAGTGCGTAGTTATTTGTGCGTACTGAATTCAATGTATTGTGTGTAAGAGTGCTGTTGCATATTGCGGCTGTCTGTGTAATGGGTAACATGCTTTAAACAACGGACTATTGTGCGCGTGAAACCTTTTCTACCGTGCGGTGCTCCCACTACGTGGCTTCAAGGTAGAAGTCACTGTAGTGTGTGCGCATTTGTGATGTATAGCCCGCTCTAAGCCACGAATTTATAATATTCGCATGTTCTAAGGTCCGATTGTTATGCAGTGGAGATAGTCCCTATTGCGTACTATAGTGCGTAGTTATTTGTGCGTACTGAATTCAATGTATTGTGTGTAAGAGTGCTGTTGCATATGGCGGCTGTCTGTGTAATGGGTAACATGCTTTAAACAACGGACTATTGTGCGCGTGAAATCTTTTCGACCGTGCGGTGCTCCCACTACGTGGCTTCAAGGTAGAAGTCACTGTAGTGTGTGCGCATTTGTGATGTATAGCCCGCTCTAAGCCACGAATTTATAATTTTCGCATGTTCTAAGGCCCGATTGTGCTGCAGTGGAGATAGTCCGTATTGCGTACTATAGTGCGTAGTTATTTGTGCGTACTGAATTCAATGTATTGTCTGTAAGAGTGCTGTTGCATATGGCGGCTGTCTGTGTAATGGGTAACATGCTTTAAACAACGGACTATTGTGCGCGTGAAATCTTTTCTACCGTGCGGTGCTCCCACTACGTGGCTTCAAGGTAGAAGTCACTGTAGTGTGTGCGCATTTGTGATGTATAGCCTGCTCTAAGCCACGAATTTATAATATTCGCATGTTCTAAGGCCCGATTGTGGTGCAGTGGAGATAGTCCCTATTGCGTACTATAGTGCGTAGTTATTTGTGCGTACTGAATTCCATGTATTGTGTGTAAGAGTGCTGTTGCATATGGCGGCTGTCTGTGTAATGGGTAACATGCTTTAAACAACGGACTATTGTGCGCGTGAAATCTTTTCGACCGTGCGGTGCTCCCACTACGTGGCTTCAAGGTAGAAGTCACTGTAGTGTGTGCGCATTTGTGATGTATAGCCTGCTCTAAGCCACGAATTCATAATATTCGCATGTTCTAAGGCCCGATTGTTATGCAGTGGAGATAGTCCCTATTGCGTACTATAGTGCGTAGTTATTTGTGCGTACTGAATTCAATGTATTGCGTGTAAGAGTGCTGTTGCATATGGCGGCTGTCTGTGTAATGGGTAACATGCTTTAAACAACGGACTATTGTGCGCGTGAAATCTTTTCGACCGTGCGGTGCTCCCACTACGTGGCTTCAAGGTAGAAGTCACTGTAGTGTGTGCGCATTTGTGATGTATAGCCCGCTCTAAGCCACGAATTCATAATATTCGCATGTTCTAAGGCCCGATTGGGCTGCAGTGGAGATAGTCCCTATTGCGTACTATAGTGCGTAGTTATTTGTGCGTACTGAATTCAATGTATTGTGTGTAAGAGTGCGGTTGCCTATGGCGGCTGTCTGTGTAATGGGTAACAAGGTTTAAACAACGGACTATTGTGCGCGTGAAATCTTTTCGACCGTGCGGTGCTCCCACTACGTGGCTTCAAGGTAAAAGTCACTGTAGTTTGTGCGCATTTGTGATGTATAGCCTGCTCTAAGCCACGAATTTATAATATTCGCATGTTCTAAGGCCCGATTGTGCTGCAGTGGAGATAGTCCCTATTGCGTACTATAGTGTGTAGTTATTTGTGCGTACTGAATTCAATGTATTGTGTGTAAGAGTGCTGTTGCATATGGCGGCTGTCTGTGTAATGGGTAACAAGGTTTAAACAACGGACTATTGTGCGCGTGAAATCTTTTCGACCGTGCGGTGCTCCCACTACGTGGCTTCAAGGCAGAAGTCACTGTGGTGTGTGCGCATTTGTGATGTATAGCCTGCTCTAAGCCACGAAGTTATATTATTCGCATGTTCTAAGGCCCGATTGTGGTGCAGTGGAGATAGTGCCTATTGCGTACTATAGTGCGTAGTTATTTGTGCGTACTGAATTCAATGTATTGTTGTAAGAGTGCTGTTGCATATGGCGGCTGTCTGTGTAATGGGTAACATGCTTTAAACAACGGACTATTGTGCGCGTCAAATCTTTTCGACCGTGCGGTGCTCCCACTACGTGGCTTCAAGGTAGAAGTCACTGTAGTGTGTGCGCATTTGTGATGTATAGCCCGCTCTAAGCCACGAATTTATAATATTCGCATGTTCTAAGGCCCGATTGTGGTGCAGTGGAGATAGTCCGTATTGCGTACTATAGTGCGTAGTTATTTGTGCGTACTGAATTCAATGTATTGTGTGTAAGAGTGCTGTTGCATATGGCGGCTGTCTGTGTAATGGGTAACATGCTTTAAACAACGGACTATTGTGCGCGTGAAACCTTTTCTACCGTACGGTGCTCCCACTACGTGGCTTCAAGGTAGAAGTCACTGTAGTGTGTGCGCATTTGTGATGTATAGCCCGCTCTAAGCCACGAATTTATAATATTCGCATGTTCTAAGGCCCGATTGTTATGCAGTGGAGATAGTCCCTATTGCGTACTATAGTGCGTAGTTATTTGTGCGTACTGAATTCAATGTATTGTGTGTAAGAGTGCTGTTGCATATGGCGGCTGTCTGTGTAATGGGTAACATGCTTTAAACAACGGACTATTGTGCGCGTGAAATCTTTTCGACCGTGCGGTGCTCCCACTACGTGGCTTCAAGGTAGAAGTCACTGTAGTGTGTGCGCATTTGTGATGTATAGCCCGCTCTAAGCCACGAATTTATAATTTTCGCATGTTCTAAGGCCCGATTGTGCTGCAGTGGAGATAGTCCGTATTGCGTACTATAGTGCGTAGTTATTTGTGCGTACTGAATTCAATGTATTGTGTGTAAGAGTGCTGTTGCATATGGCGGCTGTCTGTGTAATGGGTAACATGCTTTAAACAACGGACTATTGTGCCCGTGAAATCTTTTCTACCGTGCGGTGCTCCCACTACGTGGCTTCAAGGTAGAAGTCACTGTAGTGTGTGCGCATTTGTGATGTATAGCCTGCTCTAAGCCACGAATTTATAATATTCGCATGTTCTAAGGCCCGATTGTGGTGCAGTGGAGATAGTCCCTATTGCGTACTATAGTGCGTAGTTATTTGTGCGTACTGAATTCCATGTATTGTGTGTAAGAGTGCTGTTGCATATGGCGGCTGTCTGTGTAATGGGTAACATGCTTTAAACAACGGACTATTGTGCGCGTGAAATTTTTTCGACCGTGCGGTGCTCCCACTACGTGGCTTCAAGGTAGAAGTCACTGTAGTGTGTGCGCATTTGTGATGTATAGCCTGCTCTAAGCCACGAATTCATAATATTCGCATGTTCTAAGGCCCGATTGTTATGCAGTGGAGATAGTCCCTATTGCGTACTATAGTGCGTGGTTATTTGTGCGTACTGAATTCAATGTATTGCGTGTAAGAGTGCTGTTGCATATGGCGGCTGTCTGTGTAATGGGTAACATGCTTTAAACAACGGACTATTGTGCGCGTGAAATCTTTTCGACCGTGCGGTGCTCCCACTACGTGGCTTCAAGGTAGAAGTCACTGTAGTGTGTGCGCATTTGTGATGTATAGCCCGCTCTAAGCCACGAATTCATAATATTCGCATGTTCTAAGGCCCGATTGGGCTGCAGTGGAGATAGTCCCTATTGCGTACTATAGTGCGTAGTTATTTGTGCGTACTGAATTCAATGTATTGTGTGTAAGAGTGCGGTTGCCTATGGCGGCTGTCTGTGTAATGGGTAACAAGGTTTAAACAACGGACTATTGTGCGCGTGAAATCTTTTCGACCGTGCGGTGCTCCCACTACGTGGCTTCAAGGTAAAAGTCACTGTAGTTTGTGCGCATTTGTGATGTATAGCCTGCTCTAAGCCACGAATTTATAATATTCGCATGTTCTAAGGCCCGATTGTGCTGCAGTGGAGATAGTCCCTATTGCGTACTATAGTGTGTAGTTATTTGTGCGTACTGAATTCAATGTATTGTGTGTAAGAGTGCTGTTGCATATGGCGGCTGTCTGTGTAATGGGTAACAAGGTTTAAACAACGGACTATTGTGCGCGTGAAATCTTTTCGACCGTGCGGTGCTCCCACTACGTGGCTTCAAGGCAGAAGTCACTGTGGTGTGTGCGCATTTGTGATGTATAGCCTGCTCTAAGCCTGCTCACGAAGTTATATTATTCGCATGTTCTAAGGCCCGATTGTGGTGCAGTGGAGATAGTCCGTATTGCGTACTATAGTGCGTAGTTATTTGTGCGTACTGAATTCAATGTATTGTGTGTAAGAGTGCTGTTGCATATGGCGGCTGTCTGTGTAATGGGTAACATGCTTTAAACAACGGACTATTGTGCGCGTGAAATCTTTTCGACCGTGCGGTGCTCCCACTACGTGGCTTCAAGGTAGAGTTCACTGTAGTGTGTGCGCATTTGTGATGTATAGCCCGCTCTAAGCCACGAATTTATAATATTCGCATGTTCTAAGGCCCGATTGTTATGCAGTGGAGATAGTCCCTATTGCGTACTATAGTGCGTAGTTATTTGTGCGTACTGAATTCAATGTATTGTGTGTAAGAGTGCTGTTGCATATGGCGGCTGTCTGTGTAATGGGTAACATGCTTTAAACAACGGACTATTGTGCGCGTCAAATCTTTTCGACCGTGCGGTGCTCCCACTACGTGGCTTCAAGGTAGAAGTCACTGTAGTGTGTGCGCATTTGTGATGTATAGCCCGCTCTAAGCCACGAATTTATAATATTCGCATGTTCTAAGGCCCGATTGTGGTGCAGTGGAGATAGTCCGTATTGCGTACTATAGTGCGTAGTTATTTGTGCGTACTGAATTCAATGTATTGTGTGTAAGAGTGCTGTTGCATATTGCGGCTGTCTGTGTAATGGGTAACATGCTTTAAACAACGGACTATTGTGCGCGTGAAACCTTTTCTACCGTGCGGTGCTCCCACTACGTGGCTTCAAGGTAGAAGTCACTGTAGTGTGTGCGCATTTGTGATGTATAGCCCGCTCTAAGCCACGAATTTATAATATTCGCATGTTCTAAGGCCCGATTGTTATGCAGTGGAGATAGTCCCTATTGCGTACTATAGTGCGTAGTTATTTGTGCGTACTGAACCCAATGTATTGTGTGTAAGAGTGCTGTTGCATATGGCGGCTGTCTGTGTAATGGGTAACATGCTTTAAACAACGGACTATTGTGCGCGTGAAATCTTTTCGACCGTGCGGTGCTCCCACTACGTGGCTTCAAGGTAGAAGTCACTGTAGTGTGTGCGCATTTGTGATGTATAGCCCGCTCTAAGCCACGAATTTATAATTTTCGCATGTTCTAAGGCCCGATTGTGCTGCAGTGGAGATAGTCCGTATTGCGTACTATAGTGCGTAGTTATTTGTGCGTACTGAATTCAATGTATTGTCTGTAAGAGTGCTGTTGCATATGGCGGCTGTCTGTGTAATGGGTAACATGCTTTAAACAACGGACTATTGTGCGCGTGAAATCTTTTCTACCGTGCGGTGCTCCCACTACGTGGCTTCAAGGTAGAAGTCACTGTAGTGTGTGCGCATTTGTGATGTATAGCCTGCTCTAAGCCACGAATTTATAATATTCGCATGTTCTAAGGCCCGATTGTGGTGCAGTGGAGATAGTCCCTATTGCGTACTATAGTGCGTAGTTATTTGTGCGTACTGAATTCCATGTATTGTGTGTAAGAGTGCTGTTGCATATGGCGGCTGTCTGTGTAATGGGTAACATGCTTTAAACAACGGACTATTGTGCGCGTGAAATCTTTTCGACCGTGCGGTGCTCCCACTACGTGGCTTCAAGGTAGAAGTCACTGTAGTGTGTGCGCATTTGTGATGTATAGCCTGCTCTAAGCCACGAATTCATAATATTCGCATGTTCTAAGGCCCGATTGTTATGCAGTGGAGATAGTCCCTATTGCGTACTATAGTGCGTAGTTATTTGTGCGTACTGAATTCAATGTATTGCGTGTAAGAGTGCTGTTGCATATGGCGGCTGTCTGTGTAATGGGTAACATGCTTTAAACAACGGACTATTGTGCGCGTGAAATCTTTTCGACCGTGCGGTGCTCCCACTACGTGGCTTCAAGGTAGAAGTCACTGTAGTGTGTGCGCATTTGTGATGTATAGCCCGCTCTAAGCCACGAATTCATAATATTCGCATGTTCTAAGGCCCGATTGGGCTGCAGTGGAGATAGTCCCTATTGCGTACTATAGTGCGTAGTTATTTGTGCGTACTGAATTCAATGTATTGTGTGTAAGAGTGCGGTTGCCTATGGCGGCTGTCTGTGTAATGGGTAACAAGGTTTAAACAACGGACTATTGTGCGCGTGAAATCTTTTCGACCGTGTGGTGCTCCCACTACGTGGCTTCAAGGTAAAAGTCACTGTAGTTTGTGCGCATTTGTGATGTATAGCCTGCTCTAAGCCACGAATTTATAATATTCGCATGTTCTAAGGCCCGATTGTGCTGCAGTGGAGATAGTCCCTATTGCGTACTATAGTGTGTAGTTATTTGTGCGTACTGAATTCAATGTATTGTGTGTAAGAGTGCTGTTGCATATGGCGGCTGTCTGTGTAATGGGTAACAAGGTTTAAACAACGGACTATTGTGCGCGTGAAATCTTTTCGACCGTGCGGTGCTCCCACTACGTGGCTTCAAGGCAGAAGTCACTGTGGTGTGTGCGCATTTGTGATGTATAGCCTGCTCTAAGCCACGAAGTTATATTATTCGCATGTTCTAAGGCCCGATTGTGGTGCAGTGGAGATAGTGCCTATTGCGTACTATAGTGCGTAGTTATTTGTGCGTACTGAATTCAATGTATTGTTGTAAGAGTGCTGTTGCATATGGCGGCTGTCTGTGTAATGGGTAACATGCTTTAAACAACGGACTATTGTGCGCGTGAAATCTTTTCTACCGTGCGGTGCTCCCACTACGTGGCTTCAAGGTAGAAGTCACTGTAGTGTGTGCGCATTTGTGATGTATAGCCTGCTCTAAGCCACGAATTTATAATATTCGCATGTTCTAAGGCCCGATTGTGGTGCAGTGGAGATAGTCCCTATTGCGTACTATAGTGCGTAGTTATTTGTGCGTACTGAATTCCATGTATTGTGTGTAAGAGTGCTGTTGCATATGGCGGCTGTCTGTGTAATGGGTAACATGCTTTAAACAACGGACTATTGTGCGCGTGAAATCTTTTCGACCGTGCGGTGCTCCCACTACGTGGCTTCAAGGTAGAAGTCACTGTAGTGTGTGCGCATTTGTGATGTATAGCCTGCTCTAAGCGACGAATTCACAATATTCGCATGTTCTAAGGCCCGATTGTTATGCAGTGGAGATAGTCCCTATTGCGTACTATAGTGCGTAGTTATTTGTGCGTACTGAATTCAATGTATTGCGTGTAAGAGTGCTGTTGCATATGGCGGCTGTCTGTGTAATGGGTAACATGCTTTAAACAACGGACTATTGTGCGCGTGAAATCTTTTCGACCGTGCGGTGCTCCCACTACGTGGCTTCAATGTAGAAGTCACTGTAGTGTGTGCGCATTTGTGATGTATAGCCCGCTCTAAGCCACGAATTCATAATATTCGCATGTTCTAAGGCCCGATTGGGCTGCAGTGGAGATAGTCCCTATTGCGTACTATAGTGCGTAGTTATTTGTGCGTACTGAATTCAATGTATTGTGTGTAAGAGTGCTGTTGCATATTGCGGCTGTCTGTGTAATGGGTAACATGCTTTAAACAACGGACTATTGTGCGCGTGAAACCTTTTCGACCGTGCGGTGCTCCCAATACGTGGCTTCAAGGTAGAAGTCACTGTAGTGTGTGCGCATTTGTGATGTATAGCCCGCTCTAAGCCACGAATTTATAATATTCGCATGTTCTAAGGCCCGATTGTGGTGCAGTGGAGATAGTCCCTATTGCGTACTATATTGCGTAGTTATTTGTGCGTACTGAATTCAATGTATTGTGTGTAAGAGTGCTGTTGCATATGGCGGCTGTCTGTGTAATGGGTAACATGCTTTAAACAACGGACTATTGTGCGCGTGAAATCTTTTCGACCGTGCGGTGCTCCCACTACGTGGCTTCAAGGTAGAAGTCACTGTAGTGTGTGCGCATTTGTGATGTATAGCCCGCTCTAAGCCACGAATTTATAATTTTCGCATGTTCTAAGGCCCGATTGTGCTGCAGTGGAGATAGTCCGTATTGCGTACTATAGTGCGTAGTTATTTGTGCGTACTGAATTCAATGTATTGTGTGTAAGAGTGCTGTTGCATATGGCGGCTGTCTGTGTAATGGGTAACATGCTTTAAACAACGGACTATTGTGCGCGTGAAATCTTTTCTACCGTGCGGTGCTCCCACTACGTGGCTTCAAGGTAGAAGTCACTGTAGTGTGTGCGCATTTGTGATGTATAGCCTGCTCTAAGCCACGAATTTATAATATTCGCATGTTCTAAGGCCCGATTGTGGTGCAGTGGAGATAGTCCCTATTGCGTACTATAGTGTGTAGTTATTTGTGCGTACTTAATTCCATGTATTGTGTGTAAGAGTGCTGTTGCATATGGCGGCTGTCTGTGTAATGGGTAACATGCTTTAAACAACGGACTATTGTGCGCGTGAAATCTTTTCGACCGTGCGGTGCTCCCACTACGTGGCTTCAAGGTAGAAGTCACTGTAGTGTGTGCGCATTTGTGATGTATAGCCTGCTCTAAGCCACGAATTCATAATATTCGCATGTTCTAAGGCCCGATTGTTATGCAGTGGAGATAGTCCCTATTGCGTACTATAGTGCGTAGTTATTTGTGCGTACTGAATTCAATGTATTGCGTGTAAGAGTGCTGTTGCATATGGCGGCTGTCTGTGTAATGGGTAACATGCTTTAAACAACGGACTATTGTGCGCGTGAAATCTTTTCGACCGTGCGGTGCTCCCACTACGTGGCTTCAAGGTAGAAGTCACTGTAGTGTGTGCGCATTTGTGATGTATAGCCCGCTCTAAGCCACGAATTCATAATATTCGCATGTTCTAAGGCCCGATTGGGCTGCAGTGGAGATAGTCCCTATTGCGTACTATAGTGCGTAGTTATTTGTGCGTACTGAATTCAATGTATTGTGTGTAAGAGTGCGGTTGCCTATGGCGGCTGTCTGTGTAATGGGTAACAAGGTTTAAACAACGGACTATTGTGCGCGTGAAATCTTTTCGACCGTGCGGTGCTCCCACTACGTGGCTTCAAGGTAAAAGTCACTGCAGTTTGTGCGCATTTGTGATGTATAGCCTGCTCTAAGCCACGAATTTATAATATTCGCATATTCTAAGGCCCGATTGTGCTGCAGTGGAGATAGTCCCTATTGCGTACTATAGTGCGTAGTTATTTGTGCGTACTGAATTCAATGTATTGTGTGTAAGAGTGCTGTTGCATTTGGCGGCTGTCTGTGTAATGGGTAACATGCTTTAAACAACGGACTATTGTGCGCGTGAAATCTTTTCCACCGTGCGGTGCTCCCACTAGGTGGCTTCAAGGTAGAAGTCACTGTAGTGTGTGCGCATTTGTGATGTATAGCCCGCTCTAAGCCACGAATTTATAATTTTCGCATGTTCTAAGGCCCGATTGTGCTGCAGTGGAGATAGTCCGTATTGCGTACTATAGTGCGTAGTTATTTGTGCGTACTGAATTCAATGTATTGTGTGTAAGAGTGCTGTTGCATATGGCGGCTGTCTGTGTAATGGGTAACATGCTTTAAACAACGGACTATTGTGCGCGTCAAATCTTTTCGACCGTGCGGTGCTCCCACTACGTGGCTTCAAGGTAGAAGTCACTGTAGTGTGTGCGCATTTGTGATGTATAGCCCGCTCTAAGCCACGAATTTATAATATTCGCATGTTCTAAGGCCCGATTGTGGTGCAGTGGAGATAGTCCGTATTGCGTACTATAGTGCGTAGTTATTTGTGCGTACTGAATTCAATGTATTGTGTGTAAGAGTGCTGTTGCATATGGCGGCTGTCTGTGTAATGGGTAACATGCTTTAAACAACGGACTATTGTGCGCGTGAAACCTTTTCTACCGTACGGTGCTCCCACTACGTGGCTTCAAGGTAGAAGTCACTGTAGTGTGTGCGCATTTGTGATGTATAGCCCGCTCTAAGCCACGAATTTATAATATTCGCATGTTCTAAGGCCCGATTGTTATGCAGTGGAGATAGTCCCTATTGCGTACTATAGTGCGTAGTTATTTGTGCGTACTGAATTCAATGTATTGTGTGTAAGAGTGCTGTTGCATATGGCGGCTGTCTGTGTAATGGGTAACATGCTTTAAACAACGGACTATTGTGCGCGTGAAATCTTTTCGACCGTGCGGTGCTCCCACTACGTGGCTTCAAGGTAGAAGTCACTGTTGTGTGTGCGCATTTGTGATGTATAGCCTGCTCTAAGCCACGAATTTATAATATTCGTATGTTCTAAGGCCCGATTGTGGTGCAGTGGAGATAGTCCCTATTGCGTACTATAGTGCGTAGTTATTTGTGCGTACTGAATTCAATGTATTGTGTGTAAGAGTGCTGTTGCATATGGCGGCTGTCTGTGTAATGAGTAACATGCTTTAAACAACGGACTATTGTGCGCGTGAAATCTTTTCGACCGTGCGGTGCTCCCACTACGTGGCTTCAAGGTAGAAGTCACTGTTGTGCGTGCGCATTTGTGATGTATAGCCTGCTCTAAGCCACGAATTTATAATATTCGCATGTTCTAAGGCCCGATTGTGGTGCAGTGGAGATAGTCCCTATTGCGTACTAAAGTGCGTAGTTATTTGTGCGTACTGAATTCAATTTATTGCGTGTAAGAGTGCTGTTGCATATGGCGGCTGTCTGTGTAATGGGTAACATGCTTTAAACAACGGACTATTGTGCGCGTCAAATCTTTTCGACCGTGCGGTGCTCCCACTACGTGGCTTCAAGGTAGAAGTCACTGTAGTGTGTGCGCATTTGTGATGTATAGCCCGCTCTAAGCCACGAATTTATAATATTCGCATGTTCTAAGGCCCGATTGTGGTGCAGTGGAGATAGTCCCTATTGCGTACTATAGTGCGTAGTTATTTGTGCGTACTGAATTCAATGTATTGTGTGTAAGAGTGCTGTTGCATAAGCCGGCTGTCTGTGTAATGGGTAACATGCTTTAAACAACGGACTATTGTGCGCGTCAAATCTTTTCGACCGTGCGGTGCTCCCACTACGTGGCTTCAAGGTAGAAGTCACTGTAGTGTGTGCGCATTTGTGATGTATAGCCTGCTCTAAGCCACGAATTTATAATATTCGCATGTTCTAAGGCCCGATTGTGGTGCAGTGGAGATAGTCCCTATTGCGTACTATAGTGCGTAGTTATTTGTGCGTACTGAATTCAATGTATTGTGTGTAAGAGTGCTGTTGCATATGGCGGCTGTCTGTGTAATGGGTAACATGCTTTAAACAACGGACTATTGTGCGCGTGAAATCTTTTCGACCGTGCGGTGCTCCCACTACGTGGCTTCAAGGTAGAGTTCACTGTAGTGTGTGCGCATTTGTGATGTATAGCCCGCTCTAAGCCACGAATTTATAATATTCGCATGTTCTAAGGCCCGATTGTTATGCAGTGGAGATAGTCCGTATTGCGTACTATAGTGCGTAGTTATTTGTGCGTACTGAATTCAATGTATTGTGTGTAAGAGTGCTGTTGCATATGGCGGCTGTCTGTGTAATGGGTAACATGCTTTAAACAACGGACTATTGTGCGCGTGAAACCTTTTCTACCGTACGGTGCTCCCACTACGTGGCTTCAAGGTAGAAGTCACTGTAGTGTGTGCGCATTTGTGATGTATAGCCCGCTCTAAGCCACGAATTTATAATATTCGCATGTTCTAAGGCCCGATTGTTATGCAGTGGAGATAGTCCCTATTGCGTACTATAGTGCGTAGTTATTTGTGCGTACTGAATTCAATGTATTGTGTGTAAGAGTGCTGTTGCATATGGCGGCTGTCTGTGTAATGGGTAACATGCTTTAAACAACGGACTATTGTGCGCGTGAAATCTTTTCGACCGTGCGGTGCTCCCACTACGTGGCTTCAAGGTAGAAGTCACTGTAGTGTGTGCGCATTTGTGATGTATAGCCCGCTCTAAGCCACGAATTTATAATTTTCGCATGTTCTAAGGCCCGATTGTGCTGCAGTGGAGATAGTCCGTATTGCGTACTATAGTGCGTAGTTATTTGTGCGTACTGAATTCAATGTATTGTGTGTAAGAGTGCTGTTGCATATGGCGGCTGTCTGTGTAATGGGTAACATGCTTTAAACAACGGACTATTGTGCCCGTGAAATCTTTTCTACCGTGCGGTGCTCCCACTACGTGGCTTCAAGGTAGAAGTCACTGTAGTGTGTGCGCATTTGTGATGTATAGCCTGCTCTAAGCCACGAATTTATAATATTCGCATGTTCTAAGGCCCGATTGTGGTGCAGTGGAGATAGTCCCTATTGCGTACTATAGTGCGTAGTTATTTGTGCGTACTGAATTCCATGTATTGTGTGTAAGAGTGCTGTTGCATATGGCGGCTGTCTGTGTAATGGGTAACATGCTTTAAACAACGGACTATTGTGCGCGTGAAATCTTTTCGACCGTGCGGTGCTCCCACTACGTGGCTTCAAGGTAGAAGTCACTGTAGTGTGTGCGCATTTGTGATGTATAGCCTGCTCTAAGCCACGAATTCATAATATTCGCATGTTCTAAGGCCCGATTGTTATGCAGTGGAGATAGTCCCTATTGCGTACTATAGTGCGTGGTTATTTGTGCGTACTGAATTCAATGTATTGCGTGTAAGAGTGCTGTTGCATATGGCGGCTGTCTGTGTAATGGGTAACATGCTTTAAACAACGGACTATTGTGCGCGTGAAATCTTTTCGACCGTGCGGTGCTCCCACTACGTGGCTTCAAGGTAGAAGTCACTGTAGTGTGTGCGCATTTGTGATGTATAGCCCGCTCTAAGCCACGAATTCATAATATTCGCATGTTCTAAGGCCCGATTGGGCTGCAGTGGAGATAGTCCCTATTGCGTACTATAGTGCGTAGTTATTTGTGCGTACTGAATTCAATGTATTGTGTGTAAGAGTGCGGTTGCCTATGGCGGCTGTCTGTGTAATGGGTAACAAGGTTTAAACAACGGACTATTGTGCGCGTGAAATCTTTTCGACCGTGCGGTGCTCCCACTACGTGGCTTCAAGGTAAAAGTCACTGTAGTTTGTGCGCATTTGTGATGTATAGCCTGCTCTAAGCCACGAATTTATAATATTCGCATGTTCTAAGGCCCGATTGTGCTGCAGTGGAGATAGTCCCTATTGCGTACTATAGTGTGTAGTTATTTGTGCGTACTGAATTCAATGTATTGTGTGTAAGAGTGCTGTTGCATATGGCGGCTGTCTGTGTAATGGGTAACAAGGTTTAAACAACGGACTATTGTGCGCGTGAAATCTTTTCGACCGTGCGGTGCTCCCACTACGTGGCTTCAAGGCAGAAGTCACTGTGGTGTGTGCGCATTTGTGATGTATAGCCTGCTCTAAGCCTGCTCACGAAGTTATATTATTCGCATGTTCTAAGGCCCGATTGTGGTGCAGTGGAGATAGTCCGTATTGCGTACTATAGTGCGTAGTTATTTGTGCGTACTGAATTCAATGTATTGTGTGTAAGAGTGCTGTTGCATATGGCGGCTGTCTGTGTAATGGGTAACATGCTTTAAACAACGGACTATTGTGCGCGTGAAATCTTTTCGACCGTGCGGTGCTCCCACTACGTGGCTTCAAGGTAGAGTTCACTGTAGTGTGTGCGCATTTGTGATGTATAGCCCGCTCTAAGCCACGAATTTATAATATTCGCATGTTCTAAGGCCCGATTGTTATGCAGTGGAGATAGTCCCTATTGCGTACTATAGTGCGTAGTTATTTGTGCGTACTGAATTCAATGTATTGTGTGTAAGAGTGCTGTTGCATATGGCGGCTGTCTGTGTAATGGGTAACATGCTTTAAACAACGGACTATTGTGCGCGTCAAATCTTTTCGACCGTGCGGTGCTCCCACTACGTGGCTTCAAGGTAGAAGTCACTGTAGTGTGTGCGCATTTGTGATGTATAGCCCGCTCTAAGCCACGAATTTATAATATTCGCATGTTCTAAGGCCCGATTGTGGTGCAGTGGAGATAGTCCGTATTGCGTACTATAGTGCGTAGTTATTTGTGCGTACTGAATTCAATGTATTGTGTGTAAGAGTGCTGTTGCATATTGCGGCTGTCTGTGTAATGGGTAACATGCTTTAAACAACGGACTATTGTGCGCGTGAAACCTTTTCTACCGTGCGGTGCTCCCACTACGTGGCTTCAAGGTAGAAGTCACTGTAGTGTGTGCGCATTTGTGATGTATAGCCCGCTCTAAGCCACGAATTTATAATATTCGCATGTTCTAAGGCCCGATTGTTATGCAGTGGAGATAGTCCCTATTGCGTACTATAGTGCGTAGTTATTTGTGCGTACTGAACCCAATGTATTGTGTGTAAGAGTGCTGTTGCATATGGCGGCTGTCTGTGTAATGGGTAACATGCTTTAAACAACGGACTATTGTGCGCGTGAAATCTTTTCGACCGTGCGGTGCTCCCACTACGTGGCTTCAAGGTAGAAGTCACTGTAGTGTGTGCGCATTTGTGATGTATAGCCCGCTCTAAGCCACGAATTTATAATTTTCGCATGTTCTAAGGCCCGATTGTGCTGCAGTGGAGATAGTCCGTATTGCGTACTATAGTGCGTAGTTATTTGTGCGTACTGAATTCAATGTATTGTCTGTAAGAGTGCTGTTGCATATGGCGGCTGTCTGTGTAATGGGTAACATGCTTTAAACAACGGACTATTGTGCGCGTGAAATCTTTTCTACCGTGCGGTGCTCCCACTACGTGGCTTCAAGGTAGAAGTCACTGTAGTGTGTGCGCATTTGTGATGTATAGCCTGCTCTAAGCCACGAATTTATAATATTCGCATGTTCTAAGGCCCGATTGTGGTGCAGTGGAGATAGTCCCTATTGCGTACTATAGTGCGTAGTTATTTGTGCGTACTGAATTCCATGTATTGTGTGTAAGAGTGCTGTTGCATATGGCGGCTGTCTGTGTAATGGGTAACATGCTTTAAACAACGGACTATTGTGCGCGTGAAATCTTTTCGACCGTGCGGTGCTCCCACTACGTGGCTTCAAGGTAGAAGTCACTGTAGTGTGTGCGCATTTGTGATGTATAGCCTGCTCTAAGCCACGAATTCATAATATTCGCATGTTCTAAGGCCCGATTGTTATGCAGTGGAGATAGTCCCTATTGCGTACTATAGTGCGTAGTTATTTGTGCGTACTGAATTCAATGTATTGCGTGTAAGAGTGCTGTTGCATATGGCGGCTGTCTGTGTAATGGGTAACATGCTTTAAACAACGGACTATTGTGCGCGTGAAATCTTTTCGACCGTGCGGTGCTCCCACTACGTGGCTTCAAGGTAGAAGTCACTGTAGTGTGTGCGCATTTGTGATGTATAGCCCGCTCTAAGCCACGAATTCATAATATTCGCATGTTCTAAGGCCCGATTGGGCTGCAGTGGAGATAGTCCCTATTGCGTACTATAGTGCGTAGTTATTTGTGCGTACTGAATTCAATGTATTGTGTGTAAGAGTGCGGTTGCCTATGGCGGCTGTCTGTGTAATGGGTAACAAGGTTTAAACAACGGACTATTGTGCGCGTGAAATCTTTTCGACCGTGCGGTGCTCCCACTACGTGGCTTCAAGGTAAAAGTCACTGTAGTTTGTGCGCATTTGTGATGTATAGCCTGCTCTAAGCCACGAATTTATAATATTCGCATGTTCTAAGGCCCGATTGTGCTGCAGTGGAGATAGTCCCTATTGCGTACTATAGTGTGTAGTTATTTGTGCGTACTGAATTCAATGTATTGTGTGTAAGAGTGCTGTTGCATATGGCGGCTGTCTGTGTAATGGGTAACAAGGTTTAAACAACGGACTATTGTGCGCGTGAAATCTTTTCGACCGTGCGGTGCTCCCACTACGTGGCTTCAAGGCAGAAGTCACTGTGGTGTGTGCGCATTTGTGATGTATAGCCTGCTCTAAGCCACGAAGTTATATTATTCGCATGTTCTAAGGCCCGATTGTGGTGCAGTGGAGATAGTGCCTATTGCGTACTATAGTGCGTAGTTATTTGTGCGTACTGAATTCAATGTATTGTTGTAAGAGTGCTGTTGCATATGGCGGCTGTCTGTGTAATGGGTAACATGCTTTAAACAACGGACTATTGTGCGCGTGAAATCTTTTCTACCGTGCGGTGCTCCCACTACGTGGCTTCAAGGTAGAAGTCACTGTAGTGTGTGCGCATTTGTGATGTATAGCCTGCTCTAAGCCACGAATTTATAATATTCGCATGTTCTAAGGCCCGATTGTGGTGCAGTGGAGATAGTCCCTATTGCGTACTATAGTGCGTAGTTATTTGTGCGTACTGAATTCCATGTATTGTGTGTAAGAGTGCTGTTGCATATGGCGGCTGTCTGTGTAATGGGTAACATGCTTTAAACAACGGACTATTGTGCGCGTGAAATCTTTTCGACCGTGCGGTGCTCCCACTACGTGGCTTCAAGGTAGAAGTCACTGTAGTGTGTGCGCATTTGTGATGTATAGCCTGCTCTAAGCGACGAATTCACAATATTCGCATGTTCTAAGGCCCGATTGTTATGCAGTGGAGATAGTCCCTATTGCGTACTATAGTGCGTAGTTATTTGTGCGTACTGAATTCAATGTATTGCGTGTAAGAGTGCTGTTGCATATGGCGGCTGTCTGTGTAATGGGTAACATGCTTTAAACAACGGACTATTGTGCGCGTGAAATCTTTTCGACCGTGCGGTGCTCCCACTACGTGGCTTCAATGTAGAAGTCACTGTAGTGTGTGCGCATTTGTGATGTATAGCCCGCTCTAAGCCACGAATTCATAATATTCGCATGTTCTAAGGCCCGATTGGGCTGCAGTGGAGATAGTCCCTATTGCGTACTATAGTGCGTAGTTATTTGTGCGTACTGAATTCAATGTATTGTGTGTAAGAGTGCTGTTGCATATTGCGGCTGTCTGTGTAATGGGTAACATGCTTTAAACAACGGACTATTGTGCGCGTGAAACCTTTTCGACCGTGCGGTGCTCCCAATACGTGGCTTCAAGGTAGAAGTCACTGTAGTGTGTGCGCATTTGTGATGTATAGCCCGCTCTAAGCCACGAATTTATAATATTCGCATGTTCTAAGGCCCGATTGTGGTGCAGTGGAGATAGTCCCTATTGCGTACTATATTGCGTAGTTATTTGTGCGTACTGAATTCAATGTATTGTGTGTAAGAGTGCTGTTGCATATGGCGGCTGTCTGTGTAATGGGTAACATGCTTTAAACAACGGACTATTGTGCGCGTGAAATCTTTTCGACCGTGCGGTGCTCCCACTACGTGGCTTCAAGGTAGAAGTCACTGTAGTGTGTGCGCATTTGTGATGTATAGCCCGCTCTAAGCCACGAATTTATAATTTTCGCATGTTCTAAGGCCCGATTGTGCTGCAGTGGAGATAGTCCGTATTGCGTACTATAGTGCGTAGTTATTTGTGCGTACTGAATTCAATGTATTGTGTGTAAGAGTGCTGTTGCATATGGCGGCTGTCTGTGTAATGGGTAACATGCTTTAAACAACGGACTATTGTGCGCGTGAAATCTTTTCTACCGTGCGGTGCTCCCACTACGTGGCTTCAAGGTAGAAGTCACTGTAGTGTGTGCGCATTTGTGATGTATAGCCTGCTCTAAGCCACGAATTTATAATATTCGCATGTTCTAAGGCCCGATTGTGGTGCAGTGGAGATAGTCCCTATTGCGTACTATAGTGTGTAGTTATTTGTGCGTACTTAATTCCATGTATTGTGTGTAAGAGTGCTGTTGCATATGGCGGCTGTCTGTGTAATGGGTAACATGCTTTAAACAACGGACTATTGTGCGCGTGAAATCTTTTCGACCGTGCGGTGCTCCCACTACGTGGCTTCAAGGTAGAAGTCACTGTAGTGTGTGCGCATTTGTGATGTATAGCCTGCTCTAAGCCACGAATTCATAATATTCGCATGTTCTAAGGCCCGATTGTTATGCAGTGGAGATAGTCCCTATTGCGTACTATAGTGCGTAGTTATTTGTGCGTACTGAATTCAATGTATTGCGTGTAAGAGTGCTGTTGCATATGGCGGCTGTCTGTGTAATGGGTAACATGCTTTAAACAACGGACTATTGTGCGCGTGAAATCTTTTCGACCGTGCGGTGCTCCCACTACGTGGCTTCAAGGTAGAAGTCACTGTAGTGTGTGCGCATTTGTGATGTATAGCCCGCTCTAAGCCACGAATTCATAATATTCGCATGTTCTAAGGCCCGATTGGGCTGCAGTGGAGATAGTCCCTATTGCGTACTATAGTGCGTAGTTATTTGTGCGTACTGAATTCAATGTATTGTGTGTAAGAGTGCGGTTGCCTATGGCGGCTGTCTGTGTAATGGGTAACAAGGTTTAAACAACGGACTATTGTGCGCGTGAAATCTTTTCGACCGTGCGGTGCTCCCACTACGTGGCTTCAAGGTAAAAGTCACTGCAGTTTGTGCGCATTTGTGATGTATAGCCTGCTCTAAGCCACGAATTTATAATATTCGCATATTCTAAGGCCCGATTGTGCTGCAGTGGAGATAGTCCCTATTGCGTACTATAGTGCGTAGTTATTTGTGCGTACTGAATTCAATGTATTGTGTGTAAGAGTGCTGTTGCATTTGGCGGCTGTCTGTGTAATGGGTAACATGCTTTAAACAACGGACTATTGTGCGCGTGAAATCTTTTCCACCGTGCGGTGCTCCCACTAGGTGGCTTCAAGGTAGAAGTCACTGTAGTGTGTGCGCATTTGTGATGTATAGCCCGCTCTAAGCCACGAATTTATAATTTTCGCATGTTCTAAGGCCCGATTGTGCTGCAGTGGAGATAGTCCGTATTGCGTACTATAGTGCGTAGTTATTTGTGCGTACTGAATTCAATGTATTGTGTGTAAGAGTGCTGTTGCATATGGCGGCTGTCTGTGTAATGGGTAACATGCTTTAAACAACGGACTATTGTGCGCGTGAAATCTTTTCTACCGTGCGGTGCTCCCACTACGTGGCTTCAAGGTAGAAGTCACTGTAGTGTGTGCGCATTTGTGATGTATAGCCCGCTCTAAGCCACGAATTTATAATATTCGCATGTTCTAAGGCCCGATTGTGGTGCAGTGGAGATAGTCCCTATTGCGTACTATAGTGCGTAGTTATTTGTGCGTACTGAATTCAATGTATTGTGTGTAAGAGTGCTGTTGCATATGGCGGCTGTCTGTGTAATGGGTAACATGCTTTAAACAACGGACTATTGTGCGCGTCAAATCTTTTCGACCGTGCGGTGCTCCCACTACGTGGCTTCAAGGTAGAAGTCACTGTTGTGTGTGCGCATTTGTGATGTATAGCCTGCTCTAAGCCACGAATTTATAATATTCGCATGTTCTAAGGCCCGATTGTGGTGAAGTGGAGATAGTCCCTATTGCGTACTATAGTGCGTAGTTATTTGTGCGTACTGAATTCAATGTATTGTGTGTAAGAGTGCTGTTGCATATGGCGGCTGTCTGTGTAATGGGTAACATGCTTTAAACAACGGACTATTGTGCGCGTGAAATCTTTTCGACCGTGCGGTGCTCCCACTACGTGGCTTCAAGGTAGAAGTCACTGTTGTGTGTGCGCATTTGTGATGTATAGCCTGCTCTAAGCCACGAATTTATAATATTCGTATGTTCTAAGGCCCGATTGTGGTGCAGTGGAGATAGTCCCTATTGCGTACTATAGTGCGTAGTTATTTGTGCGTACTGAATTCAATGTATTGTGTGTAAGAGTGCTGTTGCATATGGCGGCTGTCTGTGTAATGAGTAACATGCTTTAAACAACGGACTATTGTGCGCGTGAAATCTTTTCGACCGTGCGGTGCTCCCACTACGTGGCTTCAAGGTAGAAGTCACTGTTGTGCGTGCGCATTTGTGATGTATAGCCTGCTCTAAGCCACGAATTTATAATATTCGCATGTTCTAAGGCCCGATTGTGGTGCAGTGGAGATAGTCCCTATTGCGTACTAAAGTGCGTAGTTATTTGTGCGTACTGAATTCAATTTATTGCGTGTAAGAGTGCTGTTGCATATGGCGGCTGTCTGTGTAATGGGTAACATGCTTTAAACAACGGACTATTGTGCGCGTCAAATCTTTTCGACCGTGCGGTGCTCCCACTACGTGGCTTCAAGGTAGAAGTCACTGTAGTGTGTGCGCATTTGTGATGTATAGCCCGCTCTAAGCCACGAATTTATAATATTCGCATGTTCTAAGGCCCGATTGTGGTGCAGTGGAGATAGTCCCTATTGCGTACTATAGTGCGTAGTTATTTGTGCGTACTGAATTCAATGTATTGTGTGTAAGAGTGCTGTTGCATAAGCCGGCTGTCTGTGTAATGGGTAACATGCTTTAAACAACGGACTATTGTGCGCGTCAAATCTTTTCGACCGTGCGGTGCTCCCACTACGTGGCTTCAAGGTAGAAGTCACTGTAGTGTGTGCGCATTTGTGATGTATAGCCTGCTCTAAGCCACGAATTTATAATATTCGCATGTTCTAAGGCCCGATTGTGGTGCAGTGGAGATAGTCCCTATTGCGTACTATAGTGCGTAGTTATTTGTGCGTACTGAATTCAATGTATTGTGTGTAAGAGTGCTGTTGCATATGGCGGCTGTCTGTGTAATGGGTAACATGCTTTAAACAACGGACTATTGTGCGCGTGAAATCTTTTCGACCGTGCGGTGCTCCCACTACGTGGCTTCAAGGTAGAGTTCACTGTAGTGTGTGCGCATTTGTGATGTATAGCCCGCTCTAAGCCACGAATTTATAATATTCGCATGTTCTAAGGCCCGATTGTTATGCAGTGGAGATAGTCCCTATTGCGTACTATAGTGCGTAGTTATTTGTGCGTACTGAATTCAATGTATTGTGTGTAAGAGTGCTGTTGCATATGGCGGCTGTCTGTGTAATGGGTAACATGCTTTAAACAACGGACTATTGTGCGCGTCAAATCTTTTCGACCGTGCGGTGCTCCCACTACGTGGCTTCAAGGTAGAAGTCACTGTAGTGTGTGCGCATTTGTGATGTATAGCCCGCTCTAAGCCACGAATTTATAATATTCGCATGTTCTAAGGCCCGATTGTGCTGCAGTGGAGATAGTCCGTATTGCGTACTATAGTGCGTAGTTATTTGTGCGTACTGAATTCAATGTATTGTGTGTAAGAGTGCTGTTGCATATGGCGGCTGTCTGTGTAATGGGTAACATGCTTTAAACAACGGACTATTGTGCGCGTGAAATCTTTTCGACCGTGCGGTGCTCCCACTACGTGGCTTCAAGGTAGAGTTCACTGTAGTGTGTGCGCATTTGTGATGTATAGCCCGCTCTAAGCCACGAATTTATAATATTCGCATGTTCTAAGGCCCGATTGTGGTGCAGTGGAGATAGTCCGTATTGCGTACTATAGTGCGTAGTTATTTGTGCGTACTGAATTCAATGTATTGTGTGTAAGAGTGCTGTTGCATATGGCGGCTGTCTGTGTAATGGGTAACATGCTTTAAACAACGGACTATTGTGCGCGTGAAACCTTTTCTACCGTGCGGTGCTCCCACTACGTGGCTTCAAGGTAGAAGTCACTGTAGTGTGTGCGCATTTGTGATGTATAGCCCGCTCTAAGCCACGAATTTATAATATTCGCATGTTCTAAGGCCCGATTGTTATGCAGTGGAGATAGTCCCTATTGCGTACTATAGTGCGTAGTTATTTGTGCGTACTGAATTCAATGTATTGTGTGTAAGAGTGCTGTTGCATATGGCGGCTGTCTGTGTAATGGGTAACATGCTTTAAACAACGGACTATTGTGCGCGTGAAATCTTTTCGACCGTGCGGTGCTCCCACTACGTGGCTTCAAGGTAGAAGTCACTGTAGTGTGTGCGCATTTGTGATGTATAGCCCGCTCTAAGCCACGAATTCATAATATTCGCATGTTCTAAGGCCCGATTGGGCTGCAGTGGAGATAGTCCCTATTGCGTACTATAGTGCGTAGTTATTTGTGCGTACTGAATTCAATGTATTGTGTGTAAGAGTGCGGTTGCCTATGGCGGCTGTCTGTGTAATGGGTAACAAGGTTTAAACAACGGACTATTGTGCGCGTGAAATCTTTTCGACCGTGCGGTGCTCCCACTACGTGGCTTCAAGGTAAAAGTCACTGTAGTTTGTGCGCATTTGTGATGTATAGCCTGCTCTAAGCCACGAATTTATAATATTCGCATGTTCTAAGGCCCGATTGTGCTGCAGTGGAGATAGTCCCTATTGCGTACTATAGTGTGTAGTTATTTGTGCGTACTGAATTCAATGTATTGTGTGTAAGAGTGCTGTTGCATATGGCGGCTGTCTGTGTAATGGGTAACAAGGTTTAAACAACGGACTATTGTGCGCGTGAAATCTTTTCGACCGTGCGGTGCTCCCACTACGTGGCTTCAAGGCAGAAGTCACTGTGGTGTGTGCGCATTTGTGATGTATAGCCTGCTCTAAGCCACGAAGTTATATTATTCGCATGTTCTAAGGCCCGATTGTGGTGCAGTGGAGATAGTGCCTATTGCGTACTATAGTGCGTAGTTATTTGTGCGTACTGAATTCAATGTATTGTGTGTAAGAGTGCTGTTGCATATGGCGGCTGTCTGTGTAATGGGTAACATGCTTTAAACAACGGACTATTGTGCGCGTGAAATCTTTTCGACCGTGCGGTGCTCCCACTACGTGGCTTCAAGGTAGAGTTCACTGTAGTGTGTGCGCATTTGTGATGTATAGCCCGCTCTAAGCCACGAATTTATAATATTCGCATGTTCTAAGGCCCGATTGTTATGCAGTGGAGATAGTCCCTATTGCGTACTATAGTGCGTAGTTATTTGTGCGTACTGAATTCAATGTATTGTGTGTAAGAGTGCTGTTGCATATGGCGGCTGTCTGTGTAATGGGTAACATGCTTTAAACAACGGACTATTGTGCGCGTCAAATCTTTTCGACCGTGCGGTGCTCCCACTACGTGGCTTCAAGGTAGAAGTCACTGTAGTGTGTGCGCATTTGTGATGTATAGCCCGCTCTAAGCCACGAATTTATAATATTCGCATGTTCTAAGGCCCGATTGTGGTGCAGTGGAGATAGTCCGTATTGCGTACTATAGTGCGTAGTTATTTGTGCGTACTGAATTCAATGTATTGTGTGTAAGAGTGCTGTTGCATATTGCGGCTGTCTGTGTAATGGGTAACATGCTTTAAACAACGGACTATTGTGCGCGTGAAACCTTTTCTACCGTGCGGTGCTCCCACTACGTGGCTTCAAGGTAGAAGTCACTGTAGTGTGTGCGCATTTGTGATGTATAGCCCGCTCTAAGCCACGAATTTATAATATTCGCATGTTCTAAGGCCCGATTGTTATGCAGTGGAGATAGTCCCTATTGCGTACTATAGTGCGTAGTTATTTGTGCGTACTGAATTCAATGTATTGTGTGTAAGAGTGCTGTTGCATATGGCGGCTGTCTGTGTAATGGGTAACATGCTTTAAACAACGGACTATTGTGCGCGTGAAATCTTTTCGACCGTGCGGTGCTCCCACTACGTGGCTTCAAGGTAGAAGTCACTGTAGTGTGTGCGCATTTGTGATGTATAGCCCGCTCTAAGCCACGAATTTATAATTTTCGCATGTTCTAAGGCCCGATTGTGCTGCAGTGGAGATAGCCCTATTGCGTACTATAGTGCGTAGTTATTTGTGCGTACTGAATTCCATGTATTGTGTGTAAGAGTGCTGTTGCATATGGCGGCTGTCTGTGTAATGGGTAACATGCTTTAAACAACGGACTATTGTGCGCGTGAAATCTTTTCGACCGTGCGGTGCTCCCACTACGTGGCTTCAAGGTAGAAGTCACTGTAGTGTGTGCGCATTTGTGATGTATAGCCTGCTCTAAGCCACGAATTCATAATATTCGCATGTTCTAAGGCCCGATTGTTATGCAGTGGAGATAGTCCCTATTGCGTACTATAGTGCGTAGTTATTTGTGCGTACTGAATTCAATGTATTGCGTGTAAGAGTGCTGTTGCATATGGCGGCTGTCTGTGTAATGGGTAACATGCTTTAAACAACGGACTATTGTGCGCGTGAAATCTTTTCGACCGTGCGGTGCTCCCACTACGTGGCTTCAAGGTAGAAGTCACTGTAGTGTGTGCGCATTTGTGATGTATAGCCCGCTCTAAGCCACGAATTCATAATATTCGCATGTTCTAAGGCCCGATTGTGGTGCAGTGGAGATAGTCCCTATTGCGTACTATAGTGCGTAGTTATTTGTGCGTACTGAATTCAATGTATTGTGTGTAAGAGTGCTGTTGCATATGGCGGCTGTCTGTGTAATGGGTAACATGCTTTAAACAACGGACTATTGTGCGCGTGCAATCTTTTCGACCGTGGGGTGCTCCCACTACGTGGCTTCAAGGTAGAAGTCACTGTAGTGTTTGCGCATTTGTGATGTATAGCCTGCTCTAAGCCACGAATTTATAATATTCGCATGTTCTAAGGCCCGATTGTTATGCAGTGGAGATAGTCCCTATTGCGTACTATAGTGCGTAGTTATTTGTGCGTACTGAATTCAATGTATTGCGTGTAAGAGTGCTGTTGCATATGGCGGCTGTCTGTGTAAATGGGTAACATGCTTTAAACAACGGACTATTGTGCGCGTGAAATCTTTTCGACCGTGCGGTTCTCCCACTACGTGGCTTCAAGGTAGAAGTCACTGTAGTGTGTGCGCATTTGTGATGTATAGCCCGCTCTAAGCCACGAATTCATAATATTCGCATGTTCTAAGGCCCGATTGTGGTGCAGTGGAGATAGTCCCTATTGCGTACTATAGTGCGTAGTTATTTGTGCGTACTGAATTCAATGTATTGTGTGTAAGAGTGCTGTTGCATATGGCGGCTGTCTGTGTAAATGTGTAACATGCTTTAAACAACGGACTATTGTGCGCGTGAAATCTTTTCGACCGTGCGGTTCTCCCACTACGTGGCTTCAAGGTAGAAATCACTGTAGTGTGTGCGCATTTGTGATGTATAGCCCGCTCTAAGCCAGGAATTCATAATATTCGCATGTTCTAAGGCCCGATTGTGGTGCAGTGGAGATAGTCCCTATTGCGTACTATAGTGCGTAGTTATTTGTGCGTACTGAATTCAATGTATTGTGTGTAAGAGTGCTGTTGCATACGGCGGCTGTCTGTGTAAATGGGTAACATGCTTTAAACAACGGACTATTGTGCGCGTGAAATCTTTTCGACCGTGCGGTGCTCCCACTACGTTGCTTCAAGGTAGAAGTCACTGTAGTGTGTGCGCATTTGTGATGTATAGCCCGCTCTAAGCCACGAATTTATAATATTCGCATGTTCTAAGGCCCGATTGTTATGCAGTGGAGATAGTCCCTATTGCGTACTATAGTGCGTAGTTATTTGTGCGTACTGAATTCAATGTATTGCGTGTAAGAGTGCTGTTGCATATGGCGGCTGTCTGTGTAATGGGTAACATGCTTTAAACAACGGACTATTGTGCGCGTGAAATCTTTTCGACCGTGCGGTGCTCCCACTACGTGGCTTCAAGGTAGAAGTCACTGTAGTGTGTGCGCATTTGTGATGTATAGCCCGCTCTAAGCCACGAATTCATAATATTCGCATGTTCTAAGGCCCGATTGGGCTGCAGTGGAGATAGTCCCTATTGCGTACTATAGTGCATAGTTATTTGTGCGTACTGAATTCAATGTATTGTGTGTAAGAGTGCTGTTGCATATTGCGGCTGTCTGTGTAATGGGTAACATGCTTTAAACAACGGACTATTGTGCGCGTGAAACCTTTTCGACCGTGCGGTGCTCCCAATACGTGGCTTCAAGGTAGAAGTCACTGTAGTGTGTGCGCATTTGTGATGTATAGCCCGCTCTAAGCCACGAATTTATAATATTCGCATGTTCTAAGGCCCGATTGTGGTGCAGTGGAGATAGTCCCTATTGCGTACTGCGTAGTTATATTGCGTAGTTATTTGTGCGTACTGAATTCAATGTATTGTGTGTAAGAGTGCTGTTGCATATGGCGGCTGTCTGTGTAATGGGTAACATGCTTTAAACAACGGACTATTGTGCGCGTGAAATCTTTTCGACCGTGCGGTGCTCCCACTACGTGGCTTCAAGGTAGAAGTCACTGTAGTGTGTGCGCATTTGTGATGTATAGCCCGCTCTAAGCCACGAATTTATAATTTTCGCATGTTCTAAGGCCCGATTGTGCTGCAGTGGAGATAGTCCGTATTGCGTACTATAGTGCGTAGTTATTTGTGCGTACTGAATTCAATGTATTGTGTGTAAGAGTGCTGTTGCATATGGCGGCTGTCTGTGTAATGGGTAACATGCTTTAAACAACGGACTATTGTGCGCGTGAAATCTTTTCTACCGTGCGGTGCTCCCACTACGTGGCTTCAAGGTAGAAGTCACTGTAGTGTGTGCGCATTTGTGATGTATAGCCTGCTCTAAGCCACGAATTTATAATATTCGCATGTTCTAAGGCCCGATTGTGGTGCAGTGGAGATAGTCCCTACTGCGTACTATAGTGTGTAGTTATTTGTGCGTACTGAATTCCATGTATTGTGTGTAAGAGTGCTGTTGCATATGGCGGCTGTCTGTGTAATGGGTAACATGCTTTAAACAACGGACTATTGTGCGCGTGAAATCTTTTCGACCGTGCGGTGCTCCCACTACGTGGCTTCAAGGTAGAAGTCACTGTAGTGTGTGCGCATTTGTGATGTATAGCCTGCTCTTAGCCACGAATTCATAATATTCGCATGTTCTAAGGCCCGATTGTTATGCAGTGGAGATAGTCCCTATTGCGTACTATAGTGCGTAGTTATTTGTGCGTACTGAATTCAATGTATTGCGTGTAAGAGTGCTGTTGCATATGGCGGCTGTCTGTGTAATGGGTAACATGCTTTAAACAACGGACTATTGTGCGCGTGAAATCTTTTCGACCGTGCGGTGCTCCCACTACGTGGCTTCAAGGTAGAAGTCACTGTAGTGTGTGCGCATTTGTGATGTATAGCCCGCTCTAAGCCACGAATTCATAATATTCGCATGTTCTAAGGCCCGATTGGGCTGCAGTGGAGATAGTCCCTATTGCGTACTATATTGCGTAGTTATTTGTGCGTACTGAATTCAATGTATTGTGTGTAAGAGTGCTGTTGCATATGGCGGCTGTCTGTGTAATGGGTAACATGCTTTAAACAACGGACTATTGTGCGCGTGAAATCTTTTCGACCGTGCGGTGCCCCCACTACGTGGCTTCAAGGTAGAAGTCACTGTAGTGTGTGCGCATTTGTGATGTATAGCCCGCTCTAAGCCACGAATTTATAATATTCGCATGTTCTAAGGCCCGATTGTGGTGCAGTGAAGATAGTCCCTATTGCGTACTATAGTGCGTAGTTATTTGTGCGTACTGAATTCAATGTATTGTGTGTAAGAGTGCTGTTGCATATGGCGGCTGTCTGTGTAATGGGTAACAAGCTTTAAACAACGGACTTTTGTGCGTGTGAAATCTTTTCGACCGTGCGGTGCTCCCACTACGTGGCTTCAAGGTAGAAGTCACTGTAGTGTGTGCGCATTTGTGATGTATAGCCTGCTCTAAGCCACGAATTTATAATATTCGCATGTTCTAAGGCCCGATTGTGGTGCAGTGGAGATAGTCCCTATTGCGTACTATAGTGCGTAGTTATTTGTGCGTACTGAATTCAATGTATTGTGTGTAAGAGTGCTGTTGCATATGGCGGCTGTCTGTGTAATGGGTAACATGCTTTAAACAACGGACTATTGTGCGCGTGCAATCTTTTCGACCGTGGGGTGCTCCCACTACGTGGCTTCAAGGTAGAAGTCACTGTAGTGTTTGCGCATTTGTGATGTATAGCCTGCTCTAAGCCACGAATTTATAATATTCGCATGTTCTAAGGCCCGATTGTTATGCAGTGGAGATAGTCCCTATTGCGTACTATAGTGCGTAGTTATTTGTGCGTACTGAATTCAATGTATTGCGTGTAAGAGTGCTGTTGCATATGGCGGCTGTCTGTGTAAATGGGTAACATGCTTTAAACAACGGACTATTGTGCGCGTGAAATCTTTTCGACCGTGCGGTTCTCCCACTACGTGGCTTCAAGGTAGAAGTCACTGTAGTGTGTGCGCATTTGTGATGTATAGCCCGCTCTAAGCCACGAATTCATAATATTCGCATGTTCTAAGGCCCGATTGTGGTGCAGTGGAGATAGTCCCTATTGCGTACTATAGTGCGTAGTTATTTGTGCGTACTGAATTCAATGTATTGTGTGTAAGAGTGCTGTTGCATATGGCGGCTGTCTGTGTAAATGTGTAACATGCTTTAAACAACGGACTATTGTGCGCGTGAAATCTTTTCGACCGTGCGGTTCTCCCACTACGTGGCTTCAAGGTAGAAATCACTGTAGTGTGTGCGCATTTGTGATGTATAGCCCGCTCTAAGCCAGGAATTCATAATATTCGCATGTTCTAAGGCCCGATTGTGGTGCAGTGGAGATAGTCCCTATTGCGTACTATAGTGCGGCGTTATTTGTGCGTACTGAATTAAATGTATTGTGTGTAAGAGTGCTGTTTCATACGGCGCCTGTCTGTGTAAATGGGTAACATGCTTTAAACAACGGACTATTGTGCGCGTGAAATCTTTTCGACCATGCGGTGCTCCCACTACGTTGCTTCAAGGTAGAAGTCACTGTAGTGTGTGCGCATTTGTGATGTATAGCCCGCTCTAAGCCACGAATTTATAATATTCGCATGTTCTAAGGCCCGATTGTGGTGCAGTGGAGATAGTCCCTATTGCGTACTATAGTGCGTAGTTATTTGTGCGTACTGAATTCAATGTATTGTGTGTAAGAGTGCTGTTGCATATGGCGGCTGTCTGTGTAAATGGGTAACATGCTTTAAACAATGGACTATTGTGCGCGTGAAATCTTTTCGACCGTGCGGTGCTCCCACTACGTGGCTTCAAGGTAGAAGTCACTGTAGTGTTTGCGCATTTGTGATGTATAGCCTGCTCTAAGCCACGAATTTATAATATTCGCATGTTCTAAGGCCCGATTGTTATGCAGTGGAGATAGTCCCTATTGCGTACTATAGTGCGTAGTTATTTGTGCGTACTGAATTCAATGTATTGCGTGTAAGAGTGCTGTTGCATATGGCGGCTGTCTGTGTAAATGGGTAACATGCTTTAAACAACGGACTATTGTGCGCGTGAAATCTTTTCGACCGTGCGGTTCTCCCACTACGTGGCTTCAAGGTAGAAGTCACTGTAGTGTGTGCGCATTTGTGATGTATAGCCCGCTCTAAGCCACGAATTCATAATATTCGCATGTTCTAAGGCCCGATTGTGGTGCAGTGGAGATAGTCCCTATTGCGTACTATAGTGCGTAGTTATTTGTGCGTACTGAATTCAATGTATTGTGTGTAAGAGTGCTGTTGCATATGGCGGCTGTCTGTGTAAATGTGTAACATGCTTTAAACAACGGACTATTGTGCGCGTGAAATCTTTTCGACCGTGCGGTTCTCCCACTACGTGGCTTCAAGGTAGAAATCACTGTAGTGTGTGCGCATTTGTGATGTATAGCCCGCTCTAAGCCAGGAATTCATAATATTCGCATGTTCTAAGGCCCGATTGTGGTGCAGTGGAGATAGTCCCTATTGCGTACTATAGTGCGTAGTTATTTGTGCGTACTGAATTCAATGTATTGTGTGTAAGAGTGCTGTTGCATACGGCGGCTGTCTGTGTAAATGGGTAACATGCTTTAAACAACGGACTATTGTGCGCGTGAAATCTTTTCGACCGTGCGGTGCTCCCACTACGTTGCTTCAAGGTAGAAGTCACTGTAGTGTGTGCGCATTTGTGATGTATAGCCCGCTCTAAGCCACGAATTTATAATATTCGCATGTTCTAAGGCCCGATTGTTATGCAGTGGAGATAGTCCCTATTGCGTACTATAGTGCGTAGTTATTTGTGCGTACTGAATTCAATGTATTGCGTGTAAGAGTGCTGTTGCATATGGCGGCTGTCTGTGTAATGGGTAACATGCTTTAAACAACGGACTATTGTGCGCGTGAAATCTTTTCGACCGTGCGGTGCTCCCACTACGTGGCTTCAAGGTAGAAGTCACTGTAGTGTGTGCGCATTTGTGATGTATAGCCCGCTCTAAGCCACGAATTCATAATATTCGCATGTTCTAAGGCCCGATTGGGCTGCAGTGGAGATAGTCCCTATTGCGTACTATAGTGCATAGTTATTTGTGCGTACTGAATTCAATGTATTGTGTGTAAGAGTGCTGTTGCATATTGCGGCTGTCTGTGTAATGGGTAACATGCTTTAAACAACGGACTATTGTGCGCGTGAAACCTTTTCGACCGTGCGGTGCTCCCAATACGTGGCTTCAAGGTAGAAGTCACTGTAGTGTGTGCGCATTTGTGATGTATAGCCCGCTCTAAGCCACGAATTTATAATATTCGCATGTTCTAAGGCCCGATTGTGGTGCAGTGGAGATAGTCCCTATTGCGTACTGCGTAGTTATATTGCGTAGTTATTTGTGCGTACTGAATTCAATGTATTGTGTGTAAGAGTGCTGTTGCATATGGCGGCTGTCTGTGTAATGGGTAACATGCTTTAAACAACGGACTATTGTGCGCGTGAAATCTTTTCGACCGTGCGGTGCTCCCACTACGTGGCTTCAAGGTAGAAGTCACTGTAGTGTGTGCGCATTTGTGATGTATAGCCCGCTCTAAGCCACGAATTTATAATTTTCGCATGTTCTAAGGCCCGATTGTGCTGCAGTGGAGATAGTCCGTATTGCGTACTATAGTGCGTAGTTATTTGTGCGTACTGAATTCAATGTATTGTGTGTAAGAGTGCTGTTGCATATGGCGGCTGTCTGTGTAATGGGTAACATGCTTTAAACAACGGACTATTGTGCGCGTGAAATCTTTTCTACCGTGCGGTGCTCCCACTACGTGGCTTCAAGGTAGAAGTCACTGTAGTGTGTGCGCATTTGTGATGTATAGCCTGCTCTAAGCCACGAATTTATAATATTCGCATGTTCTAAGGCCCGATTGTGGTGCAGTGGAGATAGTCCCTACTGCGTACTATAGTGTGTAGTTATTTGTGCGTACTGAATTCCATGTATTGTGTGTAAGAGTGCTGTTGCATATGGCGGCTGTCTGTGTAATGGGTAACATGCTTTAAACAACGGACTATTGTGCGCGTGAAATCTTTTCGACCGTGCGGTGCTCCCACTACGTGGCTTCAAGGTAGAAGTCACTGTAGTGTGTGCGCATTTGTGATGTATAGCCTGCTCTTAGCCACGAATTCATAATATTCGCATGTTCTAAGGCCCGATTGTTATGCAGTGGAGATAGTCCCTATTGCGTACTATAGTGCGTAGTTATTTGTGCGTACTGAATTCAATGTATTGCGTGTAAGAGTGCTGTTGCATATGGCGGCTGTCTGTGTAATGGGTAACATGCTTTAAACAACGGACTATTGTGCGCGTGAAATCTTTTCGACCGTGCGGTGCTCCCACTACGTGGCTTCAAGGTAGAAGTCACTGTAGTGTGTGCGCATTTGTGATGTATAGCCCGCTCTAAGCCACGAATTCATAATATTCGCATGTTCTAAGGCCCGATTGGGCTGCAGTGGAGATAGTCCCTATTGCGTACTATATTGCGTAGTTATTTGTGCGTACTGAATTCAATGTATTGTGTGTAAGAGTGCTGTTGCATATGGCGGCTGTCTGTGTAATGGGTAACATGCTTTAAACAACGGACTATTGTGCGCGTGAAATCTTTTCGACCGTGCGGTGCCCCCACTACGTGGCTTCAAGGTAGAAGTCACTGTAGTGTGTGCGCATTTGTGATGTATAGCCCGCTCTAAGCCACGAATTTATAATATTCGCATGTTCTAAGGCCCGATTGTGGTGCAGTGAAGATAGTCCCTATTGCGTACTATAGTGCGTAGTTATTTGTGCGTACTGAATTCAATGTATTGTGTGTAAGAGTGCTGTTGCATATGGCGGCTGTCTGTGTAATGAGTAACAAGCTTTAAACAACGGACTTTTGTGCGTGTGAAATCTTTTCGACCGTGCGGTGCTCCCACTACGTGGCTTCAAGGTAGAAGTCACTGTAGTGTGTGCGCATTTGTGATGTATAGCCTGCTCTAAGCCACGAATTTATAATATTCGCATGTTCTAAGGCCCGATTGTGGTGCAGTGGAGATAGTCCCTATTGCGTACTATAGTGCGTAGTTATTTGTGCGTACTGAATTCAATGTATTGTGTGTAAGAGTGCTGTTGCATATGGCGGCTGTCTGTGTAATGGGTAACATGCTTTAAACAACGGACTATTGTGCGCGTGCAATCTTTTCGACCGTGGGGTGCTCCCACTACGTGGCTTCAAGGTAGAAGTCACTGTAGTGTTTGCGCATTTGTGATGTATAGCCTGCTCTAAGCCACGAATTTATAATATTCGCATGTTCTAAGGCCCGATTGTTATGCAGTGGAGATAGTCCCTATTGCGTACTATAGTGCGTAGTTATTTGTGCGTACTGAATTCAATGTATTGCGTGTAAGAGTGCTGTTGCATATGGCGGCTGTCTGTGTAAATGGGTAACATGCTTTAAACAACGGACTATTGTGCGCGTGAAATCTTTTCGACCGTGCGGTTCTCCCACTACGTGGCTTCAAGGTAGAAGTCACTGTAGTGTGTGCGCATTTGTGATGTATAGCCCGCTCTAAGCCACGAATTCATAATATTCGCATGTTCTAAGGCCCGATTGTGGTGCAGTGGAGATAGTCCCTATTGCGTACTATAGTGCGTAGTTATTTGTGCGTACTGAATTCAATGTATTGTGTGTAAGAGTGCTGTTGCATATGGCGGCTGTCTGTGTAAATGTGTAACATGCTTTAAACAACGGACTATTGTGCGCGTGAAATCTTTTCGACCGTGCGGTTCTCCCACTACGTGGCTTCAAGGTAGAAATCACTGTAGTGTGTGCGCATTTGTGATGTATAGCCCGCTCTAAGCCAGGAATTCATAATATTCGCATGTTCTAAGGCCCGATTGTGGTGCAGTGGAGATAGTCCCTATTGCGTACTATAGTGCGTAGTTATTTGTGCGTACTGAATTCAATGTATTGTGTGTAAGAGTGCTGTTGCATACGGCGGCTGTCTGTGTAAATGGGTAACATGCTTTAAACAACGGACTATTGTGCGCGTGAAATCTTTTCGACCGTGCGGTGCTCCCACTACGTTGCTTCAAGGTAGAAGTCACTGTAGTGTGTGCGCATTTGTGATGTATAGCCCGCTCTAAGCCACGAATTTATAATATTCGCATGTTCTAAGGCCCGATTGTGGTGCAGTGGAAATAGTCCCTATTGCGTACTATAGTGCGTAGTTATTTGTGCGTACTGAATTCAATGTATTGTGTGTAAGAGTGCTGTTGCATATGGCGGCTGTCTGTGTAAATGGGTAACATGCTTTAAACAATGGACTATTGTGCGCGTGAAATCTTTTCGACCGTGCGGTGCTCCCACTACGTTGCTTCAAGGTAGAAGTCACTGTAGTGTGTGCGCATTTGTGATGTATAGCCCGCTCTAAGCCACGAATTTATAATATTCGCATGTTCTAAGGCCCGATTGTGCTGCAGTGGAGATAGTCCCTATTGCGTACTATAGTGCGTAGTTATTTGTGCGTACTGAATTCAATGTATTGTGTGTAAGAGTGCTGTTGCATATGGCGGCTGTCTGTGTAATGGGTAACATGCTTTAAACAACGGACTATTGTGCGCGTGAAATCTTTTCGACCGTGCGGTGCTCCCACTACGTGGCTTCAAGGTAGAAGTCACTGTAGTGTGTGCGCATTTGTGATGTATAGCCCGCTCTAAGCCACGAATTTATAATATTCGCATGTTCTAAGGCCCGATTGTGCTGCAGTGGAGATAGTCCCTATTGCGTACTATAGTGCGTAGTTATTTGTGCGTACTGAATTCAATGTATTGTGTGTAAGAGTGCTGTTGCATATGGCGGCTGTCTGTGTAATGGGTAACATGCTTTAAACAACGGACTATTGTGCGCGTGAAATCTTTTCGACCGTGCGGTGCTCCCACTACGTGGCTTCAAGGTAGAAGTCACTGTAGTGTGTGCGCATTTGTGATGTATAGCCTGCTCTAAGCCACGAATTTATAATATTCGCATGTTCTAAGGCCCGATTGTGGTGCAGTGGAGATAGTCCCTATTGCGTACTATAGTGCGTAGTTATTTGTGCGTACTGAATTCAATGTATTGTGTGTAAGAGTGCTGTTGCATATGGCGGCTGTCTGTGTAATGGGTAACATGCTTTAAACAACGGACTATTGTGCGCGTGAAATCTTTTCGACCGTGGGGTGCTCCCACTACGTGGCTTCAAGGTAGAAGTCACTGTAGTGTGTGCGCATTTGTGATGTATAGCCTGCTCTAAGCCACGAATTTATAATATTCGCATGTTCTAAGGCCCGATTGTGGTGCAGTGGAGATAGTCCCTATTGCGTACTATAGTGCGTAGTTATTTGTGCGTACTGAATTCAATGTATTGTGTGTAAGAGTGCTGTTGCATATGGCGACTGTCTGTGTAATGGGTAACATGCTTTAAACAAGGGACTATTGTGCGCGTGAAATCTTTTCGACAGTGCGGTGCTCCCACTACGTGGCTTCAAGGCAGAAGTCACTGTAGTGTGTGCGCATTTGTGATGTATAGCCCGCTCTAAGCCACGAATTCATAATATTCGCATGTTCTAAGGCCCGATTGTTATGCAGTGGAGATAGTCCCTATTGCGTACTATAGTGCGTAGTTATTTGTGCGTACTGAATTCAATGTATTGTGTGTAAGAGTGCTGTTGCATATGGCGGCTGTCTGTGTAAATGGGTAACATGCTTTAAACAACGGACTATTGTGCGCGTGAAATCTTTTCGACCGTGCGGTGCTCCCACTACGTGGCTTCAAGGTAGAAGTCACTGTAGTGTGTGCGCATTTGTGTAGTATAGCCCGCTCTAAGCCACGAATTTATAATATTCGCATGTTCTAAGGCCCGGTTGTGGTGCAGTGGAGATAGTCCCTATTGCGTACTATAGTGCGTAGTTATTTGTGCGTACTGAATTCAATGTATTGTGTGTAAGAGTGCTGTTGCATATGGCGGCTGTCTGTGTAATGGGTAACATGCTTTAAACAACGGACTATTGTGCGCGTGAAATCTTTTCGAACGTGCGGTGCTCCCACTACGTGGCTTCAAGGTAGAAGTCACTGTAGTGTGTGCGCATTTGTGATGTATAGCCTGCTCTAAGCCACGAATTTATAATACTCGCATGTTCTAAGGCCCGATTGTGGTGCAGTGGAGATAGTCCCTATTGCGTACTATAGTGCGTAGTTATTTGTGCGTACTGAATTCAATGTATTGTGTGTAAGAGTGCTGTTGCATATGGCGGCTGTCTGTGTTATGGGTAACATGCTTTAAACAACGGACTATTGTGCGCGTGAAATCTTTTCGACCGTGCGGTGCTCCCACTACGTGGCTTCAAGGTAGAAGTCACTGTAGTGTATGCGCATTTGTGATGTATAGCCCGCTCTAAGCCACAATTTATAATATTCGCATGTTCTAAGGCCCGATTGTGCTGCAGTGGAGATAGTCCCTATTGCGTACTATAGTGCGTAGTTATTTGTGCGTACTGAATTCAATGTATTGTGTGTAAGAGTGCTGTTGCATATGGCGGCTGTCTGTGTAATGGGTAACAAGCTTTAAACAACGGACTATTGTGCGTGTGAAATCTTTTCGACCGTGCGGTGCTCCCACTACGTGGCTTCAAGGTAGAAGTCACTGTAGTGTGGGCGCATTTGTAATGTATAGCTTGCTCTAAGCCACGAATTTATAATATCCGCATGTTCTAAGGCCCGATTGTGGTGCAGTAGAGATAGTCCCTATTGCGTACTATAGTGCGTAGTTATTTGTGCGTACTGAATTCAATGTATTGTGTGTAAGAGTGCTGTTGCATATGGCGGCTGTCTGTGTAAATGGGTAACATGCTTTAAACAACGGACTATTGTGCGCGTGAAATCTTTTCGACCGTGCGGTGCTCCCTCTACGTGGCTTCAAGGTAGAAGTCACTGTAGTGTGTGCGCATTTTTGATGTATAGCCTGCTCTAAGCCACGAATTTATAATATTCGCATGTTCTAAGGCCCGATTGTGGTGCAGTGGAGATAGTCCCTATTGCGCACTATAGTGCGTAGTTATTTGTGCGTACTGAATTCAATGTATTGTGTGTAAGAGTGCTGTTGCATATGGCGGCTGTCTGTGTAATGGGTAACATGCTTTAAACAACGGACTATTGTGCGCGTGAAATCTTTTCGACCGTGCGGTGCTCCCACTACGTGGCTTCAAGGTAGAAGTCACTGTAGTGTATGCGCATTTGTGATGTATAGCCCGCTCTAAGCCACGAATTTATAATATTCGCATGTTCTAAGGCCCGATTGTGCTGCAGTGGAGATAGTCCCTATTGCGTACTATAGTGCGTAGTTATTTGTGCCTACTGAATTCAATGTATTGTGTGTAAGAGTGCTGTTGCATATGGCGGCTGTCTGTGTAATGGGTAACAAGCTTTAAACAACGGACTATTGTGCGCGTGAAATCTTTTCGACCGTGCGGTGCTCCCACTACGTGGCTTCAAGGTAAAAGTCACTGTAGTTTGTGCGCATTTGTGATGTATAGCCTGCTCTAAGCCACGAATTTATAATATTCGCATGTTCTAAGGCCCGATTGTGCTGCAGTGGAGATAGTCCCTATTGCGTACTATAGTGCGTAGTTATTTGTGCGTACTGAATTCAATGTATTGTGTGTAAGAGTGCTGTTGCATATGGCGGCTGTCTGTGTAATGGGTAACATGCTTTAAACAAGGGACTATTGTGCGCGTGAAATCTTTTCGACCGTGCGGTGCTCCCACTACGTGGCTTCAAGGCAGAAGTCACTGTGGGGTGTGCGCATTTGTGATGTATAGCCTGCTCTAATACACGAATTTATATTATTCGCATGTTCTAAGGCGCGATTGTGGTGTAGTGGAGATAGCCCCTATTGCGTGTTATAGTGCGTAGTTATTTGTGCGTACTGAATTCAATGTATTGTTTGTAAGAGTGCTGTACATATGGCGGCTGTCTGTGTAATGGGTAACATGCTTTAAACAACGGACTATTGTGCGCGTGAAATCTGTTCGACCGCGCGGTGCTCCCACTACGTGGCTTCAAGGTAGAAGTCACTGTATTGTGTGCGCATTTGTGATGTATAGCCTGCTCTAAGCCACGAATTTATAATATTCGCATGTTCTAAGGCCCGATTGTGGTGCAGTGGAGATAGTCCCTATTGCGTACTAAAGTGCGTAGTTATTTGTGCGTACTGAATTCAATTTATTGCGTGTAAGAGTGCTGTTGCATATGGCGGCTGTCTGTGTAATGGGTAACATGCTTTAAACAACGGACTATTGTGCGCGTGAAATCTTTTCGACCGTGCGGTGCTCCCACTACGTGGCTTCAAGGTAGAAGTCACTGTAGTGTGTGCGCATTTGTGATGTATAGCCCGCTCTAAGCCACGAATTTATAATGTTCGCATACTCTAAGGCCCGATTGTGCTGCAGTGGAGATAGTCCCTATTGCGTACTATAGTGCGTAGTTATTTGTGCGTACTGAATTCAAGGTATTGTGTGTAAGAGTGTTGTTGCCTATGGCGGCTGTCTGTGTAATGGGTTACAAGCTTTAAACAACGGACTATTGTGCGCGTGAAATCTTTTCGACCGTGCGGTGCTCCCACTACGTGGCTTCAAGGTAGTAGTCACTGTAGTGTGTGCGCATTTGTGATGTATAGCCCGCTCTAAGCCACGAATTTATAATATTCGCATGTTCTAAGGCCCGGTTGTGGTGCAGTGGAGATAGTCCCTATTGCGTACTATAGTGCGTAGTTATTTGTGCGTACAGAATTCAATGTATTGTGTGTAAGAATGCTGTTGCATATGGCGGCTGTCTGTGTAATGGGTAACATGCTTTAAACAACGGACTATTGTGCGCGTGAAATCTTTTCGAACGTGCGGTGCTCCCACTACGTGGCTTCAAGGTAGAAGTCACTGTAGTGTGTGCGCATTTGTGATGTATAGCCCGCTCTAAGCCACGAATTCATAATATTCTCATGTTCTAAGGCCCGATTGTTATGCAGTGGAGATAGTCCCTATTGCGTACTATAGTGCGTAGTTATTTGTGCGTACTGAATTCAATGTATTGTGTGTAAGAGTGCTGTTGCATATGGCGGCTGTCTGTGTAATGGGTAACATGCTTTAAACAACGGACTATTGTGCGCGTGAAATCTTTTCGACCGTGCGGTGCTCCCACTACGTGGCTTCAAGGTAGAAGTCACTGTAGTGTGTGCGCATTTGTGATGTATAGCCCGCTCTAAGCCACGAATTTATAATATTCGCATGTTCTAAGGCCCGATTGGGCTGCAGTGGAGATAGTCGCTATTGCGTACTATAGTGCGTAGTTATTTGTGCGTACTGAATTCAATGTATTGTGTGTAAGAGTGCGGTTGCCTATGGCGGCTGTCTGTGTAATGGGTAACAAGGTTTAAACAACGGACTATTGTGCGCGTGAAATTTTTTCGACCGTGCGGTGCTCCCACTACGTGGCTTCAAGGTAAAAGTCACTGTAGTTTGTGCGCATTTGTGATGTATAGCCTGCTCTAAGCCACGAATTTATAATATTCGCATGTTCTAAGGCCCGATTGTGCTGCAGTGGAGATAGTCCCTATTGCGTACTATAGTGCGTAGTTATTTGCGCGTACTGAATTCAATGTATTGTGTGTAAGAGTGCTGTTGCATATGGCGGCTGTCTGTGTAATGGGTAACATGCTTTAAACAAGGGACGATTGTGCGCGTGAAATCTTTTCGACCGTGCGGTGCTCCCACTACGTGGCTTCAAGGCAGAAGTCACTGTGGTGTGTGCGCATTTGTGATGTATAGCCTGCTCTAAGCCACGAATTTATATTATTCGCATGTTCTAAGGCCCGATTGTGGTGCAGTGGAGATAGTCCCTATTGCGTACTATAGTGCGTAGTTATTTGTGCGTACTGAATTCAATGTATTGTGTGTAAGAGTGCTGTTGCATATGGCGGCTGTCTGTGTAATGGGTAACATGCTTTAAACAACGGACTATTGTGCGCGTGAAATCTGTTCGACCGTGCGGTGCTCCCACTACGTGGCTTCAAGGTAGAAGTCACTGTAGTGTGTGCGCATTTGTGATGTATAGCCTGCTCTAAGCCACGAATTTATAATACTCGCATGTTCTAAGGCCCGATTGTGGTGCAGTGGAGATAGTCCCTATTGCGTACTAAAGTGCGTAGTTATTTGTGCGTACTGAATTCAATTTATTGCGTGTAAGAGTGCTGTTGCATATGGCGGCTGTCTGTGTAATGGGTAACATGCTTTAAACAACGGACTATTGTGCGCGTGAAATCTTTTCGACCGTGCGGTGCTCCCACTACGTGGCTTCAAGGTAGAAGTCACTGTAGTGTGTGCGCATTTGTGATGTATAGCCCGCTCTAAGCCACGAATTTATAATATTCGCATACTCTAAGGCCCGATTGTGCTGCAGTGGAGATAGTCCCTATTGCGTACTATAGTGCGTAGTTATTTGTGCGTACTGAATTCAATGTATTGTGAGTAAGAGTGCTGTTGCCTATGGCGGCTGTCTGTGTAATGGGTTACAAGCTTTAAACAACGGACTATTGTGCGCGTGAAATCTTTTCGACCGTGCGGTGCTCCCACTACGTGGCTTCAAGGTAGAAGTCACTGTAGTGTGTGCGCATTTGTGTAGTATAGCCCGCTCTAAGCCACGAATTTATAATATTCGCATGTTCTAAGGCCCGGTTGTGGTGCAGTGGAGATAGTCCCTATTGCGTACTATAGTGCGTAGTTATTTGTGCGTACTGAATTCAATGTATTGTGTGTAAGAGTGCTGTTGCATATGGCGGCTGTCTGTGTAATGGGTAACATGCTTTAAACAACGGACTATTGTGCGCGTGAAATCTTTTCGAACGTGCGGTGCTCCCACTACGTGGCTTCAAGGTAGAAGTCACTGTAGTGTGTGCGCATTTGTGATGTATAGCCTGCTCTAAGCCACGAATTTATAATACTCGCATGTTCTAAGGCCCGATTGTGGTGCAGTGGAGATAGTCCCTATTGCGTACTATAGTGCGTAGTTATTTGTGCGTACTGAATTCAATGTATTGTGTGTAAGAGTGCTGTTGCATATGGCGGCTGTCTGTGTAATGGGTAACAAGCTTTAAACAACGGACTATTGTGCGTGTGAAATCTTTTCGACCGTGCGGTGCTCCCACTACGTGGCTTCAAGGTAGAAGTCACTGTAGTGTGGGCGCATTTGTAATGTATAGCTTGCTCTAAGCCACGAATTTATAATATTCGCATGTTCTAAGGCCCGATTGTGGTGCAGTAGAGATAGTCCCTATTGCGTACTATAGTGCGTAGTTATTTGTGCCTACTGAATTCAATGTATTGTGTGTAAGAGTGCTGTTGCATATGGCGGCTGTCTGTGTAATGGGTAACATGCTTTAAACAACGGACTATTGTGCGCGTGAAATCTTTTCGACCGTGCGGTGCTCCCACTACGTGGCTTCAAGGTAGAAGTCACTGTAGTGTGTGCGCATTTGTGATGTATAGCCCGCTCTAAGCCACGAATTTATAATATTAGCATACTCTAAGGCCCGATTGTGCTGCAGTGGAGATAGTCCCTATTGCGTACTATAGTGCGTAGTTATTTGTGCGTACTGAATTCAATGTATTGTGTGTAAGAGTGTTGTTGCCTATGGAGGCTGTCTGTGTAATGGGTTACAAGCTTTAAACAACGGACTATTGTGCGCGTGAAATCTTTTCGACCGTGCGGTGCTCCCACTACGTGGCTTCAAGGTAGTAGTCACTGTAGTGTGTGCGCATTTGTGATGTATAGCCTGCTCTAAGCCACGAATTTATAATATTCGCATGTTCTAAGGCCCGATTGTGCTGCAGTGGAGATAGTCCCTATTGCGTACTATAGTGCGTAGTTATTTGTGCGTACTGAATTCAATGTATTGTGTGTAAGAGTGCTGTTGCATATGGCGGCTGTCTGTGTAATGGGTAACATGCTTTAAACAAGGGACTATTGTGCGCGTGAAATCTTTTCGACCGTGCGGTGCTCCCACTACGTGGCTTCAAGGCAGAAGTCACATTGGGGTGTGCGCATTTGTGATGTATAGCCTGCTCTAATACACGAATTTATATTATTCGCATGTTCTAAGGCCCGATTGTGGTGTAGTGGAGATAGCCCCTATTGCGTGTTATAGTGCGTAGTTATTTGTGCGTACTGAATTCAATGTATTGTTTGTAAGAGTGCTGTTGCATATGGCGGCTGTCTGTGTAATGGGTAACATGCTTTAAACAACGGACTATTGTGCGCGTGAAATCTGTTCGACCGCGCGGTGCTCCCACTACGTGGCTTCAAGGTAGAAGTCACTGTATTGTGTGCGCATTTGTGATGTATAGCCTGCTCTAAGCCACGAATTTATAATATTCGCATGTTCTAAGGCCCGATTGTGGTGCAGTGGAGATAGTCCCTATTGCGTACTAAAGTGCGTAGTTATTTGTGCGTACTGAATTCAATTTATTGCGTGTAAGAGTGCTGTTGCATATGGCGGCTGTCTGTGTAATGGGTAACATGCTTTAAACAACGGACTATTGTGCGCGTGAAATCTTTTCGACCGTGCGGTGCTCCCACTACGTGGCTTCAAGGTAGAAGTCACTGTAGTGTGTGCGCATTTGTGATGTATAGCCCGCTCTAAGCCACGAATTTATAATATTCGCATACTCTAAGGCCCGATTGTGCTGCAGTGGAGATAGTCCCTATTGCGTACTATAGTGCGTAGTTATTTGTGCGTACTGAATTCAATGTATTGTGTGTAAGAGTGTTGTTGCCTATGGAGGCTGTCTGTGTAATGGGTTACAAGCTTTAAACAACGGACTATTGTGCGCGTGAAATCTTTTCGACCGTGCGGTGCTCCCACTACGTGGCTTCAAGGTAGTAGTCACTGTAGTGTGTGCGCATTTGTGATGTATAGCCCGCTCTAAGCCACGAATTTATAATATTCGCATGTTCTAAGGCCCGATTGTGGTGCAGTGGAGATAGTCCCTATTGCGTACTAAAGTGCGTAGTTATTTGTGCGTACTGAATTCAATTTATTGCGTGTAAGAGTGCTGTTGCATATGGCGGCTGTCTGTGTAATGGGTAACATGCTTTAAACAACGGACTATTGTGCGCGTGAAATCTGTTCGACCGCGCGGTGCTCCCACTACGTGGCTTCAAGGTAGAAGTCACTGTATTGTGTGCGCATTTGTGATGTATAGCCTGCTCTAAGCCACGAATTTATAATATTCGCATGTTCTAAGGCCCGATTGTGGTGCAGTGGAGATAGTCCCTATTGCGTACTAAAGTGCGTAGTTATTTGTGCGTACTGAATTCAATTTATTGCGTGTAAGAGTGCTGTTGCATATGGCGGCTGTCTGTGTAATGGGTAACATGCTTTAAACAACGGACTATTGTGCGCGTGAAATCTTTTCGACCGTGCGGTGCTCCCACTACGTGGCTTCGAGTTAGAAGTCACTGTAGTGTGTGCGCATTTGTGATGTATAGCCCGCTCTAAGCCACGAATTTATAATATTCGCATACTCTAAGGCCCGATTGTGCTGCAGTGGAGATAGTCCCTATTGCGTACTATAGTGCGTAGTTATTTGTGCGTACTGAATTCAATGTATTGTGTGTAAGAGTGTTGTTGCCTATGGAGGCTGTCTGTGTAATGGGTTACAAGCTTTAAACAACGGACTATTGTGCGCGTGAAATCTTTTCGACCGTGCGGTGCTCCCACTACGTGGCTTCAAGGTAGTAGTCACTGTAGTGTGTGCGCATTTGTGATGTATAGCCCGCTCTAAGCCACGAATTTATAATATTCGCATGTTCTAAGGCCCGGTTGTGGTGCAGTGGAGATAGTCCCTATTGCGTACTATAGTGCGTAGTTATTTGTGCGTACTGAATTCAATGTATTGTGTGTAAGAATGCTGTTGCATATGGCGGCTGTCTGTGTAATGGGTAACATGCTTTAAACAACGGACTATTGTGCGCGTGAAATCTTTTCGAACGTGCGGTGCTCCCACTACGTGGCTTCAAGGTAGAAGTCACTGTAGTGTGTGCGCATTTGTGATGTATAGCCCGCTCTAAGCCACGAATTCATAATATTCGCATGTTCTAAGGCCCGATTGTTATGCAGTGGAGATAGTCCCTATTGCGTACTATAGTGCGTAGTTATTTGTGCGTACTGAATTCAATGTATTGTGTGTAAGAGTGCTGTTGCATATGGCGGCTGTCTGTGTAATGGGTAACATGCTTTAAACAACGGACTATTGTGCGCGTGAAATCTTTTCGACCGTGCGGTGCTCCCACTACGTGGCTTCAAGGTAGAAGTCACTGTAGTGTGTGCGCATTTGTGATGTATAGCCCGCTCTAAGCCACGAATTTATAATATTCGCATGTTCTAAGGCCCGATTGGGCTGCAGTGGAGATAGACGCTATTGCGTACTATAGTGCGTAGTTATTTGTGCGTACTGAATTCAATGTATTGTGTGTAAGAGTGCGGTTGCCTATGGCGGCTGTCTGTGTAATTGGTAACAAGGTTTAAACAACGGACTATTGTGCGCGTGAAATTTTTTCGACCGTGCGGTGCTCCCACTACGTGGCTTCAAGGTAAAAGTCACTGTAGTTTGTGCGCATTTGTGATGTATAGCCTGCTCTAAGCCACGAATTTATAATATTCGCATGTTCTAAGGCCCGATTGTGCTGCAGTGGAGATAGTCCCTATTGCGTACTATAGTGCGTAGTTATTTGTGCGTACTGAATTCAATGTATTGTGTGTAAGAGTGCTGTTGCATATGGCGGCTGTCTGTGTAAATGGGTAACATGCTTTAAACAACGGACTATTGTGCGCGTGAAATCTTTACGACCGTGCAGTTCTCCCACTACGTGGCTTCAAGGTAGAAGTCACTGTAGTGTGTGCGCATTTGTGATGTATAGCCCGCACTAAGCCACGAATTCATAATATTCGCATGTTCTAAGGCCCTATTGTTATGCAGTGGAGATAGTCCCTATTGCGTACTATAGTGCGTAGTTATTTGTGCGTACTGAATTCAATGTATTGTGTGTAAGAGTGCTGTTGCATATGGCGGCTGTCTGTGTAAATGGGTAACATGCTTTAAACAACGGACTATTGTGCGCGTGAAATCTTTTCGACCGTGCGGTGCTCCCTCTACGTGGCTTCAAGGTAGAAGTCACTGTAGTGTGTGCGCATTTTTGATGTATAGCCTGCTCTAAGCCACGAATATATAATATTCGCATGTTCTAAGGCCCGATTGTGGTGCAGTGGAGATAGTCCCTATTGCGTACTATAGTGCGTAGTTATTTGTGCGTACTGAATTCAATGTATTGTGTGTAAGAGTGCTGTTGCATATGGCGGCTGTCTGTGTAATGGGTAACATGCTTTAAACAACGGACTATTGTGCGCGTGAAATCTTTTCGACCGTGCGGTGCTCCCACTACGTGGCTTCAAGGTAGAAGTCACTGTAGTGTATGCGCATTTGTGATGTATAGCCCGCTCTAAGCCACGAATTTATAATATTCGCATGTTCTAAGGCCCGATTGTGCTGCAGTGGAGATAGTCCCTATTGCGTACTATAGTGCGTAGTTATTTGTGCCTACTGAATTCAATGTATTGTGTGTAAGAGTGCTGTTGCATATGGCGGCTGTCTGTGTAATGGGTAACAAGCTTTAAACAACGGACTATTGTGCGCGTGAAATCTTTTCGACCGTGCGGTGCTCCCACTACGTGGCTTCAAGGTAAAAGTCACTGTAGTTTGTGCGCATTTGTGATGTATAGCCTGCTCTAAGCCACGAATTTATAATATTCGCATGTTCTAAGGCCCGATTGTGCTGCAGTGGAGATAGTCCCTATTGCGTACTATAGTGCGTAGTTATTTGTGCGTACTGAATTCAATGTATTGTGTGTAAGAGTGCTGTTGCATATGGCGGCTGTCTGTGTAATGGGTAACATGCTTTAAACAAGGGACTATTGTGCGCGTGAAATCTTTTCGACCGTGCGGTGCTCCCACTACGTGGCTTCAAGGTAGAAGTCACTGTAGTGTGTGCGCATTTGTGATGTATAGCCTGCTCTAAGCCACGAATTTATAATACTCGCATGTTCTAAGGCCCGATTGTGGTGCAGTGGAGATAGTCCCTATTGCGTACTATAGTGCGTAGTTATTTGTGCGTACTGAATTCAATGTATTGTGTGTAAGAGTGCTGTTGCATATGGCGGCTGTCTGTGTTATGGGTAACATGCTTTAAACAACGGACTATTGTGCGCGTGAAATCTTTTCGACCGTGCGGTGCTCCCACTACGTGGCTTCAAGGTAGAAGTCACTGTAGTGTATGCGCATTTGTGATGTATAGCCCGCTCTAAGCCACGAATTTATAATATTCGCATGTTCTAAGGCCCGATTGTGCTGCAGTGGAGATAGTCCCTATTGCGTACTATAGTGCGTAGTTATTTGTGCGTACTGAATTCAATGTATTGTGTGTAAGAGTGCTGTTGCATATGGTGGCTGTCTGTGAAATGGGTAACAAGCTTTAAACAACGGACTATTGTGCGTGTGAAATCTTTTCGACCGTGCGGTGCTCCCACTACGTGGCTTCAAGGTAGAAGTCACTGTAGTGTGGGCGCATTTGTAATGTATAGCTTGCTCTAAGCCACGAATTTATAATATCCCCATGTTCTAAGGCCCGATTGTGGTGCAGTGGAGATAGTCCCTATTGCGTACTATAGTGCGTAGTTATTTGTGCGTACTGAATTCAATGTATTGTGTGTAAGAGTGCTGTTGCATATGTCGGCTGTCTGTGTAATGGGTAACATGCTTTAAACAACGGACTATTGTGCGCGTGAAATCTTTTCGACCGTGCGGTGCTCCCACTACGTGGCTTCAAGGTAGAAGTCACTGTAGTGTGTGCGCATTTGTGATGTATAGCCTGCTCTAAGCCACGAATTTATAATATTCGCATGTTCTAAGGCCCGATTGTGGTGCAGTGGAGATAGTCCCTATTGCGTACTAATGTGCGTAGTTATTTGTGCGTACTGAATTCAATTTATTGCGTGTAAGAGTGCTGTTGCATATGGCGGCTGTCTGTGTAATGGGTAACATGCTTTAAACAACGGACTATTGTGCGCGTGAAATCTTTTCGACCGTGCGGTTCTCCCACTACGTGGCTTCAAGGTAGAAGTCACTGTAGTGTGTGCGCATTTGTGATGTATAGCCCGCTCTAAGCCACGAATTCATAATATTCGCATGTTCTAAGGCCCGATTGTTATGCAGTGGAGATAGCCCCTATTGCGTACTATAGTGCGTAGTTATTTGTGCGTACTGAATTCAATGTATTGTGTGTAAGAGTGCTGTTGCATATGGCGGCTGTCTGTGTAAATGGGTAACATGCTTTAAACAACGGACTATTGTGCGCGTGAAATCTTTACGACCGTGCAGTTCTCCCACTACGTGGCTTCAAGGTAGAAGTCACTGTAGTGTGTGCGCATTTGTGATGTATAGCCCGCACTAAGCCACAAATTCATAATATTCGCATGTTCTAAGGCCCGATTGTTATGCAGTGGAGATAGTCCCTATTGCGTACTATAGTGCGTAGTTATTTGTGCGTACTGAATTCAATGTATTGTGTGTAAGAGTGCTGTTGCATATGGCGGCTGTCTGTGTAAATGGGTAACATGCTTTAAACAACGGACTATTGTGCGCGTGAAATCTTTTCGACCGTGCGGTGCTCCCTCTACGTGGCTTCAAGGTAGAAGTCACTGTAGTGTGTGCGCATTTTTGATGTATAGCCTGCTCTAAGCCACGAATATATAATATTCGCATGTTCTAAGGCCCGATTGTGGTGCAGTGGAGATAGTCCCTATTGCGTACTATAGTGCGTAGTTATTTGTGCGTACTGAATTCAATGTATTGTGTGTAAGAGTGCTGTTGCATATGGCGGCTGTCTGTGTAATGGGTAACATGCTTTAAACAACGGACTATTGTGCTCGTGAAATCTTTTCGACCGTGCGGTGCTCCCACTACGTGGCTTCAAGGTAGAAGTCACTGTAGTGTATGCGCATTTGTGATGTATAGCCCGCTCTAAGCCACGAATTTATAATATTCGCATGTTCTAAGGCCCGATTGTGCTGCAGTGGAGATAGTCCCTATTGCGTACTATAGTGCGTAGTTATTTGTGCGTACTGAATTCAGTGTATTGTGTGTAAGAGTGCTGTTGCATATGGCGGCTGTCTGTGTAATGGGTAACATGCTTTAAACAAGGGACTATTGTGCGCGTGAAATCTTTTCGACCGTGCGGTGCTCCCACTACGTGGCTTCAAGGCAGAAGTCACTGTGGGGTGTGCGCATTTGTGATGTATAGCCTGCTCTAATACACGAATTTATATTATTCGCATGTCTAAGGCCCGATTGTGGTGTAGTGGAGATAGCCCCTATTGCGTGTTATAGTGCGTAGTTATTTGTGCGTACTGAATTCAATGTATTGTTTGTAAGAGTGCTGTTGCATATGGCGGCTGTCTGTGTAATGGGTAACATGCTTTAAACAACGGACTATTGTGCGCGTGAAATCTGTTCGACCGCGCGGTGCTCCCACTACGTGGCTTCAAGGTAGAAGTCACTGTATTGTGTGCGCATTTGTGATGTATAGCCTGCTCTAAGCCACGAATTTATAATATTCGCATGTTCTAAGGCCCGATTGTGGTGCAGTGGAGATAGTCCCTATTGCGTACTAAAGTGCGTAGTTATTTGTGCGTACTGAATTCAATTTGTTGCGTGTAAGAGTGCTGTTGCATATGGCGGCTGTCTGTGTAATGGGTAACATGCTTTAAACAACGGACTATTGTGCGCGTGAAATCTTTTCGACCGTGCGGTGCTCCCACTACGTGGCTTCAAGGTAGAAGTCACTGTAGTGTGTGCGCATTTGTGATGTATAGCCCGCTCTAAGCCACGAATTTATAATATTCGCATACTCTAAGGCCCGATTGTGCTGCAGTGGAGATAGTCCCTATTGCGTACTATAGTGCGTAGTTATTTGTGCGTACTGAATTCAATGTATTGTGTGTAAGAGTGTTGTTGCCTATGGCGGCTGTCTGTGTAATGGGTTACAAGCTTTAAACAACGGACTATTGTGCGCGTGAAATCTTTTCGACCGTGCGGTGCTCCCACTACGTGGCTTCAAGGTAGTAGTCACTGTAGTGTGTGCGCATTTGTGATGTATAGCCCGCTCTAAGCCACGAATTTATAATATTCGCATGTTCTAAGGCCCGGTTGTGGTGCAGTGGAGATAGTCCCTATTGCGTACTATAGTGCGTAGTTATTTGTGCGTACTGAATTCAATGTATTGTGTGTAAGAGTGCTGTTGCATATGGCGGCTGTCTGTGTAATGGGTAACATGCTTTAAACAACGGACTATTGTGCGCGTGAAATCTTTTCGAACGTGCGGTGCTCCCACTACGTGGCTTCAAGGTAGAAGTCACTGTAGTGTGTGCGCATTTGTGATGTATAGCCCGCTCTAAGCCACGAATTCATAATATTCGCATGTTCTAAGGCCCGATTGTTATGCAGTGGAGATAGTCCCTATTGCGTACTATAGTGCGTAGTTATTTGTGCGTACTGAATTCAATGTATTGTGTGTAAGAGTGCTGTTGCATAAGGCGGCTGTCTGTGTAATGGGTAACATGCTTTAAACAACGGACTATTGTGCGCGTGAAATCTTTTCGAACGTGCGGTGCTCCCACTACGTGGCTTCAAGGTAGAAGTCACTGTAGTGTGTGCGCATTTGTGATGTATAGCCTGCTCTAAGCCACGAATTTATAATACTCGCATGTTCTAAGGCCCGATCGTGCTGCAGTGGAGATAGTCCCTATTGCGTACTATAGTGCGTAGTTATTTGTGCGTACTGAATTCAATGTATTGTGTGTAAGAGTGCTGTTGCATATGGCGGCTGTCTGTGTAATGGGTAACAAGCTTTAAACAACGGACTATTGTGCGTGTGAAATCTTTTCGACCGTGCGGTGCTCCCACTACGTGGCTTCAAGGTAGAAGTCACTGTAGTGTGGGCGCATTTGTAATGTATAGCTTGCTCTAAGCCACGAATTTATAATATCCGCATGTTCTAAGGCCCGATTGTGGTGCAGTGGAGATAGTCCCTATTGCGTACTATAGTGCGTAGTTATTTGTGCGTACTGAATTCAATGTATTGTGTGTAAGAGTGCTGTTGCATATGGCGGCTGTCTGTGTAATGGGTAACATGCTTTAAACAACGGACTATTGTGCGCGTGAAATCTTTTCGACCGTGCGGTGCTCCCACTACGTGGCTTCAAGGTAGAAGTCACTGAAGTGTGTGCGCATTTGTGATGTATAGCCTGCTCTAAGCCACGAATTTATAATATTCGCATGTTCTAAGGCCCGATTGTGGTGCAGTGGAGATAGTCCCTATTGCGTACTAAAGTGCGTAGTTATTTGTGCGTACTGAATTCAATTTATTGCGTGTAAGAGTGCTGTTGCATATGGCGGCTGTCTGTGTAATGGGTAACATGCTTTAAACAACGGACTATTGTGCGCGTGAAATCTTTTCGACCGTGCGGTTCTCCCACTACGTGGCTTCAAGGTAGAAGTCACTGTAGTGTGTGCGCATTTGTGATGTATAGCCCGCTCTAAGCCACGAATTCATAATATTCGCATGTTCTAAGGCCCGATTGTTATGCAGTGGAGATAGTCCCTATTGCGTACTATAGTGCGTAGTTATTTGTGCGTACTGAATTCAATGTATTGTGTGTAAGAGTGCTGTTGCATATGGCGGCTGTCTGTGTAAATGGGTAACATGCTTTAAACAACGGACTATTGTGCGCGTGAAATCTTTACGACCGTGCAGTTCTCCCACTACGTGGCTTCAAGGTAGAAGTCACTGTAGTGTGTGCGCATTTGTGATGTATAGCCCGCACTAAGCCACGAATTCATAATATTCGCATGTTCTAAGGCCCGATTGTTATGCAGTGGAGATAGTCCCTATTGCGTACTATAGTGCGTAGTTATTTGTGCGTACTGAATTCAATGTATTGTGTGTAAGAGTGCTGTTGCATATGGCGGCTGTCTGTGTAAATGGGTAACATGCTTTAAACAACGGACTATTGTGCGCGTGAAATCTTTTCGACCGTGCGGTGCTCCCTCTACGTGGCTTCAAGGTAGAAGTCACTGTAGTGTGTGCGCATTTTTGATGTATAGCCTGCTCTAAGCCACGAATATATAATATTCGCATGTTCTAAGGCCCGATTGTGGTGCAGTGGAGATAGTCCCTATTGCGTACTATAGTGCGTAGTTATTTGTGCGTACTGAATTCAATGTATTGTGTGTAAGAGTGCTGTTGCATATGGCGGCTGTCTGTGTAATGGGTAACATGCTTTAAACAACGGACTATTGTGCGCGTGAAATCTTTTCGACCGTGCGGTGCTCCCACTACGTGGCTTCAAGGTAGATGTCACTGTAGTGTATGCGCATTTGTGATGTATAGCCCGCTCTAAGCCACGAATTTATAATATTCGCATGTTCTAAGGCCCGATTGTGCTGCAGTGGAGATAGTCCCTATTGCGTACTATAGTGCGTAGTTATTTGTGCCTACTGAATTCAATGTATTGTGTGTAAGAGTGCTGTTGCATATGGCGGCTGTCTGTGTAATGGGTAACAAGCTTTAAACAACGGACTATTGTGCGCGTGAAATCTTTTCGACCGTGCGGTGCTCCCACTACGTGGCTTCAAGGTAGTAGTCACTGTAGTGTGTGCGCATTTGTGATGTATAGCCTGCTCTAAGCCACGAATTTATAATATTCGCATGTTCTAAGGCCCGATTGTGCTGCAGTGGAGATAGTCCCTATTGCGTACTATAGTGCGTAGTTATTTGTGCGTACTGAATTCAATGTATTGTGTGTAAGAGTGCTGTTGCATATGGCGGCTGTCTGTGTAATGGGTAACATGCTTTAAACAAGGGACTATTGTGCGCGTGAAATCTTTTCGACCGTGCGGTGCTCCCACTACGTGGCTTCAAGGCAGAATTCACTGTGGGGTGTGCGCATTTGTGATGTATAGCCTGCTCTAATACACGAATTTATATTATTCGCATGTTCTAAGGCCCGATTGTGGTGTAGTGGAGATAGCCCCTATTGCGTGTTATAGTGCGTAGTTATTTGTGCGTACTGAATTCAATGTATTGTTTGTAAGAGTGCTGTTGCATATGGCGGCCGTCTGTGTAATGGGTAACATGCTTTAAACAACGGACTATTGTGCGCGTGAAATCTGTTCGACCGCGCGGTGCTCCCACTACGTGGCTTCAAGGTAGAAGTCACTGTATTGTGTGCGCATTTGTGATGTATAGCCTGCTCTAAGCCACGAATTTATAATATTCGCATGTTCTAAGGCCCGATTGTGGTGCAGTGGAGATAGTCCCTATTGCGTACTAAAGTGCGTAGTTATTTGTGCGTACTGAATTCAATTTATTGCGTGTAAGAGTGCTGTTGCATATGGCGGCTGTCTGTGTAATGGGTAACATGCTTTAAACAACGGACTATTGTGCGCGTGAAATCTTTTCGACCGTGCGGTGCTCCCACTACGTGGCTTCAAGGTAGAAGTCACTGTAGTGTGTGCGCATTTGTGATGTATAGCCCGCTCTAAGCCACGAATTTATAATATTCGCATACTCTAAGGCCCGATTGTGCTGCAGTGGAGATAGTCCCTATTGCGTACTATAGTGCGTAGTTATTTGTGCGTACTGAATTCAATGTATTTTGTGTAAGAGTGTTGTTGCCTATGGCGGCTGTCTGTGTAATGGGTTACAAGCTTTAAACAACGGACTATTGTGCGCGTGAAATCTTTTCGACCGTGCGGTGCTCCCACTACGTGGCTTCATGGTAGTAGTCACTGTAGTGTGTGCGCATTTGTGATGTATAGCCCGCTCTAAGCCACGAATTTATAATATTCGCATGTTCTAAGGCCCGGTTGTGGTGCAGTGGAGATAGTCCCTATTGCGTACTATAGTGCGTAGCTATTTGTGCGTACTGAATTCAATGTATTGTGTGTAAGAGTGCTGTTGCATATGGCGGCTGTCTGTGTAATGGGTAACATGCTTTAAACAACGGACTATTGTGCGCGTGAAATCTTTTCGAACGTGCGGTGCTCCCACTACGTGGCTTCAAGGTAGAAGTCACTGTAGTGTGTGCGCATTTGTGATGTATAGCCCGCTCTAAGCCACGAATTCATAATATTCGCATGTTCTAAGGCCCGATTGTTATGCAGTGGAGATAGTCCCTATTGCGTACTATAGTGCGTAGTTATTTGTGCGTACTGAATTCAATGTATTGTGTGTAAGAGTGCTGTTGCATATGGCGGCTGTCTGTGTAATGGGTAACATGCTTTAAACAACGGACTATTGTGCGCGTGAAATCTTTTCGACCGTGCGGTGCTCCCACTACGTGGCTTCAAGGTAGAAGTCACTGTAGTGTGTGCGCATTTGTGATGTATAGCCCGCTCTAAGCCACGAATTTATAATATTCGCATGTTCTAAGGCCCGATTGGGCTGCAGTGGAGATAGTCGCTATTGCGTACTATAGTGCGTAGTTATTTGTGCGTACTGAATTCAATGTATTGTGTGTAAGAGTGCGGTTGCCTATGGCGGCTGTCTGTGTAATGGGTAACAAGGTTTAAACAACGGACTATTGTGCGCGTGAAATTTTTTCGACCGTGCGGTGCTCCCACTACGTGGCTTCAAGGTAAAAGTCCCTGTAGTTTGTGCGCATTTGTGATGTATAGCCTGCTCTAAGCCACGAATTTATAATATTCGCATGTTCTAAGGACCGATTGTGCTGCAGTGGAGATAGTCCCTATTGCGTACTATAGTGCGTAGTTATTTGCGCGTACTGAATTCAATGTATTGTGTGTAAGAGTGCTGTTGCATATGGCGGCTGTCTGTGTAATGGGTAACATGCTTTAAACAAGGGACGATTGTGCGCGTGAAATCTTTTCGACCGTGCGGTGCTCCCACTACGTGGCTTCAAGGCAGAAGTCACTGTGGTGTGTGCGCATTTGTGATGTATAGCCTGCTCTAAGCCACGAATTTATATTATTCGCATGTTCTAAGGCCCGATTGTGGTGCAGTGGAGATAGTCCCTATTGCGTACTATAGTGCGTAGTTATTTGTGCGTACTGAATTCAATGTATTGTGTGTAAGAGTGCTGTTGCATATGGCGGCTGTCTGTGTAATGGGTAACATGCTTTAAACAACGGACTATTGTGCGCGTGAAATCTGTTCGACCGTGCGGTGCTCCCACTACGTGGCTTCAAGGTAGAAGTCACAGTAGTGTGTGCGCATTTGTGATGTATAGCCTGCTCTAAGCCACGAATTTATAATATTCGCATGTTCTAAGGCCCGATTGTGGTGCAGTGGAGATAGTCCCTATTGCGTACTAAAGTGCGTAGTTATTTGTGCGTACTGAATTCAATTTATTGCGTGTAAGAGTGCTGTTGCATATGGCGGCTGTCTGTGTAATGGGTAACATGCTTTAAACAACGGACTATTGTGCGCGTGAAATCTTTTCGACCGTGCGGTGCTCCCACTACGTGGCTTCAAGGTAGAAGTCACTGTAGTGTGTGCGCATTTGTGATGTATAGCCCGCTCTAAGCCACGAATTTATAATATTCGCATACTCTAAGGCCCGATTGTGCTGCAGTGGAGATAGTCCCTATTGCGTACTATAGTGCGTAGTTATTTGTGCGTACTGAATTCAATGTATTGTGTGTAAGAGTGCTGTTGCCTATGGCGGCTGTCTGTGTAATGGGTTACAAGCTTTAAACAACGGACTATTGTGCGCGTGAAATCTTTTCGACCGTGCGGTGCTCCCACTACGTGGCTTCAAGGTAGAAGTCACTGTAGTGTGTGCGCATTTGTGTAGTATAGCCCGCTCTAAGCCACGAATTTATAATATTCGCATGTTCTAAGGCCCGGTTGTGGTGCAGTGGAGATAGTCCCTATTGCGTACTATAGTGCGTAGTTATTTGTGCGTACTGAATTCAATGTATCGTGTGTAAGAGTGCTGTTGCATATGGCGGCTGTCTGTGTAATGGGTAACATGCTTTAAACAACGGACTATTGTGCGCGTGAAATCTTTTCGAACGTGCGGTGCTCCCACTACGTGGCTTCAAGGTAGAAGTCACTGTAGTGTGTGCGCATTTGTGATGTATAGCCTGCTCTAAGCCACGAATTTATAATACTCGCATGTTCTAAGGCCCGATTGTGGTGCAGTGGAGATAGTCCCTATTGCGTACTATAGTGCGTAGTTATTTGTGCGTACTGAATTCAATGTATTGTGTGTAAGAGTGCTGTTGCATATGGCGGCTGTCTGTGTTATGGGTAACATGCTTTAAACAACGGACTATTGTGCGCGTGAAATCTTTTCGACCGTGCGGTGCTCCCACTACGTGGCTTCAAGGTAGAAGTCACTGTAGTGTATGCGCATTTGTGATGTATAGCCCGCTCTAAGCCACGAATTTATAATATTCGCATGTTCTAAGGCCCGATTGTGCTGCAGTGGAGATAGTCCCTATTGCGTACTATAGTGCGTAGTTATTTGTGCGTACTGAATTCAATGTATTGTGTGTAAGAGTGCTGTTGCATATGGCGGCTGTCTGTGTAATGGGTAACAAGCTTTAAACAACGGACTATTGTGCGTGTGAAATCTTTTCGACCGTGCGGTGCTCCCACTACGTGGCTTCAAGGTAGAAGTCACTGTAGTGTGGGCGCATTTGTAATGTATAGCTTGCTCTAAGCCACGAATTTATAATATCCGCATGTTCTAAGGCCCGATTGTGGTGCAGTGGAGATAGTCCCTATTGCGTACTATAGTGCGTAGTTATTTGTGCGTACTGAATTCAATGTATTGTGTGTAAGAGTGCTGTTGCATATGGCGGCTGTCTGTGTAAATGGGTAACATGCTTTAAACAACGGACTATTGTGCGCGTGAAATCTTTTCGACCGTGCGGTGCTCCCACTACGTGGCTTCAAGGTAGAAGTCACTGTAGTGTGTGCGCATTTGTGATGTATAGCCTGCTCTAAGCCACGAATTTATAATCTTCGCATGTTCTAAGGCCCGATTGTGGTGCAGTGCAGATAGTCCCTATTGCGTACTATAGTGCGTAGTTATTTGTGCGTACTGAATTCAATGTATTGTGTGTAAGAGTGCTGTTGCATATGGCGGCTGTCTGTGTAATGGGTAACATGCTTTAAACAACGGACTATTGTGCGCGTGAAATCTTTTCGACCGTGCGGTGTTCCCACTACGTGGCTTCAAGGTAGAAGTCACTGTGGTGTGTGCGCATTTGTGATGTATAGCCTGCTCTAAGCCACGAATTTATATTATTCGCATGTTCTAAGGCCCGATTGTGGTGTAGTGGAGATAGTCCCTATTGCGTGTTATAGTGCGTAGTTATTTGTGCGTACTGAATTCAATGTATTGTTTGTAAGAGTGCTGTTGCATATGGCGGCTGTCTGTGTAATGGGTAACATGCTTTAAACAACGGACTATTGTGCGCGTGAAATCTTTTCGACCGTGCGGTGCTCCCACTACGTGGCTTCAAGGTAGAAGTCACTGTAGTGTGTGCGCATTTGTGATGTATAGCCCGCTCTAAGCCGCGAATTTATAATATTCGCATGTTCTAAGGCCCGATTGTTATGCAGTGGAGATAGTCCCTATTGCGTACTATAGTGCGTAGTTATTTGTGCGTACTGAATTCAATGTATTGTGTGTAAGAGTGCTGTTGCATATGGCGGCTGTCTGTGCAATGGGTAACATGCTTTAAACAACGGACTCTTGTGCGCGTGAAATCTTTTCGACCGTGCGGTGCTCCCACTACGTGGCTTCAAGGTAGAAGTCACTGTAGTGTATGCGCATTTGTGATGTATAGCAAGCTCTAAGCCACGAATTTATAATATTCGCATATTCTAAGACCCGATTGGGCTGCAGTGGAGATAGTCCCTATTGCGTACTATAGTGCGTAGTTATTTGTGCGTACTGAATTCAATGTATTGTGTGTAAGAGTGCTGTTGCCTATGGCGGCTGTCTGTGTAATGGGTAAAAAGCTCTAAACAACGGACTATTGTGCGCGCGAAATCTTTTCGACCGTGCGGTGCTCCCACTACGTGGCTTCAAGGTAAAAGTCACTGTAGTTTGTGCGCATTTGTGATGTATAGCCTGCTCTAAGCCACGAATTTATATTATTCGCATGTTCTAAAGCCCGATTGTGGTGCAGTGGAGATAGTCCCTATTGCGTACTATAGTGCGTAGTTATTTGTGCGTACTGAATTCAATGTATTGTGTGTAAGAGTGCTGTTGCATATGGCGGCTGTCTGTGTAATGGGTAACATGCTTTAAACAACGGACTATTGTGCGCGTGAAATCTTTTCGACCGTGCGGTGCTCCCACTACGTGGCTTCTAGGTAGAAGTCACTGTAGTGTGTGCGCATTTGTGATGTATAGCCCGCTCTAAGCCACGAATTTATAATGTTCGCATGTTCTAAGGCCCGATTGTGCTGCAGCGGAGATAGTCCCTATTGCGTACTATAGTGCGTAGTTATTTGTGTGTACTGAATTCAATGTATCATGTGTAAGAGTGCTGTTGCATATGGCGGCTGTCTGTGTAATGGGTAACATGCTTTAAACAACGGACTATTGTGCGCGTGAAATCTTTTCGACCGTGCGGTGCTCCCACTACGTGGCTTCAAGGTAGAAGTCACTGTATTGTGTGCGCATTTGTTATTTATAGCCTGCTCTAAGCCACGAATTTTTTATATTCGCATGTTCTAAGGCCCGATTGTGGTGCAGTGGAGATAGTCCCTATTGCGTACTATAGTGCGTAGTTATTTGTGCGTACTGAATTCAATGTATTGTGTGTAAGAGTGCTGTTGCATATGGCGGCTGTCTGTGTAATGGGTAACATGCTTTAAACAACGGACTATTGTGCGCGTGAAATCTTTTCGACCGTGCGGTGCTCCCACTACGTGGCTTCAAGGTAGAAGTCACTGTAGTGTGTGCGCATTTGTGTAGTACAGCCCGCTCTAAGCCACGAATTTATAATATTCGCATGTTCTAAGGCCCGGTTGTGGTGCAGTGGAGATAGTCCCTATTGCGTACTATAGTGCGTAGTTATTTGTGCGTACTGAATTCAATGTATTGTGTGTAAGAGTGCTGTTGCATATGGCGGCTGTCTGTGTAATGGGTAACATGCTTTAAACAACGGACTATTGTGCGCGTGAAATCTTTTCGAACGTGCGGTGCTCCCACTACGTGGCTTCAAGGTAGAAGTCACTGTAGTGTGTGCGCATTTGTGATGTATAGCCTCCTCTAAGCCACGAATTTATAATACTCGCATGTTCTAAGGCCCGATTGTGGTGCAGTGGAGATAGTCCCTATTGCGTACTATAGTGCGTAGTTATTTGTGCGTACTGAATTCAATGTATTGTGTGTAAGAGTGCTGTTGCATATGGCGGCTGTCTGTGTAATGGGTAACAAGCTTTAAACAACGGACTATTGTGCGCGTGAAATCTTTTCGACCATGCGGTGCTCCCACTACGTGGCTTCAAGGTAAAAGTCACTGTAGTTTGTGCGCATTTGTGATGTATAGCCTGCTCTAAGCCACGAATTTATAATATTCGCATGTTCTAAGGCCCGATTGTGCGGCAGTGGAGATAGTCCCTATTGCGTACTATAGTGCGTAGTTATTTGTGCGTACTGAATTCAATGTATTGTGTGTAAGAGTGCTGTTGCATATGGCGGCTGTCTGTGTAATGGGTAACATGCTTTAAACAAGGGACTATTGTGCGCGTGAAATCTTTTCGACCGTGCGGTGCTCCCACTACGTGGCTTCAAGGCAGAAGTCACTGTGGGGTGTGCGCATTTGTGATGTATAGCCTGCTCTAATACACGAATTTATATTATTCGCATGTTCTAAGGCCCAATTGTGGTGTAGTGGAGATAGCCCCTATTGCGTGTTATAGTGCGTAGTTATTTGTGCGTACTGAATTCAATGTATTGTTTGTAAGAGTGCTGTTGCATATGGCGGCTGTCTGTGTAATGGGTAACATGCTTTAAACAACGGACTATTGTGCGCGTGAAATCTGTTCGACCGCGCGGTGCTCCCACTACGTGGCTTCAAGGTAGAAGTCACTGTAGTGTGTGCGTATTTGTGATGTATAGCCTGCTCTAAGCCACGAATTTATAATATTCGCATGTTCTAAGGCCCGATTGTGGTGCAGTGGAGATAGTCCCTATTGCGTACTAAAGTGCGTAGTTATTTGTGCGTACTGAATTCAATTTATTGCGTGTAAGAGTGCTGTTGCATATGGCGGCTGTCTGTGTAATGGGTAACATGCTTTAAACAACGGACTATTGTGCGCGTGAAATCTTTTCGACCGTGCGGTGCTCCCTATACGTGGCTTCAAGGTAGAAGTCACTGTAGTGTGTGCGCATTTGTGATGTATAGCCCGCTCTAAGCCACGAATTTATAATATTCGCATACTCTAAGGCCCGATTGTGCTGCAGTGGAGATAGTCCCTATTGCGTACTATAGTGCGTAGTTATTTGTGCGTACTGAATTCAATGTATTGTGTGTAAGAGTGTTGTTGCCTATGGCGGCTGTCTGTGTAATGGGTTACAAGCTTTAAACAACGGACTATTGTGCGCGTGAAATCTTTTCGACCGTGCGGTGCTCCCACTACGTGGCTTCAAGGTAGAAGTCACTGTAGTGTGTGCGCATTTGTGATGTATAGCCCGCTCTAAGCCACGAATTTATAATATTCGCATGTTCTAAGGCCCGGTTGTGGTGCAGTGGAGATAGTCCCTATTGCGTACTATAGTGCGTAGTTATTAGTGCGTACTGAATTCAATGTATTGTGTGTAAGAGTGCTGTTGCATATGGCGGCTGTCTGTGTAATGGGTAACATGCTTTAAACAACGGACTATTGTGCGCGTGAAATCTTTTCGAACGTGCGGTGCTCCCACTACGTGGCTTCAAGGTAGAAGACACTGTAGTGTGTGCGCATTTGTGATGTATAGCCCGCTCTAAGCCACGAATTCATAATATTCGCATGTTCTAAGGCCCGATTGTTATGCAGTGGAGATAGTCCCTATTGCGTACTATAGTGCGTAGTTATTTGTGCGTACTGAATTCAATGTATTGTGTGTAAGAGTGCTGTTGCATATGGCGGCTGTCTGTGTAATGGGTAACATGCTTTAAACAACGGACTATTGTGCGCGTGAAATCTTTTCGACCGTGCGGTGCTCCCACTACGTGGCTTCAAGGTAGAAGTCACTGTAGTGTGTGCGCATTTGTGATGTATAGCCCGCTCTAAGCCACGAATTTATAATATTCGCATGTTCTAAGGCCCGATTGGGCTGCAGTGGAGATAGTCGCTATTGCGTACTATAGTGCGTAGTTATTTGTGCGTACTGAATTCAATGTATTGTGTGTAAGAGTGCGGTTGCCTATGGCGGCTGTCTGTGTAATGGGTAACAAGGTTTAAACAACGGACTATTGTGCGCGTGAAATTTTTTCGACCGTGCGGTGCTCCCACTACGTGGCTTCAAGGTAAAAGTCACTGTAGTTTGTGCGCATTTGTGATGTATAGCCTGCTCTAAGCCACGAATTTATAATATTCGCATGTTCTAAGGCCCGATTGTGCTGCAGTGGAGATAGTCCCTATTGCGTACTATAGTGCGTAGTTATTTGTGCGTACTGAATTCAATGTATTGTGTGTAAGAGTGCTGTTGCATATGGCGGCTGTATGTGTAATGGGTAACATGCTTTAAACAAGGGACGATTGTGCGCGTGAAATCTTTTCGACCGTGCGGTGCTCCCACTACGTGGCTTCAAGGCAGAAGTCACTGTGGTGTGTGCGCATTTGTGATGTATAGCCTGCTCTAAGCCACGAATTTATATTATTCGCATGTTCTAAGGCCCGATTGTGGTGCAGTGGAGATAGTCCCTATTGCGTACTATAGTGCGTAGTTATTTGTGCGTACTGAATTCAATGTATTGTGTGTAAGAGTGCTGTTGCATATGGCGGCTGTCGGTGTAATGGGTAACATGCTTTAAACAACGGACTATTGTGCGCGTGAAATCTGTTCGACCGTGCGGTGCTCCCACTACGTGGCTTCAAGGTAGAAGTCACTGTAGTGTGTGCGCATTTGTGATGTATAGCCTGCTCTAAGCCACGAATTTATAATATTCGCATGTTCTAAGGCCCGATTGTGGTGCAGTGGAGATAGTCCCTATTGCGTACTAAAGTGCGTAGTTATTTGTGCGTACTGAATTCAATTTATTGCGTGTAAGAGTGCTGTTGCATATGGCGGCTGTCTGTGTAATGGGTAACATGCTTTAAACAACGGACTATTGTGCGCGTGAAATCTTTTCGACCGTGCGGTGCTCCCACTACGTGGCTTCAAGGTAGAAGTCACTGTAGTGTGTGCGCATTTGTGATGTATAGCCCGCTCTAAGCCACGAATTTATAATATTCGCATACTCTAAGGCCCGATTGTGCTGCAGTGGAGATAGTCCCTATTGCGTACTATAGTGCGTAGTTATTTGTGCGTACTGAATTCAATGTATTGTGTGTAAGAGTGCTGTTGCCTATGGCGGCTGTCTGTGTAATGGGTTACAAGCTTTAAACAATGGACTATTGTGCGCGTGAAATCTTTTCGACCGTGCGGTGCTCCCACTACGTGGCTTCAAGGTAGAAGTCACTGTAGTGTGTGCGCATTTGTGTAGTATAGCCCGCTCTAAGCCACGAATTTATAATATTCGCATGTTCTAAGGCCCGGTTGTGGTGCAGTGGAGATAGTCCCTATTGCGTACTATAGTGCGTAGTTATTTGTGCGTACTGAATTCAATGTATTGTGTGTAAGAGTGCTGTTGCATATGGCGGCTGTCTGTGTAATGGGTAACATGCTTTAAACAACGGACTATTGTGCGCGTGAAATCTTTTCGAACGTGCGGTGCTCCCACTATGTGGCTTCAAGGTAGAAGTCACTGTAGTGTGTGCGCATTTGTGATGTATAGCCTGCTCTAAGCCACGAATTTATAATACTCGCATGTTCTAAGGCCCGATTGTGGTGCAGTGGAGATAGTCCCTATTGCGTACTATAGTGCGTAGTTATTTGTGCGTACTGAATTCAATGTATTGTGTGTAAGAGTGCTGTTGCATATGGCGGCTGTCTGTGTAATGGGTAACATGCTTTAAACAACGGACTATTGTGCGCGTGAAATCTTTTCGACCGTGCGGTGCTCCCACTACGTGGCTTCAAGGTAGAAGTCACTGTAGTGTATGCGCCTTTGTGATGTATAGCTCGCTATAAGCCACGAATTTATAATATTCGCATGTTCTAAGGCCCGATTGTGCTGCAGTGGAGATAGTCCCTATTGCGTACTATAGTGCGTAGTTATTTGTGCGTACTGAATTCAATGTATTGTGTGTAAGAGTGCTGTTGCATATGGCGGCTGTCTGTGTAATGGGTAACAAGCTTTAAACAACGGACTATTGTGCGTGTGAAATCTTTTCGACCGTGCGGTGCTCCCACTACGTGGCTTCAAGGTAGAAGTCACTGTAGTGTGGGCGCATTTGTAATGTATAGCTTGCTCTAAGCCACGAATTTATAATATCCGCATGTTCTAAGGCCCGATTGTGGTGCAGTGGAGATAGTCCCTATTGCGTACTATAGTGCGTAGTTATTTGTGCGTACTGAATTCAATGTATTGTGTGTAAGAGTGCTGGTGCATATGGCGGCTGTCTGTGTAATGGGTAACATGCTTTAAACAACAGACTATTGTGCGCGTGAAATCTTTTCGACCGTGCGGTGCTCCCACTACGTGGCTTCTAGGTAGAAGTCACTGTAGTGTGTGCGCATTTGTGATGTATAGCCCGCTCTAAGCCACGAATTTATAATGTTCGCATGTTCTAAGGCCCGATTGTGCTGCAGCGGAGATAGTCCCCATTGCGTACTATAGTGCGTAGTTATTTGTGTGTACTGAATTCAATGTATCATGTGTAAGAGTGCTGTTGCATATGGCGGCTGTCTGTGTAATGGGTAACATGCTTTAAACAACGGACTATTGTGCGCGTGAAATCTTTTCGACCGTGCGGTGCTCCCACTACGTGGCTTCAAGGTAGAAGTCACTGTATTGTGTGCGCATTTGTTATGTATCGCCTGCTCTAAGCCACGAATTTATAATATTCGCATGTTCTAAGGCCCGATTGTGGTGCAGTGGAGATAGTCTCTATTGCGTACTATAGTGCGTAGTTTTTTGTGCGTACTGAATTCAATGTATTGTGTGTAAGAGTGCTGTTGCATATGGCGGCTGTCTGTGTAATGGGTAACATGCTTTAAAAACGGACTATTCTGCGCGTGAAATCTTTTCGACCGTGCGGTGCTCCCACTACGTGGCTTCAAGGTAGAAGTCACTGTATTGTGTGCGCATTTGTTATTTATAGCCTGCTCTAAGCCACGAATTTTTTATATTCGCATGTTCTAAGGCCCGATTGTGGTGCAGTGGAGATAGTCCCTATTGAGTACTATAGTGCGTAGTTATTTGTGCGTACTGAATTCAATGTATTGTGTGTAAGAGTGCTGTTGCATATGGCGGCTGTCTGTGTAATGGGTAACATGCTTTAAACAACGGACTATTGTGCGCGTGAAATCTTTTCGACCGTGCGGTGCTCCCACTACGTGGCTTCAAGGTAGAAGTCACTGTAGTGTATGCGCATTTGTGATGTATAGCCCGCTCTAAGCCACGAATTTATAATATTCGCATGTTCTAAGGCCCGATTGTGCTGCAGTGGAGATAGTCCCTATTGCGTACTATAGTGCGTAGTTATTTGTGCGTACTGAATTCAATGTATTGTGTGTAAGAGTGCTGTTGCATATGGCGGCTGTCTGTGTAATGGGTAACAAGCTTTAAACAACGGACTATTGTGCGTGTGAAATCTTTTCGACCGTGCGGTGCTCCCACTACGTGGCTTCAAGGTAGAAGTCACTGTAGTGTGGGCGCATTTGTAATGTATAGCTTGCTCTAAGCCACGAATTTATAATATCCGCATGTTCTAAGGCCCGATTGTGGTGCAGTGGAGATAGTCCCTATTGCGTACTATAGTGCGTAGTTATTTGTGCGTACTGAATTCAATGTATTGTGTGTAAGAGTGCTGTTGCATATGGCGGCTGTCTGTGTAATGGGTAACATGCTTTAAACAACGGACTATTGTGCGCGTGAAATCTTTTCGACTGTGGGGTGCTCCCACTACGTGGCTTCAAGGTAGAAGTCACTGTAGTGTGTGCGCATTTGTGATGTATAGCCTGCTCTAAGCCACGAATTTATAATAATCGCATGTTCTAAGGCCCGATTGTGGTGCAGTGGAGATAGTCCCTATTGCGTACTATAGTGCGTAGTTATTTGTGCGTACTGAATTCAATGTATTGTGTGTAAGAGTGCTGGTGCATATGGCGGCTGTCTGTGTAATGGGTAACATGCTTTAAACAACGGACTATTGTGCGCGTGAAATCTTTTCGACCGTGCGGTGCTCCCACTACGTGGCTTCTAGGTAGAAGTCACTGTAGTGTGTGCGCATTTGTGATGTATAGCCCGCTCTAAGCCACGAATTTATAATGTTCGCATGTTCTAAGGCCCGATTGTGCTGCAGCGGAGATAGTCCCCATTGCGTACTATAGTGCGTAGTTATTTGTGTGTACTGAATTCAATGTATCATGTGTAAGAGTGCTGTTGCATATGGCGGCTGTCTGTGTAATGGGTAACATGCTTTAAACAACGGACTATTGTGCGCGTGAAATCTTTTCGACCGTGCGGTGCTCCCACTACGTGGCTTCAAGGTAGAAGTCACTGTATTGTGTGCGCATTTGTTATGTATCGCCTGCTCTAAGCCACGAATTTATAATATTCGCATGTTCTAAGGCCCGATTGTGGTGCAGTGGAGATAGTCTCTATTGCGTACTATAGTGCGTAGTTTTTTGTGCGTACTGAATTCAATGTATTGTGTGTAAGAGTGCTGTTGCATATGGCGGCTGTCTGTGTAATGGGTAACATGCTTTAAAAACGGACTATTCTGCGCGTGAAATCTTTTCGACCGTGCGGTGCTCCCACTACGTGGCTTCAAGGTAGAAGTCACTGTATTGTGTGCGCATTTGTTATTTATAGCCTGCTCTAAGCCACGAATTTTTTATATTCGCATGTTCTAAGGCCCGATTGTGGTGCAGTGGAGATAGTCCCTATTGCGTACTATAGTGCGTAGTTATTTGTGCGTACTGAATTCAATGTATTGTGTGTAAGAGTGCTGTTGCATATGGCGGCTGTCTGTGTAATGGGTAACATGCTTTAAACAACGGACTATTGTGCGCGTGAAATCTTTTCGACCGTGCGGTGCTCCCACTACGTGGCTTCAAGGTAGAAGTCACTGTAGTGTATGCGCATTTGTGATGTATAGCCCGCTCTAAGCCACGAATTTATAATATTCGCATGTTCTAAGGCCCGATTGTGCTGCAGTGGAGATAGTCCCTATTGCGTACTATAGTGCGTAGTTATTTGTGCGTACTGAATTCAATGTATTGTGTGTAAGAGTGCTGTTGCATATGGCGGCTGTCTGTGTAATGGGTAACAAGCTTTAAACAACGGACTATTGTGCGTGTGAAATCTTTTCGACCGTGCGGTGCTCCCACTACGTGGCTTCAAGGTAGAAGTCACTGTAGTGTGGGCGCATTTGTAATGTATAGCTTGCTCTAAGCCACGAATTTATAATATCCGCATGTTCTAAGGCCCGATTGTGGTGCAGTGGAGATAGTCCCTATTGCGTACTATAGTGCGTAGTTATTTGTGCGTACTGAATTCAATGTATTGTGTGTAAGAGTGCTGTTGCATATGGCGGCTGTCTGTGTAATGGGTAACATGCTTTAAACAACGGACTATTGTGCGCGTGAAATCTTTTCGACTGTGGGGTGCTCCCACTACGTGGCTTCAAGGTAGAAGTCACTGTAGTGTGTGCGCATTTGTGATGTATAGCCTGCTCTAAGCCACGAATTTATAATAATCGCATGTTCTAAGGCCCGATTGTGGTGCAGTGGAGATAGTCCCTATTGCGTACTAAAGTGCGTAGTTATTTGTGCGTACTGAATTCAATTTATTGCGTGTAAGAGTGCTGTTGCATATGGCGGCTGTCTGTGTAATGGGTAACATGCTTTAAACAACGGACTATTGTGCGCGTGAAATCTTTTCGACCATGCGGTGCTCCCACTACGTGGCTTCAAGGTAGAAGTCACTGTAGTGTGTGCGCATTTGTGATGTATAGCCTGCTCTAAGCCACGAATTTATATTATTCGCATGTTCTAAGGCCCGATTGTGGTGCAGTGGAGATAGTCCCTATTGCGTACTAAAGTGCGTAGATATTTGTGCGTACTGAATTCAATGTATTGCGTGTAAGAGTGCTGTTGCATATGGCGGCTGTCTGTTTAATGGGTAACATGCTTTAAACAACGGACTATTGTGCGCGTGAAATCTTTTCGACCGTGCGGTGCTCCCACTACGTGGCTTCAAGGTAGAAGTCACTGTAGTGTGTGCGCATTTGTGATGTATAGCCCGCTCTAAGCCGCGAATTTATAATATTCGCATGTTCTAAGGCCCGATTGTTATGCAGTGGAGATAGTCCCTATTGCGTACTATAGTGCGTAGTTATTTGTGCGTACTGAATTCAATGTATTGTGTGTAAGAGTGCTGTTGCATATGGCGGCGGTCTGTGTAATGGGTAACATGCTTTAAACAACGGACTATTGTGCGCGTGAAATCTTTTCGACCGTGCGGTGCTCCCACTACGTGGCTTCAAGGTAGAATCACTGTATTGTGTGCGCATTTGTTATGTATAGCCTGCTCTAAGCCACGAATTTATAATATTCGCATGTTCTAAGGCCCGATTGTGGTGCAGTGGAGATAGTCCCTATTGCGTACTATAGTGCGTAGTTATTTGTGCGTACTGAATTCAATGTATTGTGTGTAAGAGTGCTGTTGCATATGGCGGCTGTCTGTGTAATGGGTAACATGCTTTAAACAACGGACTATTGTGCGCGTGAAATCTTTTCGACCGTGCGGTGCTCCCACTACGTGGCTTCAAGGTAGAAGTCACTGTAGTGTATGCGCATTTGTTATGTATAGCCCGCTCTAAGCCACGAATTTATAATATTCGCATGTTCTAAGGCCCGATTGTGCTGCAGTGGAGATAGTCCCTATTGCGTACTATAGTGCGTAGTTATTTGTGCGTACTGAATTCAATGTATTGTGTGTAAGAGTGCTGTTGCATATGGCGGCTGTCTGTGTAATGGGTAACAAGCTTTAAACAACGGACTATTGTGCGTGTGAAATCTTTTCGACCGTGCGGTGCTCCCACTACGTGGCTTCAAGGTAGAAGTCACTGTAGTGTGGGCGCATTTGTAATGTATAGCTTGCTCTAAGCCACGAATTTATAATATCCGCATGTTCTAAGGCCCGATTGTGGTGCAGTGGAGATAGTCCCTATTGCGTACTATAGTGCGTAGTTATTTGTGCGTACTGAATTCAATGTATTGTGTGTAAGAGTGCTGTTGCATATGGCGGCTGTCTGTGTAATGGGTAACATGCTTTAAACAACGGACTATTGTGCGCGTGAAATCTTTTCGACTGTGGGGTGCTCCCACTACGTGGCTTCAAGGTAGAAGTCACTGTAGTGTGTGCGCATTTGTGATGTATAGCCTGCTCTAAGCCACGAATTTATAATAATCGCATGTTCTAAGGCCCGATTGTGGTGCAGTGGAGATAGTCCCTATTGCGTACTAAAGTGCGTAGTTATTTGTGCGTACTGAATTCAATTTATTGCGTGTAAGAGTGCTGTTGCATATGGCGGCTGTCTGTGTAATGGGTAACATGCTTTAAACAACGGACTATTGTGCGCGTGAAATCTTTGCGACCATGCGGTGCTCCCACTACGTGGCTTCAAGGTAGAAGTCACTGTAGTGTGTGCGCATTTGTGATGTATAGCCTGCTCTAAGCCACGAATTTATATTATTCGCATGTTCTAAGGCCCGATTGTGGTGCAGTGGAGATAGTCCCTATTGCGTACTAAAGTGCGTAGATATTTGTGCGTACTGAATTCAATGTATTGCGTGTAAGAGTGCTGTTGCATATGGCGGCTGTCTGTTTAATGGGTAACATGCTTTAAACAACGGACTATTGTGCGCGTGAAATCTTTTCGACCGTGCGGTGCTCCCACTACGTGGCTTCAAGGTAGAAGTCACTGTAGTGTGTGCGCATTTGTGATGTATAGCCCGCTCTAAGCCGCGAATTTATAATATTCGCATGTTCTAAGGCCCGATTGTTATGCAGTGGAGATAGTCCCTATTGCGTACTATAGTGCGTAGTTATTTGTGCGTACTGAATTCAATGTATTGTGTGTAAGAGTGCTGTTGCATATGGCGGCGGTCTGTGTAATGGGTAACATGCTTTAAACAACGGACTATTGTGCGCGTGAAATCTTTTCGACCGTGCGGTGCTCCCACTACGTGGCTTCAAGGTAGAAGTCACTGTAGTGTATGCGCATTTGTGATGTATAGCAAGCTCTAAGCCACGAATTTATAATATTCGCATATTCTAAGACCCGATTGGGCTGCAGTGGAGATAGTCCCTATTGCGTACTATAGTGCGTAGTTATTTGTGCGTACTGAATTCAATGTATTGTGTGTAAGAGTGCTGTTGCCTATGGCGGCTGTCTGTGTAATGGGTAAAAAGCTTTAAACAACGGACTATTGTGCGCGCGAAATCTTTTCGACCGTGCGGTGCTCCCACTACGTGGCTTCAAGGTAAAAGTCACTGTAGTTTGTGCGCATTTGTGATGTATAGCCTCCTCTAAGCCACGAATTTATAATACTCGCATGTTCTAAGGCCCGATTGTGGTGCAGTGGAGATAGTCCCTATTGCGTACTATAGTGCGTAGTTATTTGTGCGTACTGAATTCAATGTATTGTGTGTAAGAGTGCTGTTGCATATGGCGGCTGTCTGTGTAATGGGTAACATGCTTTAAACAACGGACTATTGTGCGCGTGAAATCTTTTCGACCGTGCGGTGCTCCCACTACGTGGCTTCAAGGTAGAAGTCACTGTAGTGTATGCGCATTTGTGATGTATAGCCCGCTCTAAGCCACGAATTTATAATATTCGCATGTTCTAAGGCCCGATTGTGCTGCAGTGGAGATAGTCCCTATTGCGTACTATAGTGCGTAGTTATTTGTGCGTACTGAATTCAATGTATTGTGTGTAAGAGTGCTGTTGCATATGGCGGCTGTCTGTGTAATGGGTAACAAGCTTTAAACAACGGACTATTGTGCGTGTGAAATCTTTTCGACCGTGCGGTGCTCCCACTACGTGGCTTCAAGGTAGAAGTCACTGTAGTGTGGGCGCATTTGTAATGTATAGCCTGCTCTAAGCCACGAATTTATAATATTCGCATGTTCTAAGGCCCGATTGTGGTGCAGTGGAGATAGTCCCTATTGCGTACTATAGTGCGTAGTTATTTGTGCGTACTTAATTCAATGTATTGTGTGTAAGAGTGCTGTTGCATATGGCGGCTGTTTGTGTAATGGGTAACATGCTTTAAACAACGGACTATTGTGCGCGTGAAATCTTTTCGACTGTGGGGTGCTCCCACTACGTGGCTTCAAGGTAGAAGTCACTGTAGTGTGTGCGCATTTGTGATGTATAGCCTGCTCTAAGCCACGAATTTATAATAATCGCATGTTCTAAGGCCCGATTGTGGTGCAGTGGAGATAGTCCCTATTGCGTACTAAAGTGCGTAGTTATTTGTGCGTACTGAATTCAATTTATTGCGTGTAAGAGTGCTGTTGCATATGGCGGCTGTCTGTGTAATGGGTAACATGCTTTAAACAACGGACTATTGTGCGCGTGAAATCTTTTCGACCGTGCGGTTCTCCCACTACGTGGCTTCAAGGTAGAAGTCACTGTAGTGTGTGCGCATTTGTGATGTATAGCCCGCTCTAAGCCACGAATTCATAATATTCGCATGTTCTAAGGCCCGATTGTTATGCAGTGGAGATAGTCCCTATTGCGTACTATAGTGCGTAGTTATTTGTGCGTACTGAATTCAATGTATTGTGTGTAAGAGTGCTGTTGCATATGGCGGCTGTCTGTGTAAATGGGTAACATGCTTTAAACAACGGACTATTGTGCGCGTGAAATCTTTTCGACCGTGCGGTGCTCCCACTACGTGGCTTCAAGGTAGAAGTCACTGTAGTGTGTGCGCATTTGTGATGTATAGCCTGCTCTAAGCCACGAATTTATAATATTCGCATGTTCTAAGGCCCGATTGGACTGCAGTGGAGATAGTCCCTATTGCGTACTATAGTGCGTAGTTATTTGTGCGTACTGAATTCAATGTATTGTGTGTAAGAGTGCTGTTGCCTATGGCGGCTGTCTGTGTAATGGGTAACAAGCTTTAAACAACGGACTATTGTGCGCGTGAAATCTTTTCGACCGTGCGGTGCTCCCACTACGTGGCTTCAAGGTAGAAGTCACTGTAGTGTGTGCGCATTTGTGATGTATAGCCTGCTCTAAGCCACGAATTTATAATATTCGCATGTTCTAAGGCCCGATTGGACTGCAGTGGAGATAGTCCCTATTGCGTACTATAGTGCGTAGTTATTTGTGCGTACTGAATTCAATGTATTGTGTGTAAGAGTGCTGTTGCCTATGGCGGCTGTCTGTGTAATGGGTAACAAGCTTTAAACAACGGACTATTGTGCGCGTGAAATCTTTTCGACCGTGCGGTGCTCCCACTACGTGGCTTCAAGGTAAAAGTCACTGTAGTTTGTGCGCATTTGTGATGTATAGCCTGCTCTACGCCACGAATTTATGATATTCGCATGTTCTAAGGCCCGATTGTGCTGCAGTGGAGATAGTCCCTATTGCGTACTATAGTGCGTAGTTATTTGTGCGTACTGAATTCAATGTATTGTGTGTAAGAGTGCTGTTGCATATGGCGGCTGTCTGTGTAATGGGTAACATGCTTTAAACAACGGACTATTGTGCGCGTGAAATCTTTTCGACTGTGGGGTGCTCCCACTACGTGGCTTCAAGGTAGAAGTCACTGTAGTGTGTGCGCATTTGTGATGTATAGCCTGCTCTAAGCCACGAATTTATAATAATCGCATGTTCTAAGGCCCGATTGTGGTGCAGTGGAGATAGTCCCTATTGCGTACTATAGTGCGTAGTTATTTGTGCGTACTGAATTCAATGTATTGTGTGTAAGAGTGCTGTTGCATATGGCGGCTGTCTGTGTAATGGGTAACATGCTTTAAACAACGGACTATTGTGCGCGTGAAATCTTTTCGACCGTGCGGTGCTCCCACTACGTGGCTTCAAGGTAGAAGTCACTGTAGTGTGTGCGCATTTGTGATGTATAGCCCGCTCTAAGCCACGAATTCATAATATTCGCATGTTCTAAGGCCCGATTGTTATGCAGTGGAGATAGTCCCTATTGCGTACTATAGTGCGTAGTTATTTGTGCGTACTGAATTCAATGTATTGTGTGTAAGAGTGCTGTTGCATATGGCGGCTGTCTGTGTAAATGGGTAACATGCTTTAAACAACGGACTATTGTGCGCGTGAAATCTTTTCGACCGTGCGGTGCTCCCACTACGTGGCTTCAAGGTAGAAGTCACTGTAGTGTGTGCGCATTTGTGATGTATAGCCTGCTCTAAGCCACGAATTTATAATCTTCGCATGTTCTAAGGCCCGATTGTGGTGCAGTGCAGATAGTCCCTATTGCGTACTATAGTGCGTAGTTATTTGTGCGTACTGAATTCAATGTATTGTGTGTAAGAGTGCTGTTGCATATGGCGGCTGTCTGTGTAATGGGTAACATGCTTTAAACAACGGACTATTGTGCGCGTGAAATCTTTTCGACCGTGCGGTGTTCCCACTACGTGGCTTCAAGGTAGAAGTCACTGTGGTGTGTGCGCATTTGTGATGTATAGCCTGCTCTAAGCCACGAATTTATATTATTCGCATGTTCTAAGGCCCGATTGTGGTGTAGTGGAGATAGTCCCTATTGCGTGTTATAGTGCGTAGTTATTTGTGCGTACTGAATTCAATGTATTGTTTGTAAGAGTGCTGTTGCATATGGCGGCTGTCTGTGTAATGGGTAACATGCTTTAAACAACGGACTATTGTGCGCGTGAAATCTTTTCGACCGTGCGGTGCTCCCACTACGTGGCTTCAAGGTAGAAGTCACTGTAGTGTGTGCGCATTTGTGATGTATAGCCCGCTCTAAGCCGCGAATTTATAATATTCGCATGTTCTAAGGCCCGATTGTTATGCAGTGGAGATAGTCCCTATTGCGTACTATAGTGCGTAGTTATTTGTGCGTACTGAATTCAATGTATTGTGTGTAAGAGTGCTGTTGCATATGGCGGCTGTCTGTGTAATGGGTAACATGCTTTAAACAACGGACTCTTGTGCGCGTGAAATCTTTTCGACCGTGCGGTGCTCCCACTACGTGGCTTCAAGGTAGAAGTCACTGTAGTGTATGCGCATTTGTGATGTATAGCAAGCTCTAAGCCACGAATTTATAATATTCGCATATTCTAAGACCCGATTGGGCTGCAGTGGAGATAGTCCCTATTGCGTACTATAGTGCGTAGTTATTTGTGCGTACTGAATTCAATGTATTGTGTGTAAGAGTGCTGTTGCCTATGGCGGCTGTCTGTGTAATGGGTAAAAAGCTCTAAACAACGGACTATTGTGCGCGCGAAATCTTTTCGACCGTGCGGTGCTCCCACTACGTGGCTTCAAGGTAAAAGTCACTGTAGTTTGTGCGCATTTGTGATGTATAGCCTGCTCTAAGCCACGAATTTATATTATTCGCATGTTCTAAAGCCCGATTGTGGTGCAGTGGAGATAGTCCCTATTGCGTACTATAGTGCGTAGTTATTTGTGCGTACTGAATTCAATGTATTGTGTGTAAGAGTGCTGTTGCATATGGCGGCTGTCTGTGTAATGGGTAACATGCTTTAAACAACGGACTATTGTGCGCGTGAAATCTTTTCGACCGTGCGGTGCTCCCACTACGTGGCTTCTAGGTAGAAGTCACTGTAGTGTGTGCGCATTTGTGATGTATAGCCCGCTCTAAGCCACGAATTTATAATGTTCGCATGTTCTAAGGCCCGATTGTGCTGCAGCGGAGATAGTCCCTATTGCGTACTATAGTGCGTAGTTATTTGTGTGTACTGAATTCAATGTATCATGTGTAAGAGTGCTGTTGCATATGGCGGCTGTCTGTGTAATGGGTAACATGCTTTAAACAACGGACTATTGTGCGCGTGAAATCTTTTCGACCGTGCGGTGCTCCCACTACGTGGCTTCAAGGTAGAAGTCACTGTATTGTGTGCGCATTTGTTATTTATAGCCTGCTCTAAGCCACGAATTTTTTATATTCGCATGTTCTAAGGCCCGATTGTGGTGCAGTGGAGATAGTCCCTATTGCGTACTATAGTGCGTAGTTATTTGTGCGTACTGAATTCAATGTATTGTGTGTAAGAGTGCTGTTGCATATGGCGGCTGTCTGTGTAATGGGTAACATGCTTTAAACAACGGACTATTGTGCGCGTGAAATCTTTTCGACCGTGCGGTGCTCCCACTACGTGGCTTCAAGGTAGAAGTCACTGTAGTGTGTGCGCATTTGTGTAGTACAGCCCGCTCTAAGCCACGAATTTATAATATTCGCATGTTCTAAGGCCCGGTTGTGGTGCAGTGGAGATAGTCCCTATTGCGTACTATAGTGCGTAGTTATTTGTGCGTACTGAATTCAATGTATTGTGTGTAAGAGTGCTGTTGCATATGGCGGCTGTCTGTGTAATGGGTAACATGCTTTAAACAACGGACAATTGTGCGCGTGAAATCTTTTCGAACGTGCGGTGCTCCCACTACGTGGCTTCAAGGTAGAAGTCACTGTAGTGTGTGCGCATTTGTGATGTATAGCCTCCTCTAAGCCACGAATTTATAATACTCGCATGTTCTAAGGCCCGATTGTGGTGCAGTGGAGATAGTCCCTATTGCGTACTATAGTGCGTAGTTATTTGTGCGTACTGAATTCAATGTATTGTGTGTAAGAGTGCTGTTGCATATGGCGGCTGTCTGTGTAATGGGTAACAAGCTTTAAACAACGGACTATTGTGCGCGTGAAATCTTTTCGACCATGCGGTGCTCCCACTACGTGGCTTCAAGGTAAAAGTCACTGTAGTTTGTGCGCATTTGTGATGTATAGCCTGCTCTAAGCCACGAATTTATAATATTCGCATGTTCTAAGGCCCGATTGTGCGGCAGTGGAGATAGTCCCTATTGCGTACTATAGTGCGTAGTTATTTGTGCGTACTGAATTCAATGTATTGTGTGTAAGAGTGCTGTTGCATATGGCGGCTGTCTGTGTAATGGGTAACATGCTTTAAACAAGGGACTATTGTGCGCGTGAAATCTTTTCGACCGTGCGGTGCTCCCACTACGTGGCTTCAAGGCAGAAGTCACTGTGGGGTGTGCGCATTTGTGATGTATAGCCTGCTCTAATACACGAATTTATATTATTCGCATGTTCTAAGGCCCAATTGTGGTGTAGTGGAGATAGCCCCTATTGCGTGTTATAGTGCGTAGTTATTTGTGCGTACTGAATTCAATGTATTGTTTGTAAGAGTGCTGTTGCATATGGCGGCTGTCTGTGTAATGGGTAACATGCTTTAAACAACGGACTATTGTGCGCGTGAAATCTGTTCGACCGCGCGGTGCTCCCACTACGTGGCTTCAAGGTAGAAGTCACTGTAGTGTGTGCGCATTTGTGATGTATAGCCTGCTCTAAGCCACGAATTTATAATATTCGCATGTTCTAAGGCCCGATTGTGGTGCAGTGGAGATAGTCCCTATTGCGTACTAAAGTGCGTAGTTATTTGTGCGTACTGAATTCAATTTATTGCGTGTAAGAGTGCTGTTGCATATGGCGGCTGTCTGTGTAATGGGTAACATGCTTTAAACAACGGACTATTGTGCGCGTGAAATCTTTTCGACCGTGCGGTGCTCCCTATACGTGGCTTCAAGGTAGAAGTCACTGTAGTGTGTGCGCATTTGTGATGTATAGCCCGCTCTAAGCCACGAATTTATAATATTCGCATACTCTAAGGCCCGATTGTGCTGCAGTGGAGATAGTCCCTATTGCGTACTATAGTGCGTAGTTATTTGTGCGTACTGAATTCAATGTATTGTGTGTAAGAGTGTTGTTGCCTATGGCGGCTGTCTGTGTAATGGGTTACAAGCTTTAAACAACGGACTATTGTGCGCGTGAAATCTTTTCGACCGTGCGGTGCTCCCACTACGTGGCTTCAAGGTAGAAGTCACTGTAGTGTGTGCGCATTTGTGATGTATAGCCCGCTCTAAGCCACGAATTTATAATATTCGCATGTTCTAAGGCCCGGTTGTGGTGCAGTGGAGATAGTCCCTATTGCGTACTATAGTGCGTAGTTATTAGTGCGTACTGAATTCAATGTATTGTGTGTAAGAGTGCTGTTGCATATGGCGGCTGTCTGTGTAATGGGTAACATGCTTTAAACAACGGACTATTGTGCGCGTGAAATCTTTTCGAACGTGCGGTGCTCCCACTACGTGGCTTCAAGGTAGAAGACACTGTAGTGTGTGCGCATTTGTGATGTATAGCCCGCTCTAAGCCACGAATTCATAATATTCGCATGTTCTAAGGCCCGATTGTTATGCAGTGGAGATAGTCCCTATTGCGTACTATAGTGCGTAGTTATTTGTGCGTACTGAATTCAATGTATTGTGTGTAAGAGTGCTGTTGCATATGGCGGCTGTCTGTGTAATGGGTAACATGCTTTAAACAACGGACTATTGTGCGCGTGAAATCTTTTCGACCGTGCGGTGCTCCCACTACGTGGCTTCAAGGTAGAAGTCACTGTAGTGTGTGCGCATTTGTGATGTATAGCCCGCTCTAAGCCACGAATTTATAATATTCGCATGTTCTAAGGCCCGATTGGGCTGCAGTGGAGATAGTCGCTATTGCGTACTATAGTGCGTAGTTATTTGTGCGTACTGAATTCAATGTATTGTGTGTAAGAGTGCGGTTGCCTATGGCGGCTGTCTGTGTAATGGGTAACAAGGTTTAAACAACGGACTATTGTGCGCGTGAAATTTTTTCGACCGTGCGGTGCTCCCACTACGTGGCTTCAAGGTAAAAGTCACTGTAGTTTGTGCGCATTTGTGATGTATAGCCTGCTCTAAGCCACGAATTTATAATATTCGCATGTTCTAAGGCCCGATTGTGCTGCAGTGGAGATAGTCCCTATTGCGTACTATAGTGCGTAGTTATTTGTGCGTACTGAATTCAATGTATTGTGTGTAAGAGTGCTGTTGCATATGGCGGCTGTCTGTGTAATGGGTAACATGCTTTAAACAAGGGACGATTGTGCGCGTGAAATCTTTTCGACCGTGCGGTGCTCCCACTACGTGGCTTCAAGGCAGAAGTCACTGTGGTGTGTGCGCATTTGTGATGTATAGCCTGCTCTAAGCCACGAATTTATATTATTCGCATGTTCTAAGGCCCGATTGTGGTGCAGTGGAGATAGTCCCTATTGCGTACTATAGTGCGTAGTTATTTGTGCGTACTGAATTCAATGTATTGTGTGTAAGAGTGCTGTTGCATATGGCGGCTGTCGGTGTAATGGGTAACATGCTTTAAACAACGGACTATTGTGCGCGTGAAATCTGTTCGACCGTGCGGTGCTCCCACTACGTGGCTTCAAGGTAGAAGTCACTGTAGTGTGTGCGCATTTGTGATGTATAGCCTGCTCTAAGCCACGAATTTATAATATTCGCATGTTCTAAGGCCCGATTGTGGTGCAGTGGAGATAGTCCCTATTGCGTACTAAAGTGCGTAGTTATTTGTGCGTACTGAATTCAATTTATTGCGTGTAAGAGTGCTGTTGCATATGGCGGCTGTCTGTGTAATGGGTAACATGCTTTAAACAACGGACTATTGTGCGCGTGAAATCTTTTCGACCGTGCGGTGCTCCCACTACGTGGCTTCAAGGTAGAAGTCACTGTAGTGTGTGCGCATTTGTGATGTATAGCCCGCTCTAAGCCACGAATTTATAATATTCGCATACTCTAAGGCCCGATTGTGCTGCAGTGGAGATAGTCCCTATTGCGTACTATAGTGCGTAGTTATTTGTGCGTACTGAATTCAATGTATTGTGTGTAAGAGTGCTGTTGCCTATGGCGGCTGTCTGTGTAATGGGTTACAAGCTTTAAACAATGGACTATTGTGCGCGTGAAATCTTTTCGACCGTGCGGTGCTCCCACTACGTGGCTTCAAGGTAGAAGTCACTGTAGTGTGTGCGCATTTGTGTAGTATAGCCCGCTCTAAGCCACGAATTTATAATATTCGCATGTTCTAAGGCCCGGTTGTGGTGCAGTGGAGATAGTCCCTATTGCGTACTATAGTGCGTAGTTATTTGTGCGTACTGAATTCAATGTATTGTGTGTAAGAGTGCTGTTGCATATGGCGGCTGTCTGTGTAATGGGTAACATGCTTTAAACAACGGACTATTGTGCGCGTGAAATCTTTTCGAACGTGCGGTGCTCCCACTATGTGGCTTCAAGGTAGAAGTCACTGTAGTGTGTGCGCATTTGTGATGTATAGCCTGCTCTAAGCCACGAATTTATAATACTCGCATGTTCTAAGGCCCGATTGTGGTGCAGTGGAGATAGTCCCTATTGCGTACTATAGTGCGTAGTTATTTGTGCGTACTGAATTCAATGTATTGTGTGTAAGAGTGCTGTTGCATATGGCGGCTGTCTGTGTAATGGGTAACATGCTTTAAACAACGGACTATTGTGCGCGTGAAATCTTTTCGACCGTGCGGTGCTCCCACTACGTGGCTTCAAGGTAGAAGTCACTGTAGTGTATGCGCCTTTGTGATGTATAGCCCGCTCTAAGCCACGAATTTATAATATTCGCATGTTCTAAGGCCCGATTGTGCTGCAGTGGAGATAGTCCCTATTGCGTACTATAGTGCGTAGTTATTTGTGCGTACTGAATTCAATGTATTGTGTGTAAGAGTGCTGTTGCATATGGCGGCTGTCTGTGTAATGGGTAACAAGCTTTAAACAACGGACTATTGTGCGTGTGAAATCTTTTCGACCGTGCGGTGCTCCCACTACGTGGCTTCAAGGTAGAAGTCACTGTAGTGTGGGCGCATTTGTAATGTATAGCTTGCTCTAAGCCACGAATTTATAATATCCGCATGTTCTAAGGCCCGATTGTGGTGCAGTGGAGATAGTCCCTATTGCGTACTATAGTGCGTAGTTATTTGTGCGTACTGAATTCAATGTATTGTGTGTAAGAGTGCTGGTGCATATGGCGGCTGTCTGTGTAATGGGTAACATGCTTTAAACAACGGACTATTGTGCGCGTGAAATCTTTTCGACCGTGCGGTGCTCCCACTACGTGGCTTCTAGGTAGAAGTCACTGTAGTGTGTGCGCATTTGTGATGTATATCCCGCTCTAAGCCACGAATTTATAATGTTCGCATGTTCTAAGGCCCGATTGTGCTGCAGCGGAGATAGTCCCCATTGCGTACTATAGTGCGTAGTTATTTGTGTGTACTGAATTCAATGTATCATGTGTAAGAGTGCTGTTGCATATGGCGGCTGTCTGTGTAATGGGTAACATGCTTTAAACAACGGACTATTGTGCGCGTGAAATCTTTTCGACCGTGCGGTGCTCCCACTACGTGGCTTCAAGGTAGAAGTCACTGTATTGTGTGCGCATTTGTTATGTATCGCCTGCTCTAAGCCACGAATTTATAATATTCGCATGTTCTAAGGCCCGATTGTGGTGCAGTGGAGATAGTCTCTATTGCGTACTATAGTGCGTAGTTTTTTGTGCGTACTGAATTCAATGTATTGTGTGTAAGAGTGCTGTTGCATATGGCGGCTGTCTGTGTAATGGGTAACATGCTTTAAAAACGGACTATTCTGCGCGTGAAATCTTTTCGACCGTGCGGTGCTCCCACTACGTGGCTTCAAGGTAGAAGTCACTGTATTGTGTGCGCATTTGTTATTTATAGCCTGCTCTAAGCCACGAATTTTTTATATTCGCATGTTCTAAGGCCCGATTGTGGTGCAGTGGAGATAGTCCCTATTGCGTACTATAGTGCGTAGTTATTTGTGCGTACTGAATTCAATGTATTGTGTGTAAGAGTGCTGTTGCATATGGCGGCTGTCTGTGTAATGGGTAACATGCTTTAAACAACGGACTATTGTGCGCGTGAAATCTTTTCGACCGTGCGGTGCTCCCACTACGTGGCTTCAAGGTAGAAGTCACTGTAGTGTATGCGCATTTGTGATGTATAGCCCGCTCTAAGCCACGAATTTATAATATTCGCATGTTCTAAGGCCCGATTGTGCTGCAGTGGAGATAGTCCCTATTGCGTACTATAGTGCGTAGTTATTTGTGCGTACTGAATTCAATGTATTGTGTGTAAGAGTGCTGTTGCATATGGCGGCTGTCTGTGTAATGGGTAACAAGCTTTAAACAACGGACTATTGTGCGTGTGAAATCTTTTCGACCGTGCGGTGCTCCCACTACGTGGCTTCAAGGTAGAAGTCACTGTAGTGTGGGCGCATTTGTAATGTATAGCTTGCTCTAAGCCACGAATTTATAATATCCGCATGTTCTAAGGCCCGATTGTGGTGCAGTGGAGATAGTCCCTATTGCGTACTATAGTGCGTAGTTATTTGTGCGTACTGAATTCAATGTATTGTGTGTAAGAGTGCTGTTGCATATGGCGGCTGTCTGTGTAATGGGTAACATGCTTTAAACAACGGACTATTGTGCGCGTGAAATCTTTTCGACTGTGGGGTGCTCCCACTACGTGGCTTCAAGGTAGAAGTCACTGTAGTGTGTGCGCATTTGTGATGTATAGCCTGCTCTAAGCCACGAATTTATAATAATCGCATGTTCTAAGGCCCGATTGTGGTGCAGTGGAGATAGTCCCTATTGCGTACTATAGTGCGTAGTTATTTGTGCGTACTGAATTCAATGTATTGTGTGTAAGAGTGCTGGTGCATATGGCGGCTGTCTGTGTAATGGGTAACATGCTTTAAACAACGGACTATTGTGCGCGTGAAATCTTTTCGACCGTGCGGTGCTCCCACTACGTGGCTTCTAGGTAGAAGTCACTGTAGTGTGTGCGCATTTGTGATGTATAGCCCGCTCTAAGCCACGAATTTATAATGTTCGCATGTTCTAAGGCCCGATTGTGCTGCAGCGGAGATAGTCCCCATTGCGTACTATAGTGCGTAGTTATTTGTGTGTACTGAATTCAATGTATCATGTGTAAGAGTGCTGTTGCATATGGCGGCTGTCTGTGTAATGGGTAACATGCTTTAAACAACGGACTATTGTGCGCGTGAAATCTTTTCGACCGTGCGGTGCTCCCACTACGTGGCTTCAAGGTAGAAGTCACTGTATTGTGTGCGCATTTGTTATGTATCGCCTGCTCTAAGCCACGAATTTATAATATTCGCATGTTCTAAGGCCCGATTGTGGTGCAGTGGAGATAGTCTCTATTGCGTACTATAGTGCGTAGTTTTTTGTGCGTACTGAATTCAATGTATTGTGTGTAAGAGTGCTGTTGCATATGGCGGCTGTCTGTGTTATGGGTAACATGCTTTAAACAACGGACTATTGTGCGCGTGAAATCTTTTCGACCGTGCGGTGCTCCCACTACGTGGCTTCAAGGTAGAAGTCACTGTAGTGTATGCGCATTTGTGATGTATAGCCCGCTCTAAGCCACAATTTATAATATTCGCATGTTCTAAGGCCCGATTGTGCTGCAGTGGAGATAGTCCCTATTGCGTACTATAGTGCGTAGTTATTTGTGCGTACTGAATTCAATGTATTGTGTGTAAGAGTGCTGTTGCATATGGCGGCTGTCTGTGTAATGGGTAACAAGCTTTAAACAACGGACTATTGTGCGTGTGAAATCTTTTCGACCGTGCGGTGCTCCCACTACGTGGCTTCAAGGTAGAAGTCACTGTAGTGTGGGCGCATTTGTAATGTATAGCTTGCTCTAAGCCACGAATTTATAATATCCGCATGTTCTAAGGCCCGATTGTGGTGCAGTAGAGATAGTCCCTATTGCGTACTATAGTGCGTAGTTATTTGTGCGTACTGAATTCAATGTATTGTGTGTAAGAGTGCTGTTGCATATGGCGGCTGTCTGTGTAAATGGGTAACATGCTTTAAACAACGGACTATTGTGCGCGTGAAATCTTTTCGACCGTGCGGTGCTCCCTCTACGTGGCTTCAAGGTAGAAGTCACTGTAGTGTGTGCGCATTTTTGATGTATAGCCTGCTCTAAGCCACGAATTTATAATATTCGCATGTTCTAAGGCCCGATTGTGGTGCAGTGGAGATAGTCCCTATTGCGCACTATAGTGCGTAGTTATTTGTGCGTACTGAATTCAATGTATTGTGTGTAAGAGTGCTGTTGCATATGGCGGCTGTCTGTGTAATGGGTAACATGCTTTAAACAACGGACTATTGTGCGCGTGAAATCTTTTCGACCGTGCGGTGCTCCCACTACGTGGCTTCAAGGTAGAAGTCACTGTAGTGTATGCGCATTTGTGATGTATAGCCCGCTCTAAGCCACGAATTTATAATATTCGCATGTTCTAAGGCCCGATTGTGCTGCAGTGGAGATAGTCCCTATTGCGTACTATAGTGCGTAGTTATTTGTGCCTACTGAATTCAATGTATTGTGTGTAAGAGTGCTGTTGCATATGGCGGCTGTCTGTGTAATGGGTAACAAGCTTTAAACAACGGACTATTGTGCGCGTGAAATCTTTTCGACCGTGCGGTGCTCCCACTACGTGGCTTCAAGGTAAAAGTCACTGTAGTTTGTGCGCATTTGTGATGTATAGCCTGCTCTAAGCCACGAATTTATAATATTCGCATGTTCTAAGGCCCGATTGTGCTGCAGTGGAGATAGTCCCTATTGCGTACTATAGTGCGTAGTTATTTGTGCGTACTGAATTCAATGTATTGTGTGTAAGAGTGCTGTTGCATATGGCGGCTGTCTGTGTAATGGGTAACATGCTTTAAACAAGGGACTATTGTGCGCGTGAAATCTTTTCGACCGTGCGGTGCTCCCACTACGTGGCTTCAAGGCAGAAGTCACTGTGGGGTGTGCGCATTTGTGATGTATAGCCTGCTCTAATACACGAATTTATATTATTCGCATGTTCTAAGGCGCGATTGTGGTGTAGTGGAGATAGCCCCTATTGCGTGTTATAGTGCGTAGTTATTTGTGCGTACTGAATTCAATGTATTGTTTGTAAGAGTGCTGTACATATGGCGGCTGTCTGTGTAATGGGTAACATGCTTTAAACAACGGACTATTGTGCGCGTGAAATCTGTTCGACCGCGCGGTGCTCCCACTACGTGGCTTCAAGGTAGAAGTCACTGTATTGTGTGCGCATTTGTGATGTATAGCCTGCTCTAAGCCACGAATTTATAATATTCGCATGTTCTAAGGCCCGATTGTGGTGCAGTGGAGATAGTCCCTATTGCGTACTAAAGTGCGTAGTTATTTGTGCGTACTGAATTCAATTTATTGCGTGTAAGAGTGCTGTTGCATATGGCGGCTGTCTGTGTAATGGGTAACATGCTTTAAACAACGGACTATTGTGCGCGTGAAATCTTTTCGACCGTGCGGTGCTCCCACTACGTGGCTTCAAGGTAGAAGTCACTGTAGTGTGTGCGCATTTGTGATGTATAGCCCGCTCTAAGCCACGAATTTATAATGTTCGCATACTCTAAGGCCCGATTGTGCTGCAGTGGAGATAGTCCCTATTGCGTACTATAGTGCGTAGTTATTTGTGCGTACTGAATTCAAGGTATTGTGTGTAAGAGTGTTGTTGCCTATGGCGGCTGTCTGTGTAATGGGTTACAAGCTTTAAACAACGGACTATTGTGCGCGTGAAATCTTTTCGACCGTGCGGTGCTCCCACTACGTGGCTTCAAGGTAGTAGTCACTGTAGTGTGTGCGCATTTGTGATGTATAGCCCGCTCTAAGCCACGAATTTATAATATTCGCATGTTCTAAGGCCCGGTTGTGGTGCAGTGGAGATAGTCCCTATTGCGTACTATAGTGCGTAGTTATTTGTGCGTACAGAATTCAATGTATTGTGTGTAAGAATGCTGTTGCATATGGCGGCTGTCTGTGTAATGGGTAACATGCTTTAAACAACGGACTATTGTGCGCGTGAAATCTTTTCGAACGTGCGGTGCTCCCACTACGTGGCTTCAAGGTAGAAGTCACTGTAGTGTGTGCGCATTTGTGATGTATAGCCCGCTCTAAGCCACGAATTCATAATATTCTCATGTTCTAAGGCCCGATTGTTATGCAGTGGAGATAGTCCCTATTGCGTACTATAGTGCGTAGTTATTTGTGCGTACTGAATTCAATGTATTGTGTGTAAGAGTGCTGTTGCATATGGCGGCTGTCTGTGTAATGGGTAACATGCTTTAAACAACGGACTATTGTGCGCGTGAAATCTTTTCGACCGTGCGGTGCTCCCACTACGTGGCTTCAAGGTAGAAGTCACTGTAGTGTGTGCGCATTTGTGATGTATAGCCCGCTCTAAGCCACGAATTTATAATATTCGCATGTTCTAAGGCCCGATTGGGCTGCAGTGGAGATAGTCGCTATTGCGTACTATAGTGCGTAGTTATTTGTGCGTACTGAATTCAATGTATTGTGTGTAAGAGTGCGGTTGCCTATGGCGGCTGTCTGTGTAATGGGTAACAAGGTTTAAACAACGGACTATTGTGCGCGTGAAATTTTTTCGACCGTGCGGTGCTCCCACTACGTGGCTTCAAGGTAAAAGTCACTGTAGTTTGTGCGCATTTGTGATGTATAGCCTGCTCTAAGCCACGAATTTATAATATTCGCATGTTCTAAGGCCCGATTGTGCTGCAGTGGAGATAGTCCCTATTGCGTACTATAGTGCGTAGTTATTTGCGCGTACTGAATTCAATGTATTGTGTGTAAGAGTGCTGTTGCATATGGCGGCTGTCTGTGTAATGGGTAACATGCTTTAAACAAGGGACGATTGTGCGCGTGAAATCTTTTCGACCGTGCGGTGCTCCCACTACGTGGCTTCAAGGCAGAAGTCACTGTGGTGTGTGCGCATTTGTGATGTATAGCCTGCTCTAAGCCACGAATTTATATTATTCGCATGTTCTAAGGCCCGATTGTGGTGCAGTGGAGATAGTCCCTATTGCGTACTATAGTGCGTAGTTATTTGTGCGTACTGAATTCAATGTATTGTGTGTAAGAGTGCTGTTGCATATGGCGGCTGTCTGTGTAATGGGTAACATGCTTTAAACAACGGACTATTGTGCGCGTGAAATCTGTTCGACCGTGCGGTGCTCCCACTACGTGGCTTCAAGGTAGAAGTCACTGTAGTGTGTGCGCATTTGTGATGTATAGCCTGCTCTAAGCCACGAATTTATAATACTCGCATGTTCTAAGGCCCGATTGTGGTGCAGTGGAGATAGTCCCTATTGCGTACTAAAGTGCGTAGTTATTTGTGCGTACTGAATTCAATTTATTGCGTGTAAGAGTGCTGTTGCATATGGCGGCTGTCTGTGTAATGGGTAACATGCTTTAAACAACGGACTATTGTGCGCGTGAAATCTTTTCGACCGTGCGGTGCTCCCACTACGTGGCTTCAAGGTAGAAGTCACTGTAGTGTGTGCGCATTTGTGATGTATAGCCCGCTCTAAGCCACGAATTTATAATATTCGCATACTCTAAGGCCCGATTGTGCTGCAGTGGAGATAGTCCCTATTGCGTACTATAGTGCGTAGTTATTTGTGCGTACTGAATTCAATGTATTGTGAGTAAGAGTGCTGTTGCCTATGGCGGCTGTCTGTGTAATGGGTTACAAGCTTTAAACAACGGACTATTGTGCGCGTGAAATCTTTTCGACCGTGCGGTGCTCCCACTACGTGGCTTCAAGGTAGAAGTCACTGTAGTGTGTGCGCATTTGTGTAGTATAGCCCGCTCTAAGCCACGAATTTATAATATTCGCATGTTCTAAGGCCCGGTTGTGGTGCAGTGGAGATAGTCCCTATTGCGTACTATAGTGCGTAGTTATTTGTGCGTACTGAATTCAATGTATTGTGTGTAAGAGTGCTGTTGCATATGGCGGCTGTCTGTGTAATGGGTAACATGCTTTAAACAACGGACTATTGTGCGCGTGAAATCTTTTCGAACGTGCGGTGCTCCCACTACGTGGCTTCAAGGTAGAAGTCACTGTAGTGTGTGCGCATTTGTGATGTATAGCCTGCTCTAAGCCACGAATTTATAATACTCGCATGTTCTAAGGCCCGATTGTGGTGCAGTGGAGATAGTCCCTATTGCGTACTATAGTGCGTAGTTATTTGTGCGTACTGAATTCAATGTATTGTGTGTAAGAGTGCTGTTGCATATGGCGGCTGTCTGTGTAATGGGTAACAAGCTTTAAACAACGGACTATTGTGCGTGTGAAATCTTTTCGACCGTGCGGTGCTCCCACTACGTGGCTTCAAGGTAGAAGTCACTGTAGTGTGGGCGCATTTGTAATGTATAGCTTGCTCTAAGCCACGAATTTATAATATTCGCATGTTCTAAGGCCCGATTGTGGTGCAGTAGAGATAGTCCCTATTGCGTACTATAGTGCGTAGTTATTTGTGCCTACTGAATTCAATGTATTGTGTGTAAGAGTGCTGTTGCATATGGCGGCTGTCTGTGTAATGGGTAACATGCTTTAAACAACGGACTATTGTGCGCGTGAAATCTTTTCGACCGTGCGGTGCTCCCACTACGTGGCTTCAAGGTAGAAGTCACTGTAGTGTGTGCGCATTTGTGATGTATAGCCCGCTCTAAGCCACGAATTTATAATATTAGCATACTCTAAGGCCCGATTGTGCTGCAGTGGAGATAGTCCCTATTGCGTACTATAGTGCGTAGTTATTTGTGCGTACTGAATTCAATGTATTGTGTGTAAGAGTGTTGTTGCCTATGGAGGCTGTCTGTGTAATGGGTTACAAGCTTTAAACAACGGACTATTGTGCGCGTGAAATCTTTTCGACCGTGCGGTGCTCCCACTACGTGGCTTCAAGGTAGTAGTCACTGTAGTGTGTGCGCATTTGTGATGTATAGCCTGCTCTAAGCCACGAATTTATAATATTCGCATGTTCTAAGGCCCGATTGTGCTGCAGTGGAGATAGTCCCTATTGCGTACTATAGTGCGTAGTTATTTGTGCGTACTGAATTCAATGTATTGTGTGTAAGAGTGCTGTTGCATATGGCGGCTGTCTGTGTAATGGGTAACATGCTTTAAACAAGGGACTATTGTGCGCGTGAAATCTTTTCGACCGTGCGGTGCTCCCACTACGTGGCTTCAAGGCAGAAGTCACATTGGGGTGTGCGCATTTGTGATGTATAGCCTGCTCTAATACACGAATTTATATTATTCGCATGTTCTAAGGCCCGATTGTGGTGTAGTGGAGATAGCCCCTATTGCGTGTTATAGTGCGTAGTTATTTGTGCGTACTGAATTCAATGTATTGTTTGTAAGAGTGCTGTTGCATATGGCGGCTGTCTGTGTAATGGGTAACATGCTTTAAACAACGGACTATTGTGCGCGTGAAATCTGTTCGACCGCGCGGTGCTCCCACTACGTGGCTTCAAGGTAGAAGTCACTGTATTGTGTGCGCATTTGTGATGTATAGCCTGCTCTAAGCCACGAATTTATAATATTCGCATGTTCTAAGGCCCGATTGTGGTGCAGTGGAGATAGTCCCTATTGCGTACTAAAGTGCGTAGTTATTTGTGCGTACTGAATTCAATTTATTGCGTGTAAGAGTGCTGTTGCATATGGCGGCTGTCTGTGTAATGGGTAACATGCTTTAAACAACGGACTATTGTGCGCGTGAAATCTTTTCGACCGTGCGGTGCTCCCACTACGTGGCTTCAAGGTAGAAGTCACTGTAGTGTGTGCGCATTTGTGATGTATAGCCCGCTCTAAGCCACGAATTTATAATATTCGCATACTCTAAGGCCCGATTGTGCTGCAGTGGAGATAGTCCCTATTGCGTACTATAGTGCGTAGTTATTTGTGCGTACTGAATTCAATGTATTGTGTGTAAGAGTGTTGTTGCCTATGGAGGCTGTCTGTGTAATGGGTTACAAGCTTTAAACAACGGACTATTGTGCGCGTGAAATCTTTTCGACCGTGCGGTGCTCCCACTACGTGGCTTCAAGGTAGTAGTCACTGTAGTGTGTGCGCATTTGTGATGTATAGCCCGCTCTAAGCCACGAATTTATAATATTCGCATGTTCTAAGGCCCGATTGTGGTGCAGTGGAGATAGTCCCTATTGCGTACTAAAGTGCGTAGTTATTTGTGCGTACTGAATTCAATTTATTGCGTGTAAGAGTGCTGTTGCATATGGCGGCTGTCTGTGTAATGGGTAACATGCTTTAAACAACGGACTATTGTGCGCGTGAAATCTGTTCGACCGCGCGGTGCTCCCACTACGTGGCTTCAAGGTAGAAGTCACTGTATTGTGTGCGCATTTGTGATGTATAGCCTGCTCTAAGCCACGAATTTATAATATTCGCATGTTCTAAGGCCCGATTGTGGTGCAGTGGAGATAGTCCCTATTGCGTACTAAAGTGCGTAGTTATTTGTGCGTACTGAATTCAATTTATTGCGTGTAAGAGTGCTGTTGCATATGGCGGCTGTCTGTGTAATGGGTAACATGCTTTAAACAACGGACTATTGTGCGCGTGAAATCTTTTCGACCGTGCGGTGCTCCCACTACGTGGCTTCGAGTTAGAAGTCACTGTAGTGTGTGCGCATTTGTGATGTATAGCCCGCTCTAAGCCACGAATTTATAATATTCGCATACTCTAAGGCCCGATTGTGCTGCAGTGGAGATAGTCCCTATTGCGTACTATAGTGCGTAGTTATTTGTGCGTACTGAATTCAATGTATTGTGTGTAAGAGTGTTGTTGCCTATGGAGGCTGTCTGTGTAATGGGTTACAAGCTTTAAACAACGGACTATTGTGCGCGTGAAATCTTTTCGACCGTGCGGTGCTCCCACTACGTGGCTTCAAGGTAGTAGTCACTGTAGTGTGTGCGCATTTGTGATGTATAGCCCGCTCTAAGCCACGAATTTATAATATTCGCATGTTCTAAGGCCCGGTTGTGGTGCAGTGGAGATAGTCCCTATTGCGTACTATAGTGCGTAGTTATTTGTGCGTACTGAATTCAATGTATTGTGTGTAAGAATGCTGTTGCATATGGCGGCTGTCTGTGTAATGGGTAACATGCTTTAAACAACGGACTATTGTGCGCGTGAAATCTTTTCGAACGTGCGGTGCTCCCACTACGTGGCTTCAAGGTAGAAGTCACTGTAGTGTGTGCGCATTTGTGATGTATAGCCCGCTCTAAGCCACGAATTCATAATATTCGCATGTTCTAAGGCCCGATTGTTATGCAGTGGAGATAGTCCCTATTGCGTACTATAGTGCGTAGTTATTTGTGCGTACTGAATTCAATGTATTGTGTGTAAGAGTGCTGTTGCATATGGCGGCTGTCTGTGTAATGGGTAACATGCTTTAAACAACGGACTATTGTGCGCGTGAAATCTTTTCGACCGTGCGGTGCTCCCACTACGTGGCTTCAAGGTAGAAGTCACTGTAGTGTGTGCGCATTTGTGATGTATAGCCCGCTCTAAGCCACGAATTTATAATATTCGCATGTTCTAAGGCCCGATTGGGCTGCAGTGGAGATAGACGCTATTGCGTACTATAGTGCGTAGTTATTTGTGCGTACTGAATTCAATGTATTGTGTGTAAGAGTGCGGTTGCCTATGGCGGCTGTCTGTGTAATTGGTAACAAGGTTTAAACAACGGACTATTGTGCGCGTGAAATTTTTTCGACCGTGCGGTGCTCCCACTACGTGGCTTCAAGGTAAAAGTCACTGTAGTTTGTGCGCATTTGTGATGTATAGCCTGCTCTAAGCCACGAATTTATAATATTCGCATGTTCTAAGGCCCGATTGTGCTGCAGTGGAGATAGTCCCTATTGCGTACTATAGTGCGTAGTTATTTGTGCGTACTGAATTCAATGTATTGTGTGTAAGAGTGCTGTTGCATATGGCGGCTGTCTGTGTAAATGGGTAACATGCTTTAAACAACGGACTATTGTGCGCGTGAAATCTTTACGACCGTGCAGTTCTCCCACTACGTGGCTTCAAGGTAGAAGTCACTGTAGTGTGTGCGCATTTGTGATGTATAGCCCGCACTAAGCCACGAATTCATAATATTCGCATGTTCTAAGGCCCTATTGTTATGCAGTGGAGATAGTCCCTATTGCGTACTATAGTGCGTAGTTATTTGTGCGTACTGAATTCAATGTATTGTGTGTAAGAGTGCTGTTGCATATGGCGGCTGTCTGTGTAAATGGGTAACATGCTTTAAACAACGGACTATTGTGCGCGTGAAATCTTTTCGACCGTGCGGTGCTCCCTCTACGTGGCTTCAAGGTAGAAGTCACTGTAGTGTGTGCGCATTTTTGATGTATAGCCTGCTCTAAGCCACGAATATATAATATTCGCATGTTCTAAGGCCCGATTGTGGTGCAGTGGAGATAGTCCCTATTGCGTACTATAGTGCGTAGTTATTTGTGCGTACTGAATTCAATGTATTGTGTGTAAGAGTGCTGTTGCATATGGCGGCTGTCTGTGTAATGGGTAACATGCTTTAAACAACGGACTATTGTGCGCGTGAAATCTTTTCGACCGTGCGGTGCTCCCACTACGTGGCTTCAAGGTAGAAGTCACTGTAGTGTATGCGCATTTGTGATGTATAGCCCGCTCTAAGCCACGAATTTATAATATTCGCATGTTCTAAGGCCCGATTGTGCTGCAGTGGAGATAGTCCCTATTGCGTACTATAGTGCGTAGTTATTTGTGCCTACTGAATTCAATGTATTGTGTGTAAGAGTGCTGTTGCATATGGCGGCTGTCTGTGTAATGGGTAACAAGCTTTAAACAACGGACTATTGTGCGCGTGAAATCTTTTCGACCGTGCGGTGCTCCCACTACGTGGCTTCAAGGTAAAAGTCACTGTAGTTTGTGCGCATTTGTGATGTATAGCCTGCTCTAAGCCACGAATTTATAATATTCGCATGTTCTAAGGCCCGATTGTGCTGCAGTGGAGATAGTCCCTATTGCGTACTATAGTGCGTAGTTATTTGTGCGTACTGAATTCAATGTATTGTGTGTAAGAGTGCTGTTGCATATGGCGGCTGTCTGTGTAATGGGTAACATGCTTTAAACAAGGGACTATTGTGCGCGTGAAATCTTTTCGACCGTGCGGTGCTCCCACTACGTGGCTTCAAGGTAGAAGTCACTGTAGTGTGTGCGCATTTGTGATGTATAGCCTGCTCTAAGCCACGAATTTATAATACTCGCATGTTCTAAGGCCCGATTGTGGTGCAGTGGAGATAGTCCCTATTGCGTACTATAGTGCGTAGTTATTTGTGCGTACTGAATTCAATGTATTGTGTGTAAGAGTGCTGTTGCATATGGCGGCTGTCTGTGTTATGGGTAACATGCTTTAAACAACGGACTATTGTGCGCGTGAAATCTTTTCGACCGTGCGGTGCTCCCACTACGTGGCTTCAAGGTAGAAGTCACTGTAGTGTATGCGCATTTGTGATGTATAGCCCGCTCTAAGCCACGAATTTATAATATTCGCATGTTCTAAGGCCCGATTGTGCTGCAGTGGAGATAGTCCCTATTGCGTACTATAGTGCGTAGTTATTTGTGCGTACTGAATTCAATGTATTGTGTGTAAGAGTGCTGTTGCATATGGTGGCTGTCTGTGAAATGGGTAACAAGCTTTAAACAACGGACTATTGTGCGTGTGAAATCTTTTCGACCGTGCGGTGCTCCCACTACGTGGCTTCAAGGTAGAAGTCACTGTAGTGTGGGCGCATTTGTAATGTATAGCTTGCTCTAAGCCACGAATTTATAATATCCCCATGTTCTAAGGCCCGATTGTGGTGCAGTGGAGATAGTCCCTATTGCGTACTATAGTGCGTAGTTATTTGTGCGTACTGAATTCAATGTATTGTGTGTAAGAGTGCTGTTGCATATGTCGGCTGTCTGTGTAATGGGTAACATGCTTTAAACAACGGACTATTGTGCGCGTGAAATCTTTTCGACCGTGCGGTGCTCCCACTACGTGGCTTCAAGGTAGAAGTCACTGTAGTGTGTGCGCATTTGTGATGTATAGCCTGCTCTAAGCCACGAATTTATAATATTCGCATGTTCTAAGGCCCGATTGTGGTGCAGTGGAGATAGTCCCTATTGCGTACTAATGTGCGTAGTTATTTGTGCGTACTGAATTCAATTTATTGCGTGTAAGAGTGCTGTTGCATATGGCGGCTGTCTGTGTAATGGGTAACATGCTTTAAACAACGGACTATTGTGCGCGTGAAATCTTTTCGACCGTGCGGTTCTCCCACTACGTGGCTTCAAGGTAGAAGTCACTGTAGTGTGTGCGCATTTGTGATGTATAGCCCGCTCTAAGCCACGAATTCATAATATTCGCATGTTCTAAGGCCCGATTGTTATGCAGTGGAGATAGCCCCTATTGCGTACTATAGTGCGTAGTTATTTGTGCGTACTGAATTCAATGTATTGTGTGTAAGAGTGCTGTTGCATATGGCGGCTGTCTGTGTAAATGGGTAACATGCTTTAAACAACGGACTATTGTGCGCGTGAAATCTTTACGACCGTGCAGTTCTCCCACTACGTGGCTTCAAGGTAGAAGTCACTGTAGTGTGTGCGCATTTGTGATGTATAGCCCGCACTAAGCCACAAATTCATAATATTCGCATGTTCTAAGGCCCGATTGTTATGCAGTGGAGATAGTCCCTATTGCGTACTATAGTGCGTAGTTATTTGTGCGTACTGAATTCAATGTATTGTGTGTAAGAGTGCTGTTGCATATGGCGGCTGTCTGTGTAAATGGGTAACATGCTTTAAACAACGGACTATTGTGCGCGTGAAATCTTTTCGACCGTGCGGTGCTCCCTCTACGTGGCTTCAAGGTAGAAGTCACTGTAGTGTGTGCGCATTTTTGATGTATAGCCTGCTCTAAGCCACGAATATATAATATTCGCATGTTCTAAGGCCCGATTGTGGTGCAGTGGAGATAGTCCCTATTGCGTACTATAGTGCGTAGTTATTTGTGCGTACTGAATTCAATGTATTGTGTGTAAGAGTGCTGTTGCATATGGCGGCTGTCTGTGTAATGGGTAACATGCTTTAAACAACGGACTATTGTGCTCGTGAAATCTTTTCGACCGTGCGGTGCTCCCACTACGTGGCTTCAAGGTAGAAGTCACTGTAGTGTATGCGCATTTGTGATGTATAGCCCGCTCTAAGCCACGAATTTATAATATTCGCATGTTCTAAGGCCCGATTGTGCTGCAGTGGAGATAGTCCCTATTGCGTACTATAGTGCGTAGTTATTTGTGCGTACTGAATTCAGTGTATTGTGTGTAAGAGTGCTGTTGCATATGGCGGCTGTCTGTGTAATGGGTAACATGCTTTAAACAAGGGACTATTGTGCGCGTGAAATCTTTTCGACCGTGCGGTGCTCCCACTACGTGGCTTCAAGGCAGAAGTCACTGTGGGGTGTGCGCATTTGTGATGTATAGCCTGCTCTAATACACGAATTTATATTATTCGCATGTCTAAGGCCCGATTGTGGTGTAGTGGAGATAGCCCCTATTGCGTGTTATAGTGCGTAGTTATTTGTGCGTACTGAATTCAATGTATTGTTTGTAAGAGTGCTGTTGCATATGGCGGCTGTCTGTGTAATGGGTAACATGCTTTAAACAACGGACTATTGTGCGCGTGAAATCTGTTCGACCGCGCGGTGCTCCCACTACGTGGCTTCAAGGTAGAAGTCACTGTATTGTGTGCGCATTTGTGATGTATAGCCTGCTCTAAGCCACGAATTTATAATATTCGCATGTTCTAAGGCCCGATTGTGGTGCAGTGGAGATAGTCCCTATTGCGTACTAAAGTGCGTAGTTATTTGTGCGTACTGAATTCAATTTGTTGCGTGTAAGAGTGCTGTTGCATATGGCGGCTGTCTGTGTAATGGGTAACATGCTTTAAACAACGGACTATTGTGCGCGTGAAATCTTTTCGACCGTGCGGTGCTCCCACTACGTGGCTTCAAGGTAGAAGTCACTGTAGTGTGTGCGCATTTGTGATGTATAGCCCGCTCTAAGCCACGAATTTATAATATTCGCATACTCTAAGGCCCGATTGTGCTGCAGTGGAGATAGTCCCTATTGCGTACTATAGTGCGTAGTTATTTGTGCGTACTGAATTCAATGTATTGTGTGTAAGAGTGTTGTTGCCTATGGCGGCTGTCTGTGTAATGGGTTACAAGCTTTAAACAACGGACTATTGTGCGCGTGAAATCTTTTCGACCGTGCGGTGCTCCCACTACGTGGCTTCAAGGTAGTAGTCACTGTAGTGTGTGCGCATTTGTGATGTATAGCCCGCTCTAAGCCACGAATTTATAATATTCGCATGTTCTAAGGCCCGGTTGTGGTGCAGTGGAGATAGTCCCTATTGCGTACTATAGTGCGTAGTTATTTGTGCGTACTGAATTCAATGTATTGTGTGTAAGAGTGCTGTTGCATATGGCGGCTGTCTGTGTAATGGGTAACATGCTTTAAACAACGGACTATTGTGCGCGTGAAATCTTTTCGAACGTGCGGTGCTCCCACTACGTGGCTTCAAGGTAGAAGTCACTGTAGTGTGTGCGCATTTGTGATGTATAGCCCGCTCTAAGCCACGAATTCATAATATTCGCATGTTCTAAGGCCCGATTGTTATGCAGTGGAGATAGTCCCTATTGCGTACTATAGTGCGTAGTTATTTGTGCGTACTGAATTCAATGTATTGTGTGTAAGAGTGCTGTTGCATAAGGCGGCTGTCTGTGTAATGGGTAACATGCTTTAAACAACGGACTATTGTGCGCGTGAAATCTTTTCGAACGTGCGGTGCTCCCACTACGTGGCTTCAAGGTAGAAGTCACTGTAGTGTGTGCGCATTTGTGATGTATAGCCTGCTCTAAGCCACGAATTTATAATACTCGCATGTTCTAAGGCCCGATCGTGCTGCAGTGGAGATAGTCCCTATTGCGTACTATAGTGCGTAGTTATTTGTGCGTACTGAATTCAATGTATTGTGTGTAAGAGTGCTGTTGCATATGGCGGCTGTCTGTGTAATGGGTAACAAGCTTTAAACAACGGACTATTGTGCGTGTGAAATCTTTTCGACCGTGCGGTGCTCCCACTACGTGGCTTCAAGGTAGAAGTCACTGTAGTGTGGGCGCATTTGTAATGTATAGCTTGCTCTAAGCCACGAATTTATAATATCCGCATGTTCTAAGGCCCGATTGTGGTGCAGTGGAGATAGTCCCTATTGCGTACTATAGTGCGTAGTTATTTGTGCGTACTGAATTCAATGTATTGTGTGTAAGAGTGCTGTTGCATATGGCGGCTGTCTGTGTAATGGGTAACATGCTTTAAACAACGGACTATTGTGCGCGTGAAATCTTTTCGACCGTGCGGTGCTCCCACTACGTGGCTTCAAGGTAGAAGTCACTGAAGTGTGTGCGCATTTGTGATGTATAGCCTGCTCTAAGCCACGAATTTATAATATTCGCATGTTCTAAGGCCCGATTGTGGTGCAGTGGAGATAGTCCCTATTGCGTACTAAAGTGCGTAGTTATTTGTGCGTACTGAATTCAATTTATTGCGTGTAAGAGTGCTGTTGCATATGGCGGCTGTCTGTGTAATGGGTAACATGCTTTAAACAACGGACTATTGTGCGCGTGAAATCTTTTCGACCGTGCGGTTCTCCCACTACGTGGCTTCAAGGTAGAAGTCACTGTAGTGTGTGCGCATTTGTGATGTATAGCCCGCTCTAAGCCACGAATTCATAATATTCGCATGTTCTAAGGCCCGATTGTTATGCAGTGGAGATAGTCCCTATTGCGTACTATAGTGCGTAGTTATTTGTGCGTACTGAATTCAATGTATTGTGTGTAAGAGTGCTGTTGCATATGGCGGCTGTCTGTGTAAATGGGTAACATGCTTTAAACAACGGACTATTGTGCGCGTGAAATCTTTACGACCGTGCAGTTCTCCCACTACGTGGCTTCAAGGTAGAAGTCACTGTAGTGTGTGCGCATTTGTGATGTATAGCCCGCACTAAGCCACGAATTCATAATATTCGCATGTTCTAAGGCCCGATTGTTATGCAGTGGAGATAGTCCCTATTGCGTACTATAGTGCGTAGTTATTTGTGCGTACTGAATTCAATGTATTGTGTGTAAGAGTGCTGTTGCATATGGCGGCTGTCTGTGTAAATGGGTAACATGCTTTAAACAACGGACTATTGTGCGCGTGAAATCTTTTCGACCGTGCGGTGCTCCCTCTACGTGGCTTCAAGGTAGAAGTCACTGTAGTGTGTGCGCATTTTTGATGTATAGCCTGCTCTAAGCCACGAATATATAATATTCGCATGTTCTAAGGCCCGATTGTGGTGCAGTGGAGATAGTCCCTATTGCGTACTATAGTGCGTAGTTATTTGTGCGTACTGAATTCAATGTATTGTGTGTAAGAGTGCTGTTGCATATGGCGGCTGTCTGTGTAATGGGTAACATGCTTTAAACAACGGACTATTGTGCGCGTGAAATCTTTTCGACCGTGCGGTGCTCCCACTACGTGGCTTCAAGGTAGATGTCACTGTAGTGTATGCGCATTTGTGATGTATAGCCCGCTCTAAGCCACGAATTTATAATATTCGCATGTTCTAAGGCCCGATTGTGCTGCAGTGGAGATAGTCCCTATTGCGTACTATAGTGCGTAGTTATTTGTGCCTACTGAATTCAATGTATTGTGTGTAAGAGTGCTGTTGCATATGGCGGCTGTCTGTGTAATGGGTAACAAGCTTTAAACAACGGACTATTGTGCGCGTGAAATCTTTTCGACCGTGCGGTGCTCCCACTACGTGGCTTCAAGGTAGTAGTCACTGTAGTGTGTGCGCATTTGTGATGTATAGCCTGCTCTAAGCCACGAATTTATAATATTCGCATGTTCTAAGGCCCGATTGTGCTGCAGTGGAGATAGTCCCTATTGCGTACTATAGTGCGTAGTTATTTGTGCGTACTGAATTCAATGTATTGTGTGTAAGAGTGCTGTTGCATATGGCGGCTGTCTGTGTAATGGGTAACATGCTTTAAACAAGGGACTATTGTGCGCGTGAAATCTTTTCGACCGTGCGGTGCTCCCACTACGTGGCTTCAAGGCAGAATTCACTGTGGGGTGTGCGCATTTGTGATGTATAGCCTGCTCTAATACACGAATTTATATTATTCGCATGTTCTAAGGCCCGATTGTGGTGTAGTGGAGATAGCCCCTATTGCGTGTTATAGTGCGTAGTTATTTGTGCGTACTGAATTCAATGTATTGTTTGTAAGAGTGCTGTTGCATATGGCGGCCGTCTGTGTAATGGGTAACATGCTTTAAACAACGGACTATTGTGCGCGTGAAATCTGTTCGACCGCGCGGTGCTCCCACTACGTGGCTTCAAGGTAGAAGTCACTGTATTGTGTGCGCATTTGTGATGTATAGCCTGCTCTAAGCCACGAATTTATAATATTCGCATGTTCTAAGGCCCGATTGTGGTGCAGTGGAGATAGTCCCTATTGCGTACTAAAGTGCGTAGTTATTTGTGCGTACTGAATTCAATTTATTGCGTGTAAGAGTGCTGTTGCATATGGCGGCTGTCTGTGTAATGGGTAACATGCTTTAAACAACGGACTATTGTGCGCGTGAAATCTTTTCGACCGTGCGGTGCTCCCACTACGTGGCTTCAAGGTAGAAGTCACTGTAGTGTGTGCGCATTTGTGATGTATAGCCCGCTCTAAGCCACGAATTTATAATATTCGCATACTCTAAGGCCCGATTGTGCTGCAGTGGAGATAGTCCCTATTGCGTACTATAGTGCGTAGTTATTTGTGCGTACTGAATTCAATGTATTTTGTGTAAGAGTGTTGTTGCCTATGGCGGCTGTCTGTGTAATGGGTTACAAGCTTTAAACAACGGACTATTGTGCGCGTGAAATCTTTTCGACCGTGCGGTGCTCCCACTACGTGGCTTCATGGTAGTAGTCACTGTAGTGTGTGCGCATTTGTGATGTATAGCCCGCTCTAAGCCACGAATTTATAATATTCGCATGTTCTAAGGCCCGGTTGTGGTGCAGTGGAGATAGTCCCTATTGCGTACTATAGTGCGTAGCTATTTGTGCGTACTGAATTCAATGTATTGTGTGTAAGAGTGCTGTTGCATATGGCGGCTGTCTGTGTAATGGGTAACATGCTTTAAACAACGGACTATTGTGCGCGTGAAATCTTTTCGAACGTGCGGTGCTCCCACTACGTGGCTTCAAGGTAGAAGTCACTGTAGTGTGTGCGCATTTGTGATGTATAGCCCGCTCTAAGCCACGAATTCATAATATTCGCATGTTCTAAGGCCCGATTGTTATGCAGTGGAGATAGTCCCTATTGCGTACTATAGTGCGTAGTTATTTGTGCGTACTGAATTCAATGTATTGTGTGTAAGAGTGCTGTTGCATATGGCGGCTGTCTGTGTAATGGGTAACATGCTTTAAACAACGGACTATTGTGCGCGTGAAATCTTTTCGACCGTGCGGTGCTCCCACTACGTGGCTTCAAGGTAGAAGTCACTGTAGTGTGTGCGCATTTGTGATGTATAGCCCGCTCTAAGCCACGAATTTATAATATTCGCATGTTCTAAGGCCCGATTGGGCTGCAGTGGAGATAGTCGCTATTGCGTACTATAGTGCGTAGTTATTTGTGCGTACTGAATTCAATGTATTGTGTGTAAGAGTGCGGTTGCCTATGGCGGCTGTCTGTGTAATGGGTAACAAGGTTTAAACAACGGACTATTGTGCGCGTGAAATTTTTTCGACCGTGCGGTGCTCCCACTACGTGGCTTCAAGGTAAAAGTCCCTGTAGTTTGTGCGCATTTGTGATGTATAGCCTGCTCTAAGCCACGAATTTATAATATTCGCATGTTCTAAGGACCGATTGTGCTGCAGTGGAGATAGTCCCTATTGCGTACTATAGTGCGTAGTTATTTGCGCGTACTGAATTCAATGTATTGTGTGTAAGAGTGCTGTTGCATATGGCGGCTGTCTGTGTAATGGGTAACATGCTTTAAACAAGGGACGATTGTGCGCGTGAAATCTTTTCGACCGTGCGGTGCTCCCACTACGTGGCTTCAAGGCAGAAGTCACTGTGGTGTGTGCGCATTTGTGATGTATAGCCTGCTCTAAGCCACGAATTTATATTATTCGCATGTTCTAAGGCCCGATTGTGGTGCAGTGGAGATAGTCCCTATTGCGTACTATAGTGCGTAGTTATTTGTGCGTACTGAATTCAATGTATTGTGTGTAAGAGTGCTGTTGCATATGGCGGCTGTCTGTGTAATGGGTAACATGCTTTAAACAACGGACTATTGTGCGCGTGAAATCTGTTCGACCGTGCGGTGCTCCCACTACGTGGCTTCAAGGTAGAAGTCACAGTAGTGTGTGCGCATTTGTGATGTATAGCCTGCTCTAAGCCACGAATTTATAATATTCGCATGTTCTAAGGCCCGATTGTGGTGCAGTGGAGATAGTCCCTATTGCGTACTAAAGTGCGTAGTTATTTGTGCGTACTGAATTCAATTTATTGCGTGTAAGAGTGCTGTTGCATATGGCGGCTGTCTGTGTAATGGGTAACATGCTTTAAACAACGGACTATTGTGCGCGTGAAATCTTTTCGACCGTGCGGTGCTCCCACTACGTGGCTTCAAGGTAGAAGTCACTGTAGTGTGTGCGCATTTGTGATGTATAGCCCGCTCTAAGCCACGAATTTATAATATTCGCATGTTCTAAGGCCCGGTTGTGGTGCAGTGGAGATAGTCCCTATTGCGTACTATAGTGCGTAGTTATTTGTGCGTACTGAATTCAATGTATCGTGTGTAAGAGTGCTGTTGCATATGGCGGCTGTCTGTGTAATGGGTAACATGCTTTAAACAACGGACTATTGTGCGCGTGAAATCTTTTCGAACGTGCGGTGCTCCCACTACGTGGCTTCAAGGTAGAAGTCACTGTAGTGTGTGCGCATTTGTGATGTATAGCCTGCTCTAAGCCACGAATTTATAATACTCGCATGTTCTAAGGCCCGATTGTGGTGCAGTGGAGATAGTCCCTATTGCGTACTATAGTGCGTAGTTATTTGTGCGTACTGAATTCAATGTATTGTGTGTAAGAGTGCTGTTGCATATGGCGGCTGTCTGTGTTATGGGTAACATGCTTTAAACAACGGACTATTGTGCGCGTGAAATCTTTTCGACCGTGCGGTGCTCCCACTACGTGGCTTCAAGGTAGAAGTCACTGTAGTGTATGCGCATTTGTGATGTATAGCCCGCTCTAAGCCACGAATTTATAATATTCGCATGTTCTAAGGCCCGATTGTGCTGCAGTGGAGATAGTCCCTATTGCGTACTATAGTGCGTAGTTATTTGTGCGTACTGAATTCAATGTATTGTGTGTAAGAGTGCTGTTGCATATGGCGGCTGTCTGTGTAATGGGTAACAAGCTTTAAACAACGGACTATTGTGCGTGTGAAATCTTTTCGACCGTGCGGTGCTCCCACTACGTGGCTTCAAGGTAGAAGTCACTGTAGTGTGGGCGCATTTGTAATGTATAGCTTGCTCTAAGCCACGAATTTATAATATCCGCATGTTCTAAGGCCCGATTGTGGTGCAGTGGAGATAGTCCCTATTGCGTACTATAGTGCGTAGTTATTTGTGCGTACTGAATTCAATGTATTGTGTGTAAGAGTGCTGTTGCATATGGCGGCTGTCTGTGTAAATGGGTAACATGCTTTAAACAACGGACTATTGTGCGCGTGAAATCTTTTCGACCGTGCGGTGCTCCCACTACGTGGCTTCAAGGTAGAAGTCACTGTAGTGTGTGCGCATTTGTGATGTATAGCCTGCTCTAAGCCACGAATTTATAATCTTCGCATGTTCTAAGGCCCGATTGTGGTGCAGTGCAGATAGTCCCTATTGCGTACTATAGTGCGTAGTTATTTGTGCGTACTGAATTCAATGTATTGTGTGTAAGAGTGCTGTTGCATATGGCGGCTGTCTGTGTAATGGGTAACATGCTTTAAACAACGGACTATTGTGCGCGTGAAATCTTTTCGACCGTGCGGTGTTCCCACTACGTGGCTTCAAGGTAGAAGTCACTGTGGTGTGTGCGCATTTGTGATGTATAGCCTGCTCTAAGCCACGAATTTATATTATTCGCATGTTCTAAGGCCCGATTGTGGTGTAGTGGAGATAGTCCCTATTGCGTGTTATAGTGCGTAGTTATTTGTGCGTACTGAATTCAATGTATTGTTTGTAAGAGTGCTGTTGCATATGGCGGCTGTCTGTGTAATGGGTAACATGCTTTAAACAACGGACTATTGTGCGCGTGAAATCTTTTCGACCGTGCGGTGCTCCCACTACGTGGCTTCAAGGTAGAAGTCACTGTAGTGTGTGCGCATTTGTGATGTATAGCCCGCTCTAAGCCGCGAATTTATAATATTCGCATGTTCTAAGGCCCGATTGTTATGCAGTGGAGATAGTCCCTATTGCGTACTATAGTGCGTAGTTATTTGTGCGTACTGAATTCAATGTATTGTGTGTAAGAGTGCTGTTGCATATGGCGGCTGTCTGTGCAATGGGTAACATGCTTTAAACAACGGACTCTTGTGCGCGTGAAATCTTTTCGACCGTGCGGTGCTCCCACTACGTGGCTTCAAGGTAGAAGTCACTGTAGTGTATGCGCATTTGTGATGTATAGCAAGCTCTAAGCCACGAATTTATAATATTCGCATATTCTAAGACCCGATTGGGCTGCAGTGGAGATAGTCCCTATTGCGTACTATAGTGCGTAGTTATTTGTGCGTACTGAATTCAATGTATTGTGTGTAAGAGTGCTGTTGCCTATGGCGGCTGTCTGTGTAATGGGTAAAAAGCTCTAAACAACGGACTATTGTGCGCGCGAAATCTTTTCGACCGTGCGGTGCTCCCACTACGTGGCTTCAAGGTAAAAGTCACTGTAGTTTGTGCGCATTTGTGATGTATAGCCTGCTCTAAGCCACGAATTTATATTATTCGCATGTTCTAAAGCCCGATTGTGGTGCAGTGGAGATAGTCCCTATTGCGTACTATAGTGCGTAGTTATTTGTGCGTACTGAATTCAATGTATTGTGTGTAAGAGTGCTGTTGCATATGGCGGCTGTCTGTGTAATGGGTAACATGCTTTAAACAACGGACTATTGTGCGCGTGAAATCTTTTCGACCGTGCGGTGCTCCCACTACGTGGCTTCTAGGTAGAAGTCACTGTAGTGTGTGCGCATTTGTGATGTATAGCCCGCTCTAAGCCACGAATTTATAATGTTCGCATGTTCTAAGGCCCGATTGTGCTGCAGCGGAGATAGTCCCTATTGCGTACTATAGTGCGTAGTTATTTGTGTGTACTGAATTCAATGTATCATGTGTAAGAGTGCTGTTGCATATGGCGGCTGTCTGTGTAATGGGTAACATGCTTTAAACAACGGACTATTGTGCGCGTGAAATCTTTTCGACCGTGCGGTGCTCCCACTACGTGGCTTCAAGGTAGAAGTCACTGTATTGTGTGCGCATTTGTTATTTATAGCCTGCTCTAAGCCACGAATTTTTTATATTCGCATGTTCTAAGGCCCGATTGTGGTGCAGTGGAGATAGTCCCTATTGCGTACTATAGTGCGTAGTTATTTGTGCGTACTGAATTCAATGTATTGTGTGTAAGAGTGCTGTTGCATATGGCGGCTGTCTGTGTAATGGGTAACATGCTTTAAACAACGGACTATTGTGCGCGTGAAATCTTTTCGACCGTGCGGTGCTCCCACTACGTGGCTTCAAGGTAGAAGTCACTGTAGTGTGTGCGCATTTGTGTAGTACAGCCCGCTCTAAGCCACGAATTTATAATATTCGCATGTTCTAAGGCCCGGTTGTGGTGCAGTGGAGATAGTCCCTATTGCGTACTATAGTGCGTAGTTATTTGTGCGTACTGAATTCAATGTATTGTGTGTAAGAGTGCTGTTGCATATGGCGGCTGTCTGTGTAATGGGTAACATGCTTTAAACAACGGACTATTGTGCGCGTGAAATCTTTTCGAACGTGCGGTGCTCCCACTACGTGGCTTCAAGGTAGAAGTCACTGTAGTGTGTGCGCATTTGTGATGTATAGCCTCCTCTAAGCCACGAATTTATAATACTCGCATGTTCTAAGGCCCGATTGTGGTGCAGTGGAGATAGTCCCTATTGCGTACTATAGTGCGTAGTTATTTGTGCGTACTGAATTCAATGTATTGTGTGTAAGAGTGCTGTTGCATATGGCGGCTGTCTGTGTAATGGGTAACAAGCTTTAAACAACGGACTATTGTGCGCGTGAAATCTTTTCGACCATGCGGTGCTCCCACTACGTGGCTTCAAGGTAAAAGTCACTGTAGTTTGTGCGCATTTGTGATGTATAGCCTGCTCTAAGCCACGAATTTATAATATTCGCATGTTCTAAGGCCCGATTGTGCGGCAGTGGAGATAGTCCCTATTGCGTACTATAGTGCGTAGTTATTTGTGCGTACTGAATTCAATGTATTGTGTGTAAGAGTGCTGTTGCATATGGCGGCTGTCTGTGTAATGGGTAACATGCTTTAAACAAGGGACTATTGTGCGCGTGAAATCTTTTCGACCGTGCGGTGCTCCCACTACGTGGCTTCAAGGCAGAAGTCACTGTGGGGTGTGCGCATTTGTGATGTATAGCCTGCTCTAATACACGAATTTATATTATTCGCATGTTCTAAGGCCCAATTGTGGTGTAGTGGAGATAGCCCCTATTGCGTGTTATAGTGCGTAGTTATTTGTGCGTACTGAATTCAATGTATTGTTTGTAAGAGTGCTGTTGCATATGGCGGCTGTCTGTGTAATGGGTAACATGCTTTAAACAACGGACTATTGTGCGCGTGAAATCTGTTCGACCGCGCGGTGCTCCCACTACGTGGCTTCAAGGTAGAAGTCACTGTAGTGTGTGCGTATTTGTGATGTATAGCCTGCTCTAAGCCACGAATTTATAATATTCGCATGTTCTAAGGCCCGATTGTGGTGCAGTGGAGATAGTCCCTATTGCGTACTAAAGTGCGTAGTTATTTGTGCGTACTGAATTCAATTTATTGCGTGTAAGAGTGCTGTTGCATATGGCGGCTGTCTGTGTAATGGGTAACATGCTTTAAACAACGGACTATTGTGCGCGTGAAATCTTTTCGACCGTGCGGTGCTCCCTATACGTGGCTTCAAGGTAGAAGTCACTGTAGTGTGTGCGCATTTGTGATGTATAGCCCGCTCTAAGCCACGAATTTATAATATTCGCATACTCTAAGGCCCGATTGTGCTGCAGTGGAGATAGTCCCTATTGCGTACTATAGTGCGTAGTTATTTGTGCGTACTGAATTCAATGTATTGTGTGTAAGAGTGTTGTTGCCTATGGCGGCTGTCTGTGTAATGGGTTACAAGCTTTAAACAACGGACTATTGTGCGCGTGAAATCTTTTCGACCGTGCGGTGCTCCCACTACGTGGCTTCAAGGTAGAAGTCACTGTAGTGTGTGCGCATTTGTGATGTATAGCCCGCTCTAAGCCACGAATTTATAATATTCGCATGTTCTAAGGCCCGGTTGTGGTGCAGTGGAGATAGTCCCTATTGCGTACTATAGTGCGTAGTTATTAGTGCGTACTGAATTCAATGTATTGTGTGTAAGAGTGCTGTTGCATATGGCGGCTGTCTGTGTAATGGGTAACATGCTTTAAACATCGGACTATTGTGCGCGTGAAATCTTTTCGAACGTGCGGTGCTCCCACTACGTGGCTTCAAGGTAGAAGACACTGTAGTGTGTGCGCATTTGTGATGTATAGCCCGCTCTAAGCCACGAATTCATAATATTCGCATGTTCTAAGGCCCGATTGTTATGCAGTGGAGATAGTCCCTATTGCGTACTATAGTGCGTAGTTATTTGTGCGTACTGAATTCAATGTATTGTGTGTAAGAGTGCTGTTGCATATGGCGGCTGTCTGTGTAATGGGTAACATGCTTTAAACAACGGACTATTGTGCGCGTGAAATCTTTTCGACCGTGCGGTGCTCCCACTACGTGGCTTCAAGGTAGAAGTCACTGTAGTGTGTGCGCATTTGTGATGTATAGCCCGCTCTAAGCCACGAATTTATAATATTCGCATGTTCTAAGGCCCGATTGGGCTGCAGTGGAGATAGTCGCTATTGCGTACTATAGTGCGTAGTTATTTGTGCGTACTGAATTCAATGTATTGTGTGTAAGAGTGCGGTTGCCTATGGCGGCTGTCTGTGTAATGGGTAACAAGGTTTAAACAACGGACTATTGTGCGCGTGAAATTTTTTCGACCGTGCGGTGCTCCCACTACGTGGCTTCAAGGTAAAAGTCACTGTAGTTTGTGCGCATTTGTGATGTATAGCCTGCTCTAAGCCACGAATTTATAATATTCGCATGTTCTAAGGCCCGATTGTGCTGCAGTGGAGATAGTCCCTATTGCGTACTATAGTGCGTAGTTATTTGTGCGTACTGAATTCAATGTATTGTGTGTAAGAGTGCTGTTGCATATGGCGGCTGTATGTGTAATGGGTAACATGCTTTAAACAAGGGACGATTGTGCGCGTGAAATCTTTTCGACCGTGCGGTGCTCCCACTACGTGGCTTCAAGGCAGAAGTCACTGTGGTGTGTGCGCATTTGTGATGTATAGCCTGCTCTAAGCCACGAATTTATATTATTCGCATGTTCTAAGGCCCGATTGTGGTGCAGTGGAGATAGTCCCTATTGCGTACTATAGTGCGTAGTTATTTGTGCGTACTGAATTCAATGTATTGTGTGTAAGAGTGCTGTTGCATATGGCGGCTGTCGGTGTAATGGGTAACATGCTTTAAACAACGGACTATTGTGCGCGTGAAATCTGTTCGACCGTGCGGTGCTCCCACTACGTGGCTTCAAGGTAGAAGTCACTGTAGTGTGTGCGCATTTGTGATGTATAGCCTGCTCTAAGCCACGAATTTATAATATTCGCATGTTCTAAGGCCCGATTGTGGTGCAGTGGAGATAGTCCCTATTGCGTACTAAAGTGCGTAGTTATTTGTGCGTACTGAATTCAATTTATTGCGTGTAAGAGTGCTGTTGCATATGGCGGCTGTCTGTGTAATGGGTAACATGCTTTAAACAACGGACTATTGTGCGCGTGAAATCTTTTCGACCGTGCGGTGCTCCCACTACGTGGCTTCAAGGTAGAAGTCACTGTAGTGTGTGCGCATTTGTGATGTATAGCCCGCTCTAAGCCACGAATTTATAATATTCGCATACTCTAAGGCCCGATTGTGCTGCAGTGGAGATAGTCCCTATTGCGTACTATAGTGCGTAGTTATTTGTGCGTACTGAATTCAATGTATTGTGTGTAAGAGTGCTGTTGCCTATGGCGGCTGTCTGTGTAATGGGTTACAAGCTTTAAACAATGGACTATTGTGCGCGTGAAATCTTTTCGACCGTGCGGTGCTCCCACTACGTGGCTTCAAGGTAGAAGTCACTGTAGTGTGTGCGCATTTGTGTAGTATAGCCCGCTCTAAGCCACGAATTTATAATATTCGCATGTTCTAAGGCCCGGTTGTGGTGCAGTGGAGATAGTCCCTATTGCGTACTATAGTGCGTAGTTATTTGTGCGTACTGAATTCAATGTATTGTGTGTAAGAGTGCTGTTGCATATGGCGGCTGTCTGTGTAATGGGTAACATGCTTTAAACAACGGACTATTGTGCGCGTGAAATCTTTTCGAACGTGCGGTGCTCCCACTATGTGGCTTCAAGGTAGAAGTCACTGTAGTGTGTGCGCATTTGTGATGTATAGCCTGCTCTAAGCCACGAATTTATAATACTCGCATGTTCTAAGGCCCGATTGTGGTGCAGTGGAGATAGTCCCTATTGCGTACTATAGTGCGTAGTTATTTGTGCGTACTGAATTCAATGTATTGTGTGTAAGAGTGCTGTTGCATATGGCGGCTGTCTGTGTAATGGGTAACATGCTTTAAACAACGGACTATTGTGCGCGTGAAATCTTTTCGACCGTGCGGTGCTCCCACTACGTGGCTTCAAGGTAGAAGTCACTGTAGTGTATGCGCCTTTGTGATGTATAGCTCGCTATAAGCCACGAATTTATAATATTCGCATGTTCTAAGGCCCGATTGTGCTGCAGTGGAGATAGTCCCTATTGCGTACTATAGTGCGTAGTTATTTGTGCGTACTGAATTCAATGTATTGTGTGTAAGAGTGCTGTTGCATATGGCGGCTGTCTGTGTAATGGGTAACAAGCTTTAAACAACGGACTATTGTGCGTGTGAAATCTTTTCGACCGTGCGGTGCTCCCACTACGTGGCTTCAAGGTAGAAGTCACTGTAGTGTGGGCGCATTTGTAATGTATAGCTTGCTCTAAGCCACGAATTTATAATATCCGCATGTTCTAAGGCCCGATTGTGGTGCAGTGGAGATAGTCCCTATTGCGTACTATAGTGCGTAGTTATTTGTGCGTACTGAATTCAATGTATTGTGTGTAAGAGTGCTGGTGCATATGGCGGCTGTCTGTGTAATGGGTAACATGCTTTAAACAACAGACTATTGTGCGCGTGAAATCTTTTCGACCGTGCGGTGCTCCCACTACGTGGCTTCTAGGTAGAAGTCACTGTAGTGTGTGCGCATTTGTGATGTATAGCCCGCTCTAAGCCACGAATTTATAATGTTCGCATGTTCTAAGGCCCGATTGTGCTGCAGCGGAGATAGTCCCCATTGCGTACTATAGTGCGTAGTTATTTGTGTGTACTGAATTCAATGTATCATGTGTAAGAGTGCTGTTGCATATGGCGGCTGTCTGTGTAATGGGTAACATGCTTTAAACAACGGACTATTGTGCGCGTGAAATCTTTTCGACCGTGCGGTGCTCCCACTACGTGGCTTCAAGGTAGAAGTCACTGTATTGTGTGCGCATTTGTTATGTATCGCCTGCTCTAAGCCACGAATTTATAATATTCGCATGTTCTAAGGCCCGATTGTGGTGCAGTGGAGATAGTCTCTATTGCGTACTATAGTGCGTAGTTTTTTGTGCGTACTGAATTCAATGTATTGTGTGTAAGAGTGCTGTTGCATATGGCGGCTGTCTGTGTAATGGGTAACATGCTTTAAAAACGGACTATTCTGCGCGTGAAATCTTTTCGACCGTGCGGTGCTCCCACTACGTGGCTTCAAGGTAGAAGTCACTGTATTGTGTGCGCATTTGTTATTTATAGCCTGCTCTAAGCCACGAATTTTTTATATTCGCATGTTCTAAGGCCCGATTGTGGTGCAGTGGAGATAGTCCCTATTGAGTACTATAGTGCGTAGTTATTTGTGCGTACTGAATTCAATGTATTGTGTGTAAGAGTGCTGTTGCATATGGCGGCTGTCTGTGTAATGGGTAACATGCTTTAAACAACGGACTATTGTGCGCGTGAAATCTTTTCGACCGTGCGGTGCTCCCACTACGTGGCTTCAAGGTAGAAGTCACTGTAGTGTATGCGCATTTGTGATGTATAGCCCGCTCTAAGCCACGAATTTATAATATTCGCATGTTCTAAGGCCCGATTGTGCTGCAGTGGAGATAGTCCCTATTGCGTACTATAGTGCGTAGTTATTTGTGCGTACTGAATTCAATGTATTGTGTGTAAGAGTGCTGTTGCATATGGCGGCTGTCTGTGTAATGGGTAACAAGCTTTAAACAACGGACTATTGTGCGTGTGAAATCTTTTCGACCGTGCGGTGCTCCCACTACGTGGCTTCAAGGTAGAAGTCACTGTAGTGTGGGCGCATTTGTAATGTATAGCTTGCTCTAAGCCACGAATTTATAATATCCGCATGTTCTAAGGCCCGATTGTGGTGCAGTGGAGATAGTCCCTATTGCGTACTATAGTGCGTAGTTATTTGTGCGTACTGAATTCAATGTATTGTGTGTAAGAGTGCTGTTGCATATGGCGGCTGTCTGTGTAATGGGTAACATGCTTTAAACAACGGACTATTGTGCGCGTGAAATCTTTTCGACTGTGGGGTGCTCCCACTACGTGGCTTCAAGGTAGAAGTCACTGTAGTGTGTGCGCATTTGTGATGTATAGCCTGCTCTAAGCCACGAATTTATAATAATCGCATGTTCTAAGGCCCGATTGTGGTGCAGTGGAGATAGTCCCTATTGCGTACTATAGTGCGTAGTTATTTGTGCGTACTGAATTCAATGTATTGTGTGTAAGAGTGCTGGTGCATATGGCGGCTGTCTGTGTAATGGGTAACATGCTTTAAACAACGGACTATTGTGCGCGTGAAATCTTTTCGACCGTGCGGTGCTCCCACTACGTGGCTTCTAGGTAGAAGTCACTGTAGTGTGTGCGCATTTGTGATGTATAGCCCGCTCTAAGCCACGAATTTATAATGTTCGCATGTTCTAAGGCCCGATTGTGCTGCAGCGGAGATAGTCCCCATTGCGTACTATAGTGCGTAGTTATTTGTGTGTACTGAATTCAATGTATCATGTGTAAGAGTGCTGTTGCATATGGCGGCTGTCTGTGTAATGGGTAACATGCTTTAAACAACGGACTATTGTGCGCGTGAAATCTTTTCGACCGTGCGGTGCTCCCACTACGTGGCTTCAAGGTAGAAGTCACTGTATTGTGTGCGCATTTGTTATGTATCGCCTGCTCTAAGCCACGAATTTATAATATTCGCATGTTCTAAGGCCCGATTGTGGTGCAGTGGAGATAGTCTCTATTGCGTACTATAGTGCGTAGTTTTTTGTGCGTACTGAATTCAATGTATTGTGTGTAAGAGTGCTGTTGCATATGGCGGCTGTCTGTGTAATGGGTAACATGCTTTAAAAACGGACTATTCTGCGCGTGAAATCTTTTCGACCGTGCGGTGCTCCCACTACGTGGCTTCAAGGTAGAAGTCACTGTATTGTGTGCGCATTTGTTATTTATAGCCTGCTCTAAGCCACGAATTTTTTATATTCGCATGTTCTAAGGCCCGATTGTGGTGCAGTGGAGATAGTCCCTATTGCGTACTATAGTGCGTAGTTATTTGTGCGTACTGAATTCAATGTATTGTGTGTAAGAGTGCTGTTGCATATGGCGGCTGTCTGTGTAATGGGTAACATGCTTTAAACAACGGACTATTGTGCGCGTGAAATCTTTTCGACCGTGCGGTGCTCCCACTACGTGGCTTCAAGGTAGAAGTCACTGTAGTGTATGCGCATTTGTGATGTATAGCCCGCTCTAAGCCACGAATTTATAATATTCGCATGTTCTAAGGCCCGATTGTGCTGCAGTGGACATAGTCCCTATTGCGTACTATAGTGCGTAGTTATTTGTGCGTACTGAATTCAATGTATTGTGTGTAAGAGTGCTGTTGCATATGGCGGCTGTCTGTGTAATGGGTAACAAGCTTTAAACAACGGACTATTGTGCGTGTGAAATCTTTTCGACCGTGCGGTGCTCCCACTACGTGGCTTCAAGGTAGAAGTCACTGTAGTGTGGGCGCATTTGTAATGTATAGCTTGCTCTAAGCCACGAATTTATAATATCCGCATGTTCTAAGGCCCGATTGTGGTGCAGTGGAGATAGTCCCTATTGCGTACTATAGTGCGTAGTTATTTGTGCGTACTGAATTCAATGTATTGTGTGTAAGAGTGCTGTTGCATATGGCGGCTGTCTGTGTAATGGGTAACATGCTTTAAACAACGGACTATTGTGCGCGTGAAATCTTTTCGACTGTGGGGTGCTCCCACTACGTGGCTTCAAGGTAGAAGTCACTGTAGTGTGTGCGCATTTGTGATGTATAGCCTGCTCTAAGCCACGAATTTATAATAATCGCATGTTCTAAGGCCCGATTGTGGTGCAGTGGAGATAGTCCCTATTGCGTACTAAAGTGCGTAGTTATTTGTGCGTACTGAATTCAATTTATTGCGTGTAAGAGTGCTGTTGCATATGGCGGCTGTCTGTGTAATGGGTAACATGCTTTAAACAACGGACTATTGTGCGCGTGAAATCTTTTCGACCATGCGGTGCTCCCACTACGTGGCTTCAAGGTAGAAGTCACTGTAGTGTGTGCGCATTTGTGATGTATAGCCTGCTCTAAGCCACGAATTTATATTATTCGCATGTTCTAAGGCCCGATTGTGGTGCAGTGGAGATAGTCCCTATTGCGTACTAAAGTGCGTAGATATTTGTGCGTACTGAATTCAATGTATTGCGTGTAAGAGTGCTGTTGCATATGGCGGCTGTCTGTTTAATGGGTAACATGCTTTAAACAACGGACTATTGTGCGCGTGAAATCTTTTCGACCGTGCGGTGCTCCCACTACGTGGCTTCAAGGTAGAAGTCACTGTAGTGTGTGCGCATTTGTGATGTATAGCCCGCTCTAAGCCGCGAATTTATAATATTCGCATGTTCTAAGGCCCGATTGTTATGCAGTGGAGATAGTCCCTATTGCGTACTATAGTGCGTAGTTATTTGTGCGTACTGAATTCAATGTATTGTGTGTAAGAGTGCTGTTGCATATGGCGGCGGTCTGTGTAATGGGTAACATGCTTTAAACAACGGACTATTGTGCGCGTGAAATCTTTTCGACCGTGCGGTGCTCCCACTACGTGGCTTCAAGGTAGAATCACTGTATTGTGTGCGCATTTGTTATGTATAGCCTGCTCTAAGCCACGAATTTATAATATTCGCATGTTCTAAGGCCCGATTGTGGTGCAGTGGAGATAGTCCCTATTGCGTACTATAGTGCGTAGTTATTTGTGCGTACTGAATTCAATGTATTGTGTGTAAGAGTGCTGTTGCATATGGCGGCTGTCTGTGTAATGGGTAACATGCTTTAAACAACGGACTATTGTGCGCGTGAAATCTTTTCGACCGTGCGGTGCTCCCACTACGTGGCTTCAAGGTAGAAGTCACTGTAGTGTATGCGCATTTGTTATGTATAGCCCGCTCTAAGCCACGAATTTATAATATTCGCATGTTCTAAGGCCCGATTGTGCTGCAGTGGAGATAGTCCCTATTGCGTACTATAGTGCGTAGTTATTTGTGCGTACTGAATTCAATGTATTGTGTGTAAGAGTGCTGTTGCATATGGCGGCTGTCTGTGTAATGGGTAACAAGCTTTAAACAACGGACTATTGTGCGTGTGAAATCTTTTCGACCGTGCGGTGCTCCCACTACGTGGCTTCAAGGTAGAAGTCACTGTAGTGTGGGCGCATTTGTAATGTATAGCTTGCTCTAAGCCACGAATTTATAATATCCGCATGTTCTAAGGCCCGATTGTGGTGCAGTGGAGATAGTCCCTATTGCGTACTATAGTGCGTAGTTATTTGTGCGTACTGAATTCAATGTATTGTGTGTAAGAGTGCTGTTGCATATGGCGGCTGTCTGTGTAATGGGTAACATGCTTTAAACAACGGACTATTGTGCGCGTGAAATCTTTTCGACTGTGGGGTGCTCCCACTACGTGGCTTCAAGGTAGAAGTCACTGTAGTGTGTGCGCATTTGTGATGTATAGCCTGCTCTAAGCCACGAATTTATAATAATCGCATGTTCTAAGGCCCGATTGTGGTGCAGTGGAGATAGTCCCTATTGCGTACTAAAGTGCGTAGTTATTTGTGCGTACTGAATTCAATTTATTGCGTGTAAGAGTGCTGTTGCATATGGCGGCTGTCTGTGTAATGGGTAACATGCTTTAAACAACGGACTATTGTGCGCGTGAAATCTTTGCGACCATGCGGTGCTCCCACTACGTGGCTTCAAGGTAGAAGTCACTGTAGTGTGTGCGCATTTGTGATGTATAGCCTGCTCTAAGCCACGAATTTATATTATTCGCATGTTCTAAGGCCCGATTGTGGTGCAGTGGAGATAGTCCCTATTGCGTACTAAAGTGCGTAGATATTTGTGCGTACTGAATTCAATGTATTGCGTGTAAGAGTGCTGTTGCATATGGCGGCTGTCTGTTTAATGGGTAACATGCTTTAAACAACGGACTATTGTGCGCGTGAAATCTTTTCGACCGTGCGGTGCTCCCACTACGTGGCTTCAAGGTAGAAGTCACTGTAGTGTGTGCGCATTTGTGATGTATAGCCCGCTCTAAGCCGCGAATTTATAATATTCGCATGTTCTAAGGCCCGATTGTTATGCAGTGGAGATAGTCCCTATTGCGTACTATAGTGCGTAGTTATTTGTGCGTACTGAATTCAATGTATTGTGTGTAAGAGTGCTGTTGCATATGGCGGCGGTCTGTGTAATGGGTAACATGCTTTAAACAACGGACTATTGTGCGCGTGAAATCTTTTCGACCGTGCGGTGCTCCCACTACGTGGCTTCAAGGTAGAAGTCACTGTAGTGTATGCGCATTTGTGATGTATAGCAAGCTCTAAGCCACGAATTTATAATATTCGCATATTCTAAGACCCGATTGGGCTGCAGTGGAGATAGTCCCTATTGCGTACTATAGTGCGTAGTTATTTGTGCGTACTGAATTCAATGTATTGTGTGTAAGAGTGCTGTTGCCTATGGCGGCTGTCTGTGTAATGGGTAAAAAGCTTTAAACAACGGACTATTGTGCGCGCGAAATCTTTTCGACCGTGCGGTGCTCCCACTACGTGGCTTCAAGGTAAAAGTCACTGTAGTTTGTGCGCATTTGTGATGTATAGCCTCCTCTAAGCCACGAATTTATAATACTCGCATGTTCTAAGGCCCGATTGTGGTGCAGTGGAGATAGTCCCTATTGCGTACTATAGTGCGTAGTTATTTGTGCGTACTGAATTCAATGTATTGTGTGTAAGAGTGCTGTTGCATATGGCGGCTGTCTGTGTAATGGGTAACATGCTTTAAACAACGGACTATTGTGCGCGTGAAATCTTTTCGACCGTGCGGTGCTCCCACTACGTGGCTTCAAGGTAGAAGTCACTGTAGTGTATGCGCATTTGTGATGTATAGCCCGCTCTAAGCCACGAATTTATAATATTCGCATGTTCTAAGGCCCGATTGTGCTGCAGTGGAGATAGTCCCTATTGCGTACTATAGTGCGTAGTTATTTGTGCGTACTGAATTCAATGTATTGTGTGTAAGAGTGCTGTTGCATATGGCGGCTGTCTGTGTAATGGGTAACAAGCTTTAAACAACGGACTATTGTGCGTGTGAAATCTTTTCGACCGTGCGGTGCTCCCACTACGTGGCTTCAAGGTAGAAGTCACTGTAGTGTGGGCGCATTTGTAATGTATAGCCTGCTCTAAGCCACGAATTTATAATATTCGCATGTTCTAAGGCCCGATTGTGGTGCAGTGGAGATAGTCCCTATTGCGTACTATAGTGCGTAGTTATTTGTGCGTACTTAATTCAATGTATTGTGTGTAAGAGTGCTGTTGCATATGGCGGCTGTTTGTGTAATGGGTAACATGCTTTAAACAACGGACTATTGTGCGCGTGAAATCTTTTCGACTGTGGGGTGCTCCCACTACGTGGCTTCAAGGTAGAAGTCACTGTAGTGTGTGCGCATTTGTGATGTATAGCCTGCTCTAAGCCACGAATTTATAATAATCGCATGTTCTAAGGCCCGATTGTGGTGCAGTGGAGATAGTCCCTATTGCGTACTAAAGTGCGTAGTTATTTGTGCGTACTGAATTCAATTTATTGCGTGTAAGAGTGCTGTTGCATATGGCGGCTGTCTGTGTAATGGGTAACATGCTTTAAACAACGGACTATTGTGCGCGTGAAATCTTTTCGACCGTGCGGTTCTCCCACTACGTGGCTTCAAGGTAGAAGTCACTGTAGTGTGTGCGCATTTGTGATGTATAGCCCGCTCTAAGCCACGAATTCATAATATTCGCATGTTCTAAGGCCCGATTGTTATGCAGTGGAGATAGTCCCTATTGCGTACTATAGTGCGTAGTTATTTGTGCGTACTGAATTCAATGTATTGTGTGTAAGAGTGCTGTTGCATATGGCGGCTGTCTGTGTAAATGGGTAACATGCTTTAAACAACGGACTATTGTGCGCGTGAAATCTTTTCGACCGTGCGGTGCTCCCACTACGTGGCTTCAAGGTAGAAGTCACTGTAGTGTGTGCGCATTTGTGATGTATAGCCTGCTCTAAGCCACGAATTTATAATATTCGCATGTTCTAAGGCCCGATTGGACTGCAGTGGAGATAGTCCCTATTGCGTACTATAGTGCGTAGTTATTTGTGCGTACTGAATTCAATGTATTGTGTGTAAGAGTGCTGTTGCCTATGGCGGCTGTCTGTGTAATGGGTAACAAGCTTTAAACAACGGACTATTGTGCGCGTGAAATCTTTTCGACCGTGCGGTGCTCCCACTACGTGGCTTCAAGGTAGAAGTCACTGTAGTGTGTGCGCATTTGTGATGTATAGCCTGCTCTAAGCCACGAATTTATAATATTCGCATGTTCTAAGGCCCGATTGGACTGCAGTGGAGATAGTCCCTATTGCGTACTATAGTGCGTAGTTATTTGTGCGTACTGAATTCAATGTATTGTGTGTAAGAGTGCTGTTGCCTATGGCGGCTGTCTGTGTAATGGGTAACAAGCTTTAAACAACGGACTATTGTGCGCGTGAAATCTTTTCGACCGTGCGGTGCTCCCACTACGTGGCTTCAAGGTAAAAGTCACTGTAGTTTGTGCGCATTTGTGATGTATAGCCTGCTCTACGCCACGAATTTATGATATTCGCATGTTCTAAGGCCCGATTGTGCTGCAGTGGAGATAGTCCCTATTGCGTACTATAGTGCGTAGTTATTTGTGCGTACTGAATTCAATGTATTGTGTGTAAGAGTGCTGTTGCATATGGCGGCTGTCTGTGTAATGGGTAACATGCTTTAAACAACGGACTATTGTGCGCGTGAAATCTTTTCGACTGTGGGGTGCTCCCACTACGTGGCTTCAAGGTAGAAGTCACTGTAGTGTGTGCGCATTTGTGATGTATAGCCTGCTCTAAGCCACGAATTTATAATAATCGCATGTTCTAAGGCCCGATTGTGGTGCAGTGGAGATAGTCCCTATTGCGTACTATAGTGCGTAGTTATTTGTGCGTACTGAATTCAATGTATTGTGTGTAAGAGTGCTGTTGCATATGGCGGCTGTCTGTGTAATGGGTAACATGCTTTAAACAACGGACTATTGTGCGCGTGAAATCTTTTCGACCGTGCGGTGCTCCCACTACGTGGCTTCAAGGTAGAAGTCACTGTAGTGTGTGCGCATTTGTGATGTATAGCCCGCTCTAAGCCACGAATTCATAATATTCGCATGTTCTAAGGCCCGATTGTTATGCAGTGGAGATAGTCCCTATTGCGTACTATAGTGCGTAGTTATTTGTGCGTACTGAATTCAATGTATTGTGTGTAAGAGTGCTGTTGCATATGGCGGCTGTCTGTGTAAATGGGTAACATGCTTTAAACAACGGACTATTGTGCGCGTGAAATCTTTTCGACCGTGCGGTGCTCCCACTACGTGGCTTCAAGGTAGAAGTCACTGTAGTGTGTGCGCATTTGTGATGTATAGCCTGCTCTAAGCCACGAATTTATAATCTTCGCATGTTCTAAGGCCCGATTGTGGTGCAGTGCAGATAGTCCCTATTGCGTACTATAGTGCGTAGTTATTTGTGCGTACTGAATTCAATGTATTGTGTGTAAGAGTGCTGTTGCATATGGCGGCTGTCTGTGTAATGGGTAACATGCTTTAAACAACGGACTATTGTGCGCGTGAAATCTTTTCGACCGTGCGGTGTTCCCACTACGTGGCTTCAAGGTAGAAGTCACTGTGGTGTGTGCGCATTTGTGATGTATAGCCTGCTCTAAGCCACGAATTTATATTATTCGCATGTTCTAAGGCCCGATTGTGGTGTAGTGGAGATAGTCCCTATTGCGTGTTATAGTGCGTAGTTATTTGTGCGTACTGAATTCAATGTATTGTTTGTAAGAGTGCTGTTGCATATGGCGGCTGTCTGTGTAATGGGTAACATGCTTTAAACAACGGACTATTGTGCGCGTGAAATCTTTTCGACCGTGCGGTGCTCCCACTACGTGGCTTCAAGGTAGAAGTCACTGTAGTGTGTGCGCATTTGTGATGTATAGCCCGCTCTAAGCCGCGAATTTATAATATTCGCATGTTCTAAGGCCCGATTGTTATGCAGTGGAGATAGTCCCTATTGCGTACTATAGTGCGTAGTTATTTGTGCGTACTGAATTCAATGTATTGTGTGTAAGAGTGCTGTTGCATATGGCGGCTGTCTGTGTAATGGGTAACATGCTTTAAACAACGGACTCTTGTGCGCGTGAAATCTTTTCGACCGTGCGGTGCTCCCACTACGTGGCTTCAAGGTAGAAGTCACTGTAGTGTATGCGCATTTGTGATGTATAGCAAGCTCTAAGCCACGAATTTATAATATTCGCATATTCTAAGACCCGATTGGGCTGCAGTGGAGATAGTCCCTATTGCGTACTATAGTGCGTAGTTATTTGTGCGTACTGAATTCAATGTATTGTGTGTAAGAGTGCTGTTGCCTATGGCGGCTGTCTGTGTAATGGGTAAAAAGCTCTAAACAACGGACTATTGTGCGCGCGAAATCTTTTCGACCGTGCGGTGCTCCCACTACGTGGCTTCAAGGTAAAAGTCACTGTAGTTTGTGCGCATTTGTGATGTATAGCCTGCTCTAAGCCACGAATTTATATTATTCGCATGTTCTAAAGCCCGATTGTGGTGCAGTGGAGATAGTCCCTATTGCGTACTATAGTGCGTAGTTATTTGTGCGTACTGAATTCAATGTATTGTGTGTAAGAGTGCTGTTGCATATGGCGGCTGTCTGTGTAATGGGTAACATGCTTTAAACAACGGACTATTGTGCGCGTGAAATCTTTTCGACCGTGCGGTGCTCCCACTACGTGGCTTCTAGGTAGAAGTCACTGTAGTGTGTGCGCATTTGTGATGTATAGCCCGCTCTAAGCCACGAATTTATAATGTTCGCATGTTCTAAGGCCCGATTGTGCTGCAGCGGAGATAGTCCCTATTGCGTACTATAGTGCGTAGTTATTTGTGTGTACTGAATTCAATGTATCATGTGTAAGAGTGCTGTTGCATATGGCGGCTGTCTGTGTAATGGGTAACATGCTTTAAACAACGGACTATTGTGCGCGTGAAATCTTTTCGACCGTGCGGTGCTCCCACTACGTGGCTTCAAGGTAGAAGTCACTGTATTGTGTGCGCATTTGTTATTTATAGCCTGCTCTAAGCCACGAATTTTTTATATTCGCATGTTCTAAGGCCCGATTGTGGTGCAGTGGAGATAGTCCCTATTGCGTACTATAGTGCGTAGTTATTTGTGCGTACTGAATTCAATGTATTGTGTGTAAGAGTGCTGTTGCATATGGCGGCTGTCTGTGTAATGGGTAACATGCTTTAAACAACGGACTATTGTGCGCGTGAAATCTTTTCGACCGTGCGGTGCTCCCACTACGTGGCTTCAAGGTAGAAGTCACTGTAGTGTGTGCGCATTTGTGTAGTACAGCCCGCTCTAAGCCACGAATTTATAATATTCGCATGTTCTAAGGCCCGGTTGTGGTGCAGTGGAGATAGTCCCTATTGCGTACTATAGTGCGTAGTTATTTGTGCGTACTGAATTCAATGTATTGTGTGTAAGAGTGCTGTTGCATATGGCGGCTGTCTGTGTAATGGGTAACATGCTTTAAACAACGGACAATTGTGCGCGTGAAATCTTTTCGAACGTGCGGTGCTCCCACTACGTGGCTTCAAGGTAGAAGTCACTGTAGTGTGTGCGCATTTGTGATGTATGGCCTCCTCTAAGCCACGAATTTATAATACTCGCATGTTCTAAGGCCCGATTGTGGTGCAGTGGAGATAGTCCCTATTGCGTACTATAGTGCGTAGTTATTTGTGCGTACTGAATTCAATGTATTGTGTGTAAGAGTGCTGTTGCATATGGCGGCTGTCTGTGTAATGGGTAACAAGCTTTAAACAACGGACTATTGTGCGCGTGAAATCTTTTCGACCATGCGGTGCTCCCACTACGTGGCTTCAAGGTAAAAGTCACTGTAGTTTGTGCGCATTTGTGATGTATAGCCTGCTCTAAGCCACGAATTTATAATATTCGCATGTTCTAAGGCCCGATTGTGCGGCAGTGGAGATAGTCCCTATTGCGTACTATAGTGCGTAGTTATTTGTGCGTACTGAATTCAATGTATTGTGTGTAAGAGTGCTGTTGCATATGGCGGCTGTCTGTGTAATGGGTAACATGCTTTAAACAAGGGACTATTGTGCGCGTGAAATCTTTTCGACCGTGCGGTGCTCCCACTACGTGGCTTCAAGGCAGAAGTCACTGTGGGGTGTGCGCATTTGTGATGTATAGCCTGCTCTAATACACGAATTTATATTATTCGCATGTTCTAAGGCCCAATTGTGGTGTAGTGGAGATAGCCCCTATTGCGTGTTATAGTGCGTAGTTATTTGTGCGTACTGAATTCAATGTATTGTTTGTAAGAGTGCTGTTGCATATGGCGGCTGTCTGTGTAATGGGTAACATGCTTTAAACAACGGACTATTGTGCGCGTGAAATCTGTTCGACCGCGCGGTGCTCCCACTACGTGGCTTCAAGGTAGAAGTCACTGTAGTGTGTGCGCATTTGTGATGTATAGCCTGCTCTAAGCCACGAATTTATAATATTCGCATGTTCTAAGGCCCGATTGTGGTGCAGTGGAGATAGTCCCTATTGCGTACTAAAGTGCGTAGTTATTTGTGCGTACTGAATTCAATTTATTGCGTGTAAGAGTGCTGTTGCATATGGCGGCTGTCTGTGTAATGGGTAACATGCTTTAAACAACGGACTATTGTGCGCGTGAAATCTTTTCGACCGTGCGGTGCTCCCTATACGTGGCTTCAAGGTAGAAGTCACTGTAGTGTGTGCGCATTTGTGATGTATAGCCCGCTCTAAGCCACGAATTTATAATATTCGCATACTCTAAGGCCCGATTGTGCTGCAGTGGAGATAGTCCCTATTGCGTACTATAGTGCGTAGTTATTTGTGCGTACTGAATTCAATGTATTGTGTGTAAGAGTGTTGTTGCCTATGGCGGCTGTCTGTGTAATGGGTTACAAGCTTTAAACAACGGACTATTGTGCGCGTGAAATCTTTTCGACCGTGCGGTGCTCCCACTACGTGGCTTCAAGGTAGAAGTCACTGTAGTGTGTGCGCATTTGTGATGTATAGCCCGCTCTAAGCCACGAATTTATAATATTCGCATGTTCTAAGGCCCGGTTGTGGTGCAGTGGAGATAGTCCCTATTGCGTACTATAGTGCGTAGTTATTAGTGCGTACTGAATTCAATGTATTGTGTGTAAGAGTGCTGTTGCATATGGCGGCTGTCTGTGTAATGGGTAACATGCTTTAAACAACGGACTATTGTGCGCGTGAAATCTTTTCGAACGTGCGGTGCTCCCACTACGTGGCTTCAAGGTAGAAGACACTGTAGTGTGTGCGCATTTGTGATGTATAGCCCGCTCTAAGCCACGAATTCATAATATTCGCATGTTCTAAGGCCCGATTGTTATGCAGTGGAGATAGTCCCTATTGCGTACTATAGTGCGTAGTTATTTGTGCGTACTGAATTCAATGTATTGTGTGTAAGAGTGCTGTTGCATATGGCGGCTGTCTGTGTAATGGGTAACATGCTTTAAACAACGGACTATTGTGCGCGTGAAATCTTTTCGACCGTGCGGTGCTCCCACTACGTGGCTTCAAGGTAGAAGTCACTGTAGTGTGTGCGCATTTGTGATGTATAGCCCGCTCTAAGCCACGAATTTATAATATTCGCATGTTCTAAGGCCCGATTGGGCTGCAGTGGAGATAGTCGCTATTGCGTACTATAGTGCGTAGTTATTTGTGCGTACTGAATTCAATGTATTGTGTGTAAGAGTGCGGTTGCCTATGGCGGCTGTCTGTGTAATGGGTAACAAGGTTTAAACAACGGACTATTGTGCGCGTGAAATTTTTTCGACCGTGCGGTGCTCCCACTACGTGGCTTCAAGGTAAAAGTCACTGTAGTTTGTGCGCATTTGTGATGTATAGCCTGCTCTAAGCCACGAATTTATAATATTCGCATGTTCTAAGGCCCGATTGTGCTGCAGTGGAGATAGTCCCTATTGCGTACTATAGTGCGTAGTTATTTGTGCGTACTGAATTCAATGTATTGTGTGTAAGAGTGCTGTTGCATATGGCGGCTGTCTGTGTAATGGGTAACATGCTTTAAACAAGGGACGATTGTGCGCGTGAAATCTTTTCGACCGTGCGGTGCTCCCACTACGTGGCTTCAAGGCAGAAGTCACTGTGGTGTGTGCGCATTTGTGATGTATAGCCTGCTCTAAGCCACGAATTTATATTATTCGCATGTTCTAAGGCCCGATTGTGGTGCAGTGGAGATAGTCCCTATTGCGTACTATAGTGCGTAGTTATTTGTGCGTACTGAATTCAATGTATTGTGTGTAAGAGTGCTGTTGCATATGGCGGCTGTCGGTGTAATGGGTAACATGCTTTAAACAACGGACTATTGTGCGCGTGAAATCTGTTCGACCGTGCGGTGCTCCCACTACGTGGCTTCAAGGTAGAAGTCACTGTAGTGTGTGCGCATTTGTGATGTATAGCCTGCTCTAAGCCACGAATTTATAATATTCGCATGTTCTAAGGCCCGATTGTGGTGCAGTGGAGATAGTCCCTATTGCGTACTAAAGTGCGTAGTTATTTGTGCGTACTGAATTCAATTTATTGCGTGTAAGAGTGCTGTTGCATATGGCGGCTGTCTGTGTAATGGGTAACATGCTTTAAACAACGGACTATTGTGCGCGTGAAATCTTTTCGACCGTGCGGTGCTCCCACTACGTGGCTTCAAGGTAGAAGTCACTGTAGTGTATGCGCATTTGTGATGTATAGCAAGCTCTAAGCCACGAATTTATAATATTCGCATATTCTAAGACCCGATTGGGCTGCAGTGGAGATAGTCCCTATTGCGTACTATAGTGCGTAGTTATTTGTGCGTACTGAATTCAATGTATTGTGTGTAAGAGTGCTGTTGCCTATGGCAGCTGTCTGTGTAATGGGTAACATGCTTTAAACAACGGACTATTGTGCGCGTGAAATCTTTTCGACCGTGCGGTGCTCCCACTACGTGGCTTCAAGGTAGAAGTCACTGTAGTGTATGCGCATTTGTGATGTATAGCAAGCTCTAAGCCACGAATTTATAATATTCGCATATTCTAAGACCCGATTGGGCTGCAGTGGAGATAGTCCCTATTGCGTACTATAGTGCGTAGTTATTTGTGCGTACTGAATTCAATGTATTGTGTGTAAGAGTGCTGTTGCCTATGGCGGCTGTCTGTGTAATGGGTAAAAAGCTTTAAACAACGGACTATTGTGCGCGCGAAATCTTTTCGACCGTGCGGTGCTCCCACTACGTGGCTTCAAGGTAAAAGTCACTGTAGTTTGTGCGCATTTGTGATGTATAGCCTCCTCTAAGCCACGAATTTATAATACTCGCATGTTCTAAGGCCCGATTGTGGTGCAGTGGAGATAGTCCCTATTGCGTACTATAGTGCGTAGTTATTTGTGCGTACTGAATTCAATGTATTGTGTGTAAGAGTGCTGTTGCATATGGCGGCTGTCTGTGTAATGGGTAACATGCTTTAAACAACGGACTATTGTGCGCGTGAAATCTTTTCGACCGTGCGGTGCTCCCACTACGTGGCTTCAAGGTAGAAGTCACTGTAGTGTATGCGCATTTGTGATGTATAGCCCGCTCTAAGCCACGAATTTATAATATTCGCATGTTCTAAGGCCCGATTGTGCTGCAGTGGAGATAGTCCCTATTGCGTACTATAGTGCGTAGTTATTTGTGCGTACTGAATTCAATGTATTGTGTGTAAGAGTGCTGTTGCATATGGCGGCTGTCTGTGTAATGGGTAACAAGCTTTAAACAACGGACTATTGTGCGTGTGAAATCTTTTCGACCGTGCGGTGCTCCCACTACGTGGCTTCAAGGTAGAAGTCACTGTAGTGTGGGCGCATTTGTAATGTATAGCCTGCTCTAAGCCACGAATTTATAATATTCGCATGTTCTAAGGCCCGATTGTGGTGCAGTGGAGATAGTCCCTATTGCGTACTATAGTGCGTAGTTATTTGTGCGTACTTAATTCAATGTATTGTGTGTAAGAGTGCTGTTGCATATGGCGGCTGTTTGTGTAATGGGTAACATGCTTTAAACAACGGACTATTGTGCGCGTGAAATCTTTTCGACTGTGGGGTGCTCCCACTACGTGGCTTCAAGGTAGAAGTCACTGTAGTGTGTGCGCATTTGTGATGTATAGCCTGCTCTAAGCCACGAATTTATAATAATCGCATGTTCTAAGGCCCGATTGTGGTGCAGTGGAGATAGTCCCTATTGCGTACTAAAGTGCGTAGTTATTTGTGCGTACTGAATTCAATTTATTGCGTGTAAGAGTGCTGTTGCATATGGCGGCTGTCTGTGTAATGGGTAACATGCTTTAAACAACGGACTATTGTGCGCGTGAAATCTTTTCGACCGTGCGGTTCTCCCACTACGTGGCTTCAAGGTAGAAGTCACTGTAGTGTGTGCGCATTTGTGATGTATAGCCCGCTCTAAGCCACGAATTCATAATATTCGCATGTTCTAAGGCCCGATTGTTATGCAGTGGAGATAGTCCCTATTGCGTACTATAGTGCGTAGTTATTTGTGCGTACTGAATTCAATGTATTGTGTGTAAGAGTGCTGTTGCATATGGCGGCTGTCTGTGTAAATGGGTAACATGCTTTAAACAACGGACTATTGTGCGCGTGAAATCTTTTCGACCGTGCGGTGCTCCCACTACGTGGCTTCAAGGTAGAAGTCACTGTAGTGTGTGCGCATTTGTGATGTATAGCCTGCTCTAAGCCACGAATTTATAATATTCGCATGTTCTAAGGCCCGATTGGACTGCAGTGGAGATAGTCCCTATTGCGTACTATAGTGCGTAGTTATTTGTGCGTACTGAATTCAATGTATTGTGTGTAAGAGTGCTGTTGCCTATGGCGGCTGTCTGTGTAATGGGTAACAAGCTTTAAACAACGGACTATTGTGCGCGTGAAATCTTTTCGACCGTGCGGTGCTCCCACTACGTGGCTTCAAGGTAGAAGTCACTGTAGTGTGTGCGCATTTGTGATGTATAGCCTGCTCTAAGCCACGAATTTATAATATTCGCATGTTCTAAGGCCCGATTGGACTGCAGTGGAGATAGTCCCTATTGCGTACTATAGTGCGTAGTTATTTGTGCGTACTGAATTCAATGTATTGTGTGTAAGAGTGCTGTTGCCTATGGCGGCTGTCTGTGTAATGGGTAACAAGCTTTAAACAACGGACTATTGTGCGCGTGAAATCTTTTCGACCGTGCGGTGCTCCCACTACGTGGCTTCAAGGTAAAAGTCACTGTAGTTTGTGCGCATTTGTGATGTATAGCCTGCTCTACGCCACGAATTTATGATATTCGCATGTTCTAAGGCCCGATTGTGCTGCAGTGGAGATAGTCCCTATTGCGTACTATAGTGCGTAGTTATTTGTGCGTACTGAATTCAATGTATTGTGTGTAAGAGTGCTGTTGCATATGGCGGCTGTCTGTGTAATGGGTAACATGCTTTAAACAACGGACTATTGTGCGCGTGAAATCTTTTCGACTGTGGGGTGCTCCCACTACGTGGCTTCAAGGTAGAAGTCACTGTAGTGTGTGCGCATTTGTGATGTATAGCCTGCTCTAAGCCACGAATTTATAATAATCGCATGTTCTAAGGCCCGATTGTGGTGCAGTGGAGATAGTCCCTATTGCGTACTATAGTGCGTAGTTATTTGTGCGTACTGAATTCAATGTATTGTGTGTAAGAGTGCTGTTGCATATGGCGGCTGTCTGTGTAATGGGTAACATGCTTTAAACAACGGACTATTGTGCGCGTGAAATCTTTTCGACCGTGCGGTGCTCCCACTACGTGGCTTCAAGGTAGAAGTCACTGTAGTGTGTGCGCATTTGTGATGTATAGCCCGCTCTAAGCCACGAATTCATAATATTCGCATGTTCTAAGGCCCGATTGTTATGCAGTGGAGATAGTCCCTATTGCGTACTATAGTGCGTAGTTATTTGTGCGTACTGAATTCAATGTATTGTGTGTAAGAGTGCTGTTGCATATGGCGGCTGTCTGTGTAAATGGGTAACATGCTTTAAACAACGGACTATTGTGCGCGTGAAATCTTTTCGACCGTGCGGTGCTCCCACTACGTGGCTTCAAGGTAGAAGTCACTGTAGTGTGTGCGCATTTGTGATGTATAGCCTGCTCTAAGCCACGAATTTATAATCTTCGCATGTTCTAAGGCCCGATTGTGGTGCAGTGCAGATAGTCCCTATTGCGTACTATAGTGCGTAGTTATTTGTGCGTACTGAATTCAATGTATTGTGTGTAAGAGTGCTGTTGCATATGGCGGCTGTCTGTGTAATGGGTAACATGCTTTAAACAACGGACTATTGTGCGCGTGAAATCTTTTCGACCGTGCGGTGTTCCCACTACGTGGCTTCAAGGTAGAAGTCACTGTGGTGTGTGCGCATTTGTGATGTATAGCCTGCTCTAAGCCACGAATTTATATTATTCGCATGTTCTAAGGCCCGATTGTGGTGTAGTGGAGATAGTCCCTATTGCGTGTTATAGTGCGTAGTTATTTGTGCGTACTGAATTCAATGTATTGTTTGTAAGAGTGCTGTTGCATATGGCGGCTGTCTGTGTAATGGGTAACATGCTTTAAACAACGGACTATTGTGCGCGTGAAATCTTTTCGACCGTGCGGTGCTCCCACTACGTGGCTTCAAGGTAGAAGTCACTGTAGTGTGTGCGCATTTGTGATGTATAGCCCGCTCTAAGCCGCGAATTTATAATATTCGCATGTTCTAAGGCCCGATTGTTATGCAGTGGAGATAGTCCCTATTGCGTACTATAGTGCGTAGTTATTTGTGCGTACTGAATTCAATGTATTGTGTGTAAGAGTGCTGTTGCATATGGCGGCTGTCTGTGTAATGGGTAACATGCTTTAAACAACGGACTCTTGTGCGCGTGAAATCTTTTCGACCGTGCGGTGCTCCCACTACGTGGCTTCAAGGTAGAAGTCACTGTAGTGTATGCGCATTTGTGATGTATAGCAAGCTCTAAGCCACGAATTTATAATATTCGCATATTCTAAGACCCGATTGGGCTGCAGTGGAGATAGTCCCTATTGCGTACTATAGTGCGTAGTTATTTGTGCGTACTGAATTCAATGTATTGTGTGTAAGAGTGCTGTTGCCTATGGCGGCTGTCTGTGTAATGGGTAAAAAGCTCTAAACAACGGACTATTGTGCGCGCGAAATCTTTTCGACCGTGCGGTGCTCCCACTACGTGGCTTCAAGGTAAAAGTCACTGTAGTTTGTGCGCATTTGTGATGTATAGCCTGCTCTAAGCCACGAATTTATATTATTCGCATGTTCTAAAGCCCGATTGTGGTGCAGTGGAGATAGTCCCTATTGCGTACTATAGTGCGTAGTTATTTGTGCGTACTGAATTCAATGTATTGTGTGTAAGAGTGCTGTTGCATATGGCGGCTGTCTGTGTAATGGGTAACATGCTTTAAACAACGGACTATTGTGCGCGTGAAATCTTTTCGACCGTGCGGTGCTCCCACTACGTGGCTTCTAGGTAGAAGTCACTGTAGTGTGTGCGCATTTGTGATGTATAGCCCGCTCTAAGCCACGAATTTATAATGTTCGCATGTTCTAAGGCCCGATTGTGCTGCAGCGGAGATAGTCCCTATTGCGTACTATAGTGCGTAGTTATTTGTGTGTACTGAATTCAATGTATCATGTGTAAGAGTGCTGTTGCATATGGCGGCTGTCTGTGTAATGGGTAACATGCTTTAAACAACGGACTATTGTGCGCGTGAAATCTTTTCGACCGTGCGGTGCTCCCACTACGTGGCTTCAAGGTAGAAGTCACTGTATTGTGTGCGCATTTGTTATTTATAGCCTGCTCTAAGCCACGAATTTTTTATATTCGCATGTTCTAAGGCCCGATTGTGGTGCAGTGGAGATAGTCCCTATTGCGTACTATAGTGCGTAGTTATTTGTGCGTACTGAATTCAATGTATTGTGTGTAAGAGTGCTGTTGCATATGGCGGCTGTCTGTGTAATGGGTAACATGCTTTAAACAACGGACTATTGTGCGCGTGAAATCTTTTCGACCGTGCGGTGCTCCCACTACGTGGCTTCAAGGTAGAAGTCACTGTAGTGTGTGCGCATTTGTGTAGTACAGCCCGCTCTAAGCCACGAATTTATAATATTCGCATGTTCTAAGGCCCGGTTGTGGTGCAGTGGAGATAGTCCCTATTGCGTACTATAGTGCGTAGTTATTTGTGCGTACTGAATTCAATGTATTGTGTGTAAGAGTGCTGTTGCATATGGCGGCTGTCTGTGTAATGGGTAACATGCTTTAAACAACGGACAATTGTGCGCGTGAAATCTTTTCGAACGTGCGGTGCTCCCACTACGTGGCTTCAAGGTAGAAGTCACTGTAGTGTGTGCGCATTTGTGATGTATAGCCTCCTCTAAGCCACGAATTTATAATACTCGCATGTTCTAAGGCCCGATTGTGGTGCAGTGGAGATAGTCCCTATTGCGTACTATAGTGCGTAGTTATTTGTGCGTACTGAATTCAATGTATTGTGTGTAAGAGTGCTGTTGCATATGGCGGCTGTCTGTGTAATGGGTAACAAGCTTTAAACAACGGACTATTGTGCGCGTGAAATCTTTTCGACCATGCGGTGCTCCCACTACGTGGCTTCAAGGTAAAAGTCACTGTAGTTTGTGCGCATTTGTGATGTATAGCCTGCTCTAAGCCACGAATTTATAATATTCGCATGTTCTAAGGCCCGATTGTGCGGCAGTGGAGATAGTCCCTATTGCGTACTATAGTGCGTAGTTATTTGTGCGTACTGAATTCAATGTATTGTGTGTAAGAGTGCTGTTGCATATGGCGGCTGTCTGTGTAATGGGTAACATGCTTTAAACAAGGGACTATTGTGCGCGTGAAATCTTTTCGACCGTGCGGTGCTCCCACTACGTGGCTTCAAGGCAGAAGTCACTGTGGGGTGTGCGCATTTGTGATGTATAGCCTGCTCTAATACACGAATTTATATTATTCGCATGTTCTAAGGCCCAATTGTGGTGTAGTGGAGATAGCCCCTATTGCGTGTTATAGTGCGTAGTTATTTGTGCGTACTGAATTCAATGTATTGTTTGTAAGAGTGCTGTTGCATATGGCGGCTGTCTGTGTAATGGGTAACATGCTTTAAACAACGGACTATTGTGCGCGTGAAATCTGTTCGACCGCGCGGTGCTCCCACTACGTGGCTTCAAGGTAGAAGTCACTGTAGTGTGTGCGCATTTGTGATGTATAGCCTGCTCTAAGCCACGAATTTATAATATTCGCATGTTCTAAGGCCCGATTGTGGTGCAGTGGAGATAGTCCCTATTGCGTACTAAAGTGCGTAGTTATTTGTGCGTACTGAATTCAATTTATTGCGTGTAAGAGTGCTGTTGCATATGGCGGCTGTCTGTGTAATGGGTAACATGCTTTAAACAACGGACTATTGTGCGCGTGAAATCTTTTCGACCGTGCGGTGCTCCCTATACGTGGCTTCAAGGTAGAAGTCACTGTAGTGTGTGCGCATTTGTGATGTATAGCCCGCTCTAAGCCACGAATTTATAATATTCGCATACTCTAAGGCCCGATTGTGCTGCAGTGGAGATAGTCCCTATTGCGTACTATAGTGCGTAGTTATTTGTGCGTACTGAATTCAATGTATTGTGTGTAAGAGTGTTGTTGCCTATGGCGGCTGTCTGTGTAATGGGTTACAAGCTTTAAACAACGGACTATTGTGCGCGTGAAATCTTTTCGACCGTGCGGTGCTCCCACTACGTGGCTTCAAGGTAGAAGTCACTGTAGTGTGTGCGCATTTGTGATGTATAGCCCGCTCTAAGCCACGAATTTATAATATTCGCATGTTCTAAGGCCCGGTTGTGGTGCAGTGGAGATAGTCCCTATTGCGTACTATAGTGCGTAGTTATTAGTGCGTACTGAATTCAATGTATTGTGTGTAAGAGTGCTGTTGCATATGGCGGCTGTCTGTGTAATGGGTAACATGCTTTAAACAACGGACTATTGTGCGCGTGAAATCTTTTCGAACGTGCGGTGCTCCCACTACGTGGCTTCAAGGTAGAAGACACTGTAGTGTGTGCGCATTTGTGATGTATAGCCCGCTCTAAGCCACGAATTCATAATATTCGCATGTTCTAAGGCCCGATTGTTATGCAGTGGAGATAGTCCCTATTGCGTACTATAGTGCGTAGTTATTTGTGCGTACTGAATTCAATGTATTGTGTGTAAGAGTGCTGTTGCATATGGCGGCTGTCTGTGTAATGGGTAACATGCTTTAAACAACGGACTATTGTGCGCGTGAAATCTTTTCGACCGTGCGGTGCTCCCACTACGTGGCTTCAAGGTAGAAGTCACTGTAGTGTGTGCGCATTTGTGATGTATAGCCCGCTCTAAGCCACGAATTTATAATATTCGCATGTTCTAAGGCCCGATTGGGCTGCAGTGGAGATAGTCGCTATTGCGTACTATAGTGCGTAGTTATTTGTGCGTACTGAATTCAATGTATTGTGTGTAAGAGTGCGGTTGCCTATGGCGGCTGTCTGTGTAATGGGTAACAAGGTTTAAACAACGGACTATTGTGCGCGTGAAATTTTTTCGACCGTGCGGTGCTCCCACTACGTGGCTTCAAGGTAAAAGTCACTGTAGTTTGTGCGCATTTGTGATGTATAGCCTGCTCTAAGCCACGAATTTATAATATTCGCATGTTCTAAGGCCCGATTGTGCTGCAGTGGAGATAGTCCCTATTGCGTACTATAGTGCGTAGTTATTTGTGCGTACTGAATTCAATGTATTGTGTGTAAGAGTGCTGTTGCATATGGCGGCTGTCTGTGTAATGGGTAACATGCTTTAAACAAGGGACGATTGTGCGCGTGAAATCTTTTCGACCGTGCGGTGCTCCCACTACGTGGCTTCAAGGCAGAAGTCACTGTGGTGTGTGCGCATTTGTGATGTATAGCCTGCTCTAAGCCACGAATTTATATTATTCGCATGTTCTAAGGCCCGATTGTGGTGCAGTGGAGATAGTCCCTATTGCGTACTATAGTGCGTAGTTATTTGTGCGTACTGAATTCAATGTATTGTGTGTAAGAGTGCTGTTGCATATGGCGGCTGTCGGTGTAATGGGTAACATGCTTTAAACAACGGACTATTGTGCGCGTGAAATCTGTTCGACCGTGCGGTGCTCCCACTACGTGGCTTCAAGGTAGAAGTCACTGTAGTGTGTGCGCATTTGTGATGTATAGCCTGCTCTAAGCCACGAATTTATAATATTCGCATGTTCTAAGGCCCGATTGTGGTGCAGTGGAGATAGTCCCTATTGCGTACTAAAGTGCGTAGTTATTTGTGCGTACTGAATTCAATTTATTGCGTGTAAGAGTGCTGTTGCATATGGCGGCTGTCTGTGTAATGGGTAACATGCTTTAAACAACGGACTATTGTGCGCGTGAAATCTTTTCGACCGTGCGGTGCTCCCACTACGTGGCTTCAAGGTAGAAGTCACTGTAGTGTGTGCGCATTTGTGATGTATAGCCCGCTCTAAGCCACGAATTTATAATATTCGCATACTCTAAGGCCCGATTGTGCTGCAGTGGAGATAGTCCCTATTGCGTACTATAGTGCGTAGTTATTTGTGCGTACTGAATTCAATGTATTGTGTGTAAGAGTGCTGTTGCCTATGGCGGCTGTCTGTGTAATGGGTTACAAGCTTTAAACAATGGACTATTGTGCGCGTGAAATCTTTTCGACCGTGCGGTGCTCCCACTACGTGGCTTCAAGGTAGAAGTCACTGTAGTGTGTGCGCATTTGTGTAGTATAGCCCGCTCTAAGCCACGAATTTATAATATTCGCATGTTCTAAGGCCCGGTTGTGGTGCAGTGGAGATAGTCCCTATTGCGTACTATAGTGCGTAGTTATTTGTGCGTACTGAATTCAATGTATTGTGTGTAAGAGTGCTGTTGCATATGGCGGCTGTCTGTGTAATGGGTAACATGCTTTAAACAACGGACTATTGTGCGCGTGAAATCTTTTCGAACGTGCGGTGCTCCCACTATGTGGCTTCAAGGTAGAAGTCACTGTAGTGTGTGCGCATTTGTGATGTATAGCCTGCTCTAAGCCACGAATTTATAATACTCGCATGTTCTAAGGCCCGATTGTGGTGCAGTGGAGATAGTCCCTATTGCGTACTATAGTGCGTAGTTATTTGTGCGTACTGAATTCAATGTATTGTGTGTAAGAGTGCTGTTGCATATGGCGGCTGTCTGTGTAATGGGTAACATGCTTTAAACAACGGACTATTGTGCGCGTGAAATCTTTTCGACCGTGCGGTGCTCCCACTACGTGGCTTCAAGGTAGAAGTCACTGTAGTGTATGCGCCTTTGTGATGTATAGCCCGCTCTAAGCCACGAATTTATAATATTCGCATGTTCTAAGGCCCGATTGTGCTGCAGTGGAGATAGTCCCTATTGCGTACTATAGTGCGTAGTTATTTGTGCGTACTGAATTCAATGTATTGTGTGTAAGAGTGCTGTTGCATATGGCGGCTGTCTGTGTAATGGGTAACAAGCTTTAAACAACGGACTATTGTGCGTGTGAAATCTTTTCGACCGTGCGGTGCTCCCACTACGTGGCTTCAAGGTAGAAGTCACTGTAGTGTGGGCGCATTTGTAATGTATAGCTTGCTCTAAGCCACGAATTTATAATATCCGCATGTTCTAAGGCCCGATTGTGGTGCAGTGGAGATAGTCCCTATTGCGTACTATAGTGCGTAGTTATTTGTGCGTACTGAATTCAATGTATTGTGTGTAAGAGTGCTGGTGCATATGGCGGCTGTCTGTGTAATGGGTAACATGCTTTAAACAACGGACTATTGTGCGCGTGAAATCTTTTCGACCGTGCGGTGCTCCCACTACGTGGCTTCTAGGTAGAAGTCACTGTAGTGTGTGCGCATTTGTGATGTATAGCCCGCTCTAAGCCACGAATTTATAATGTTCGCATGTTCTAAGGCCCGATTGTGCTGCAGCGGAGATAGTCCCCATTGCGTACTATAGTGCGTAGTTATTTGTGTGTACTGAATTCAATGTATCATGTGTAAGAGTGCTGTTGCATATGGCGGCTGTCTGTGTAATGGGTAACATGCTTTAAACAACGGACTATTGTGCGCGTGAAATCTTTTCGACCGTGCGGTGCTCCCACTACGTGGCTTCAAGGTAGAAGTCACTGTATTGTGTGCGCATTTGTTATGTATCGCCTGCTCTAAGCCACGAATTTATAATATTCGCATGTTCTAAGGCCCGATTGTGGTGCAGTGGAGATAGTCTCTATTGCGTACTATAGTGCGTAGTTTTTTGTGCGTACTGAATTCAATGTATTGTGTGTAAGAGTGCTGTTGCATATGGCGGCTGTCTGTGTAATGGGTAACATGCTTTAAAAACGGACTATTCTGCGCGTGAAATCTTTTCGACCGTGCGGTGCTCCCACTACGTGGCTTCAAGGTAGAAGTCACTGTATTGTGTGCGCATTTGTTATTTATAGCCTGCTCTAAGCCACGAATTTTTTATATTCGCATGTTCTAAGGCCCGATTGTGGTGCAGTGGAGATAGTCCCTATTGCGTACTATAGTGCGTAGTTATTTGTGCGTACTGAATTCAATGTATTGTGTGTAAGAGTGCTGTTGCATATGGCGGCTGTCTGTGTAATGGGTAACATGCTTTAAACAACGGACTATTGTGCGCGTGAAATCTTTTCGACCGTGCGGTGCTCCCACTACGTGGCTTCAAGGTAGAAGTCACTGTAGTGTATGCGCATTTGTGATGTATAGCCCGCTCTAAGCCACGAATTTATAATATTCGCATGTTCTAAGGCCCGATTGTGCTGCAGTGGAGATAGTCCCTATTGCGTACTATAGTGCGTAGTTATTTGTGCGTACTGAATTCAATGTATTGTGTGTAAGAGTGCTGTTGCATATGGCGGCTGTCTGTGTAATGGGTAACAAGCTTTAAACAACGGACTATTGTGCGTGTGAAATCTTTTCGACCGTGCGGTGCTCCCACTACGTGGCTTCAAGGTAGAAGTCACTGTAGTGTGGGCGCATTTGTAATGTATAGCTTGCTCTAAGCCACGAATTTATAATATCCGCATGTTCTAAGGCCCGATTGTGGTGCAGTGGAGATAGTCCCTATTGCGTACTATAGTGCGTAGTTATTTGTGCGTACTGAATTCAATGTATTGTGTGTAAGAGTGCTGTTGCATATGGCGGCTGTCTGTGTAATGGGTAACATGCTTTAAACAACGGACTATTGTGCGCGTGAAATCTTTTCGACTGTGGGGTGCTCCCACTACGTGGCTTCAAGGTAGAAGTCACTGTAGTGTGTGCGCATTTGTGATGTATAGCCTGCTCTAAGCCACGAATTTATAATAATCGCATGTTCTAAGGCCCGATTGTGGTGCAGTGGAGATAGTCCCTATTGCGTACTATAGTGCGTAGTTATTTGTGCGTACTGAATTCAATGTATTGTGTGTAAGAGTGCTGGTGCATATGGCGGCTGTCTGTGTAATGGGTAACATGCTTTAAACAACGGACTATTGTGCGCGTGAAATCTTTTCGACCGTGCGGTGCTCCCACTACGTGGCTTCTAGGTAGAAGTCACTGTAGTGTGTGCGCATTTGTGATGTATAGCCCGCTCTAAGCCACGAATTTATAATGTTCGCATGTTCTAAGGCCCGATTGTGCTGCAGCGGAGATAGTCCCCATTGCGTACTATAGTGCGTAGTTATTTGTGTGTACTGAATTCAATGTATCATGTGTAAGAGTGCTGTTGCATATGGCGGCTGTCTGTGTAATGGGTAACATGCTTTAAACAACGGACTATTGTGCGCGTGAAATCTTTTCGACCGTGCGGTGCTCCCACTACGTGGCTTCAAGGTAGAAGTCACTGTATTGTGTGCGCATTTGTTATGTATCGCCTGCTCTAAGCCACGAATTTATAATATTCGCATGTTCTAAGGCCCGATTGTGGTGCAGTGGAGATAGTCTCTATTGCGTACTATAGTGCGTAGTTTTTTGTGCGTACTGAATTCAATGTATTGTGTGTAAGAGTGCTGTTGCATATGGCGGCTGTCTGTGTAATGGGTAACATGCTTTAAAAACGGACTATTCTGCGCGTGAAATCTTTTCGACCGTGCGGTGCTCCCACTACGTGGCTTCAAGGTAGAAGTCACTGTATTGTGTGCGCATTTGTTATTTATAGCCTGCTCTAAGCCACGAATTTTTTATATTCGCATGTTCTAAGGCCCGATTGTGGTGCAGTGGAGATAGTCCCTATTGCGTACTATAGTGCGTAGTTATTTGTGCGTACTGAATTCAATGTATTGTGTGTAAGAGTGCTGTTGCATATGGCGGCTGTCTGTGTAATGGGTAACATGCTTTAAACAACGGACTATTGTGCGCGTGAAATCTTTTCGACCGTGCGGTGCTCCCACTACGTGGCTTCAAGGTAGAAGTCACTGTAGTGTATGCGCATTTGTGATGTATAGCCCGCTCTAAGCCACGAATTTATAATATTCGCATGTTCTAAGGCCCGATTGTGCTGCAGTGGAGATAGTCCCTATTGCGTACTATAGTGCGTAGTTATTTGTGCGTACTGAATTCAATGTATTGTGTGTAAGAGTGCTGTTGCATATGGCGGCTGTCTGTGTAATGGGTAACAAGCTTTAAACAACGGACTATTGTGCGTGTGAAATCTTTTCGACCGTGCGGTGCTCCCACTACGTGGCTTCAAGGTAGAAGTCACTGTAGTGTGGGCGCATTTGTAATGTATAGCTTGCTCTAAGCCACGAATTTATAATATCCGCATGTTCTAAGGCCCGATTGTGGTGCAGTGGAGATAGTCCCTATTGCGTACTATAGTGCGTAGTTATTTGTGCGTACTGAATTCAATGTATTGTGTGTAAGAGTGCTGTTGCATATGGCGGCTGTCTGTGTAATGGGTAACATGCTTTAAACAACGGACTATTGTGCGCGTGAAATCTTTTCGACTGTGGGGTGCTCCCACTACGTGGCTTCAAGGTAGAAGTCACTGTAGTGTGTGCGCATTTGTGATGTATAGCCTGCTCTAAGCCACGAATTTATAATAATCGCATGTTCTAAGGCCCGATTGTGGTGCAGTGGAGATAGTCCCTATTGCGTACTAAAGTGCGTAGTTATTTGTGCGTACTGAATTCAATTTATTGCGTGTAAGAGTGCTGTTGCATATGGCGGCTGTCTGTGTAATGGGTAACATGCTTTAAACAACGGACTATTGTGCGCGTGAAATCTTTTCGACCATGCGGTGCTCCCACTACGTGGCTTCAAGGTAGAAGTCACTGTAGTGTGTGCGCATTTGTGATGTATAGCCTGCTCTAAGCCACGAATTTATATTATTCGCATGTTCTAAGGCCCGATTGTGGTGCAGTGGAGATAGTCCCTATTGCGTACTATAGTGCGTAGTTATTTGTGCGTACTGAATTCAATGTATTGTGTGTAAGAGTGCTGTTGCATATGGCGGCTGTCTGTGTAATGGGTAACATGCTTTAAACAACGGACTATTGTGCGCGTGAAATCTTTTCGACCGTGCGGTGCTCCCACTACGTGGCTTCAAGGTAGAAGTCACTGTAGTGTATGCGCATTTGTTATGTATAGCCCGCTCTAAGCCACGAATTTATAATATTCGCATGTTCTAAGGCCCGATGGTGCTGCAGTGGAGATAGTCCCTATTGCGTACTATAGTGCGTAGTTATTTGTGCGTACTGAATTCAATGTATTGTGTGTAAGAGTGCTGTTGCATATGGCGGCTGTCTGTGTAATGGGTAACAAGCTTTAAACAACGGACTATTGTGCGTGTGAAATCTTTTCGACCGTGCGGTGCTCCCACTACGTGGCTTCAAGGTAGAAGTCACTGTAGTGTGGGCGCATTTGTGATGTATAGCCTGCTCTAAGCCACGAATTTATATTATTCGCATGTTCTAAGGCCCGATTGTGGTGCAGTGGAGATAGTCCCTATTGCGTACTAAAGTGCGTAGATATTTGTGCGTACTGAATTCAATGTATTGCGTGTAAGAGTGCTGTTGCATATGGCGGCTGTCTGTTTAATGGGTAACATGCTTTAAACAACGGACTATTGTGCGCGTGAAATCTTTTCGACCGTGCGGTGCTCCCACTACGTGGCTTCAAGGTAGAAGTCACTGTAGTGTGTGCGCATTTGTGATGTATAGCCCGCTCTAAGCCGCGAATTTATAATATTCGCATGTTCTAAGGCCCGATTGTTATGCAGTGGAGATAGTCCCTATTGCGTACTATAGTGCGTAGTTATTTGTGCGTACTGAATTCAATGTATTGTGTGTAAGAGTGCTGTTGCATATGGCGGCGGTCTGTGTAATGGGTAACATGCTTTAAACAACGGACTATTGTGCGCGTGAAATCTTTTCGACCGTGCGGTGCTCCCACTACGTGGCTTCAAGGTAGAAGTCACTGTAGTGTATGCGCATTTGTGATGTATAGCAAGCTCTAAGCCACGAATTTATAATATTCGCATATTCTAAGACCCGATTGGGCTGCAGTGGAGATAGTCCCTATTGCGTACTATAGTGCGTAGTTATTTGTGCGTACTGAATTCAATGTATTGTGTGTAAGAGTGCTGTTGCCTATGGCGGCTGTCTGTGTAATGGGTAAAAAGCTTTAAACAACGGACTATTGTGCGCGCGAAATCTTTTCGACCGTGCGGTGCTCCCACTACGTGGCTTCAAGGTAAAAGTCACTGTAGTTTGTGCGCATTTGTGATGTATAGCCTCCTCTAAGCCACGAATTTATAATACTCGCATGTTCTAAGGCCCGATTGTGGTGCAGTGGAGATAGTCCCTATTGCGTACTATAGTGCGTAGTTATTTGTGCGTACTGAATTCAATGTATTGTGTGTAAGAGTGCTGTTGCATATGGCGGCTGTCTGTGTAATGGGTAACATGCTTTAAACAACGGACTATTGTGCGCGTGAAATCTTTTCGACCGTGCGGTGCTCCCACTACGTGGCTTCAAGGTAGAAGTCACTGTAGTGTATGCGCATTTGTGATGTATAGCCCGCTCTAAGCCACGAATTTATAATATTCGCATGTTCTAAGGCCCGATTGTGCTGCAGTGGAGATAGTCCCTATTGCGTACTATAGTGCGTAGTTATTTGTGCGTACTGAATTCAATGTATTGTGTGTAAGAGTGCTGTTGCATATGGCGGCTGTCTGTGTAATGGGTAACAAGCTTTAAACAACGGACTATTGTGCGTGTGAAATCTTTTCGACCGTGCGGTGCTCCCACTACGTGGCTTCAAGGTAGAAGTCACTGTAGTGTGGGCGCATTTGTAATGTATAGCCTGCTCTAAGCCACGAATTTATAATATTCGCATGTTCTAAGGCCCGATTGTGGTGCAGTGGAGATAGTCCCTATTGCGTACTATAGTGCGTAGTTATTTGTGCGTACTTAATTCAATGTATTGTGTGTAAGAGTGCTGTTGCATATGGCGGCTGTCTGTGTAATGGGTAACATGCTTTAAACAACGGACTATTGTGCGCGTGAAATCTTTTCGACTGTGGGGTGCTCCCACTACGTGGCTTCAAGGTAGAAGTCACTGTAGTGTGTGCGCATTTGTGATGTATAGCCTGCTCTAAGCCACGAATTTATAATATTCGCATGTTCTAAGGCCCGATTGTTATGCAGTGGAGATAGTCCCTATTGCGTACTATAGTGCGTAGTTATTTGTGCGTACTGAATTCAATGTATTGTGTGTAAGAGTGCTGTTGCATATGGCGGCTGTCTGTGTAAATGGGTAACATGCTTTAAACAACGGACTATTGTGCGCGTGAAATCTTTTCGACCGTGCGGTGCTCCCACTACGTGGCTTCAAGGTAGAAGTCACTGTAGTGTGTGCGCATTTGTGATGTATAGCCTGCTCTAAGCCACGAATTTATAATATTCGCATGTTCTAAGGCCCGATTGGACTGCAGTGGAGATAGTCCCTATTGCGTACTATAGTGCGTAGTTATTTGTGCGTACTGAATTCAATGTATTGTGTGTAAGAGTGCTGTTGCCTATGGCGGCTGTCTGTGTAATGGGTAACAAGCTTTAAACAACGGACTATTGTGCGCGTGAAATCTTTTCGACCGTGCGGTGCTCCCACTACGTGGCTTCAAGGTAAAAGTCACTGTAGTTTGTGCGCATTTGTGATGTATAGCCTGCTCTACGCCACGAATTTATGATATTCGCATGTTCTAAGGCCCGATTGTGCTGCAGTGGAGATAGTCCCTATTGCGTACTATAGTGCGTAGTTATTTGTGCGTACTGAATTCAATGTATTGTGTGTAAGAGTGCTGTTGCATATGGCGGCTGTCTGTGTAATGGGTAACATGCTTTAAACAACGGACTATTGTGCGCGTGAAATCTTTTCGACCATGCGGTGCTCCCACTACGTGGCTTCAAGGTAGAAGTCACTGTAGTGTGTGCGCATTTGTGATGTATAGCCTGCTCTAAGCCACGAATTTATATTATTCGCATGTTCTAAGGCCCGATTGTGGTGCAGTGGAGATAGTCCCTATTGCGTACTATAGTGCGTAGTTATTTGTGCGTACTGAATTCAATGTATTGTGTGTAAGAGTGCTGTTGCTTATGGCGGCTGTCTGTGTAATGGGTAACATGCTTTAAACAACGGACTATTGTGCGCGTGAAATCTTTTCGACCGTGCGGTGCTCCCACTACGTGGCTTCAAGGTAGAAATCACTGTAGTGTGTGCGCATTTGTGATGTATAGCCCGCTCTAAGCCACGAATTTATAATATTCGCATGTTCTAAGGCCCGATTGTTATGCAGTGGAGATAGTCCCTATTGCGTACTATAGTGCGTAGTTATTTGTGCGTACTGAATTCAATGTATTGTGTGTAAGAGTGCTGTTGCATATGGCGGCTGTCTGTGTAATGGGTAACATGCTTTAAACAACGGACTATTGTGCGCGTGAAATCTTTTCGACCGTGCGGTGCTCCCACTACGTGGCTTCAAGGTAGAAGTCACTGTAGTGTATGCGCATTTGTGATGTATAGCAAGATCTAAGCCACGAATTTATAATATTCGCATATTCTAAGGCCCGATTGGGCTGCAGTGGAGATAGTCCCTATTGCGTACTATAGTGCGTAGTTATTTGTGCGTACTGAATTCAATGTATTGTGTGTAAGAGTGCTGTTGCATAAGGCGGCTGTCTGTGTAATGGGTAACATGCTTTAAACAACGGACTATTGTGCGCGTGAAATCTTTTCGACCGTGCGGTGCTCCCACTACGTGGCTTCTAGGTAGAAGTCACTGTAGTGTGTGCGCATTTGTGATGTATAGCCCGCTCTAAGCCACGAATTTATAATGTTCGCATGTTCTAAGGCCCGATTGTGCTGCAGCGGAGATAGTCCCTATTGCGTACTATAGTGCGTAGTTATTTGTGTGTACTGAATTCAATGTATCATGTGTAAGAGTGCTGTTGCATATGGCGGCTGTCTGTGTAATGGGTAACATGCTTTAAACAACGGACTATTGTGCGCGTGAAATCTTTTCGACCGTGCGGTGCTCCCACTACGTGGCTTCAAGGTAGAAGTCACTGTATTGTGTGCGCATTTGTTATGTATAGCCTGCTCTAAGCCACGAATTTATAATATTCGCATGTTCTAAGGCCCGATTGTGGTGCAGTGGAGATAGTCCCTATTGCGTACTATAGTGCGTAGTTTTTTGTGCGTACTGAATTCAATGTATTGTGTGTAAGAGTGCTGTTGCATATGGCGGCTGTCTGTGTAATGGGTAACATGCTTTAAACAACGGACTATTGTGCGCGTGAAATCTTTTCGACCGTGCGGTGCTCCCACTACGTGGCTTCAAGGTAGAAGTCACTGTATTGTGTGCGCATTTGTTATGTATAGCCTGCTCTAAGCCACGAATTTATAATATTCGCATGTTCTAAGGCCCGATTGTGGTGCAGTGGAGATAGTCCCTATTGCGTACTATAGTGCGTAGTTATTTGTGCGTACTGAATTCAATGTATTGTGTGTAAGAGTGCTGTTGCATATGGCGGCTGTCTGTGTAATGGGTAACATGCTTTAAACAACGGACTATTGTGCGCGTGAAATCTTTTCGACCGTGCGGTGCTCCCACTACGTGGCTTCAAGGTAGAAGTCACTGTAGTGTATGCGCATTTGTGATGTACAGCCCGCTCTAAGCCACGAATTTATAACATTCGCATGTTCTAAGGCCCAATTGTGCTGCAGTGGAGATAGTCCCTATCGCGTACTATAGTGCGTAGTTATTTGTGCGTACTGAATTCAATGTATTGTGTGTAAAAGTGCTGTTGCATATGGCGGCTGTCTGTGCAATGGGTAACATTGAGGTATTCTTTATTTATTTATCGTGAATACATTGAAAGGCTGACGACAAAAGCTGCATACAAGCAACTTGACAGGCCCGTCAGCCCAATTTAAACGTCAGCAGCAGACAGCAGCGTTGCATGCTGTAGAAATTTACAGTAAGACACAACACACCAAAGTATCGCAATTCTATTGCGATAACAAAAATATGCAAGTAAAAAAATATATGCACGCTAACAACAAAAAAACGATATTGTATTCGAAAAACATGGCAACGCTACAAACAAGAAAAAGAGAAACGACGAGGCAATACTGAAACACACAAAAGTGCAAGTAGTGTCAATTTACAAAAAAAAAGATGCACCGGTAAAAGAAAGACTGATAATAAAAAGTATACATATGAGCTACTGCACACAACAGAACAGGAATAAGCGCTTCAAAAAATTGGTTACACCAATCAGGGTATCATCCACACTGATAACATGCCTTAAACAACGGACTATTGTGCGTGTGAAATCTTTTCGACCGTGCGGTGCTCCCACTACGTGGCTTCAAGGTAGAAGTCACTGTAGTGTGTGCGCTTTTTGTGATGTATAGCCCGCTCTAAGCCACGAATTTATAATATTCGCATGTTCTAAGGCCCGATTGTGCTGCAGTGGAGATAGTCCCTATTGCGTAGTTATTTGTGCGTACTGAATTCAATGTATTGTGTGTAAGAGTGCTGTTGCCTATGGCGGCTGTCTGTGTAATGGGTAACATGCTTTAAACAACGGACTATTGTGCGCGTGAAATCTTTTCGACCGTGGGGTGCTCCCACTACGTGGCTTCAAGGTAAAAGTCACTGTAGTTTGTGCGCATTTGTGATGTATAGCCTACTCTAAGCCACGAATTTATAATATTCGCATGTTCTAAGGCCCGACAGTGCTGCAGTGGAGATAGTCCCTATTGCGTACTAAAGTGCGTAGTTATTTGTGCATACTGAATTCAGTGTATCGTGTGTAAGAGTGCTGTTTCATATGGCGGCTGTCTGTGTAATAGGTAACATGCTTTAAACAACGGACTATTGTGCGCGTGAAATCTTTTCGACCGTGCGGTGTTCCCACTACGTGGCTTCAAGGTAGAAGTCACTGTAGTGTATGCGCATTTGTGATGTATAGCAAGCTCTAAGCCACGAATTTATAATATTCGCATGTTCTAAGGCCCGATTGGGCTGCAGTGGAGATAGTCTCTATTGCGTACTATAGTGCGTAGTTATTTGTGCGTACTGAATTCAATGTATTGCGTGTAAGAGTGCTGTTGCATATGGCGGCTGTCTGTGTAATGGGTAACATGCTTTAAACAACGGACTATTGTGCGCGTGAAATCTTTTCGACCGTGCGGTGCTCCCACTACGTGGCTTCAAGGTAGAAGTCACTGTAGTGTGTGCGCATTTGTGATGTATAGCCTGCTCTAAGCCACGAATTTATAATATTCGCATGTTCTAAGGCCCGATTGTGGTGCAATGGAGATAGTCCCTATTGCGTACTATAGTGCGTAGTTATTTGTGCGTACTGAATTCAATTTATCGTGTGTAAGAGTGCTGTTGCATATGGCGGCTGTCTGTGTAATGGGTAACATGCTTTAAACAACGGACTATTGTGCGCGTGAAATCTTTTCGACCGTGCGGTGCTCCCACTACGTGGCTTCTAGGTAGAAGTCACTGTAGTGTGTGCGCATTTGTGATGCATAGCCCGCTCTAAGCCACGAATTTATAATATTCGCATGTTCTAAGGCCCGATTGTGGTGCAGTGGAGATAGTCCCTATTGCGTACTAAAGTGCGTAGTTATTTGTGCATACTGAATTCAGTGTATCGTGTGTAAGAGTGCTGTTTCATATGGCGGCTGTCTGTGTAATAGGTAACATGCTTTAAACAACGGACTATTGTGCGCGTGAAATCTTTTCGACCGTGCGGTGTTCCCACTACGTGGCTTCAAGGTAGAAGTCACTGTAGTGTATGCGCATTTGTGATGTATAGCAAGCTCTAAGCCACGAATTTATAATATTCGCATGTTCTAAGGCCCGATTGGGCTGCAGTGGAGATAGTCCCTATTGCGTACTATAGTGCGTAGTTATTTGTGCGTACTGAATTCAATGTATCGTGTGTAAGAGTGCTGTTGCCTATGGCGGCTGTCTGTGTAATGGGTAACAAGCTTTAAACAACGGACTATTGTGCGCGTGAAATCTTTTCGACCGTGCGGTGCTCCCACTACGTGGCTTCTAGGTAGAAGTCACTGTAGTTTGTGCGCATTTGTGATGTATAGCCCGCTCTAAGCCACGAATTTATGATATTCGCATGTTCTAAGGCCCGATTGTGGTGCAGTGGAGATAGTCCCTATTGCGTACTATAGTGCGTAGTTATTTGTGCGTACTGAATTCAATGTATTGTGTGTAAGAGTGCTGTTGCATATGGCGGCTGTCTGTGTAATGGGTAACATGCTTTAAACAACGGACTATTGTGCGCGTGAAATCTTTTCGACCATGCGGTGCTCCCACTACGTGGCTTCAAGGTAGAAGTCACTGTAGTGTGTGCGCATTTGTGATGTATAGCCTGCTCTTAGCCACGAATTTATATTATTCGCATGTTCTAAGGCCCGATTGTGGTGCAGTGGAGATAGTCCCTATTGCGTACTATAGTGCGTAGTTATTTGTGCGTACTGAATTTAATGTATTGTGTGTAAGAGTGCTGTTGCCTATGGCGGCTGTCTGTGTAATGGGTAACATGCTTTAAACAACGGACTATTGTGCGCGTGAAATCTTTTCGACCGTGCGGTGCTCCCACTACGTGGCTTCAAGGTAGAAGTCACTGTAGTGTGTGCGCATTTGTGATGTATAGCCTGCTCTAAGCCACGAATTTATAATATTCGCATGTTCTAAGGCCTGATTGTGGTGCAGTGGAGATAGTCCTTATTGCGTACTAAAGTGCGTAGTTATTTGTGCGTACTGAATTCAATGTATTGTGTGTAAGAGTGCTGTTGCATATGGCGGCTGTCTGTTTAATGGGTAACATGCTTTAAACAACGGACTATTGTGCGCGTGAAATCTTTTGGACCGTGCGGTGCTCCCACTACGTGGCTTCAAGGTAGAAGTCACTGTAGTGTGTGCGCATTTGTGATGTATAGCCCGCTCTAAGCCACGAATTTATAATATTCGCATGTTCTAAGGCCCGATTGTGGTGCAGTGGAGATAGTCCCTATTGCGTACTATAGTGCGTAGTTATTTGTGCGTACTGAATTCAATGTATTGTGTGTAAGAGTGCTGTTGCATATGGCGGCTGTCTGTGTAATGGGTAACATGCTTTAAACAACGGACTATTGTGCGCGTGAAATCTTTTCGACGGTGCGGTGCTCCCACTACGTGGCTTCAAGGTAGAAGTCACTGTAGTGTATGCGCATTTGTGATGTATAGCAAGCTCTAAGCCACGAATTTATAATATTCGCATATTCTAAGAACGATTGGGCTGCAGTGGAGATAGTCCCTATTGCGTACTATAGTGCGTAGTTATTTGTGCGTACTGAATTCAATGTATTGCGTGTAAGAGTGCTGTTGCCTATGGCGGCTGTCTGTGTAATGGGTAACAAGCTTTAAACAACGGACTATTGTGCGCGTGAAATCTTTTCGACCGTGCGGTGCTCCCACTACGTGGCTTCAAGGTAGAAGTCACTGTAGTGTGTGCGCATTTGTGATGTATAGCCCGCTCTAAGCCACGAATTTATAATTTTCGCATGTTCTAAGGCCCGATTGTTATGCAGTGGAGATAGTCCCTATTGCGTACTATAGTGCGTAGTTATTTGTGCGTACTGAATTCAATGTATTGTGTGTAAGAGTGCTGTTGCATATGGCGGCTGTCTGTGTAATGGGTAACATGCTTTAAACAACGGACTATTGTGCGCGTGAAATCTTTTCGACCGTGCGGTGCTCCCACTACGTGGCTTCAAGGTAGAAGGCACTGTAGTGTATGCGCATTTGTGATGTATAGCAAGCTCTAAGCCACGAATTTATAATATTCGCATGTTCTAAGGCCCGATTGGGCTGCAGTGGAGATAGTCCCTGTTGCGTACTATAGTGCGTAGTTATTTGTGTGTACTGAATTCAATTTATTGCGTGTAAGAGTGCTGTTGCCTATGGCGGCTGTCTGTGTAATGGGTAACAAGCTTCAAACAACGGACTATTGTGCGCGTGAAATCTTTTCGACCGTGCGGTGCTCCCACTACGTGGCTTCAAGGTAAAAGTCACTGTAGTTTGTGCGCATATGTGATGTATAGCCTGTTCTAAGCCACGAATTTATAATTTTCGCATGTTCTGAGGCCCGATTGTGGTGCAGTGGAGATAGTCCCTATTGCGTACTATAGTGCGTAGTTATTTGTGCGTACTGAATTCCATGTATTGTGTGTAAGAGTGCTGTTGCATATGGCGGCTGTCTGTGTAATGGGTAACATGCTTTAAACAACGGACTATTGTGCGCGTCAAATCTTTTCGACCGTGCGGTGCTCCCACTACGTGGCTTCAAGGTAGAAGTCACTGTAGTGTGTGCGCTTTTGTGATGTATAGCCTGCTCTAAGCCACGAATTTATAATATTCGCATGTTCTAAGGCCCGATTGTGGTGCAGTGGAGATAGTCCCTATTGCGTACTAAAGTGCGTAGTTATTTGTGCGTACTGAATTCAATTTATTGCGTGTAAGAGTGCTGTTGCATATGGCGGCTGTCTGTGTAATGGGTAACAAGGTTTAAACAACGGACTATTGTGCGCGTGAAATCTTTTCGACCGTGCGGTGCTCCCACTACGTGGCTTCAAGGTAGAAGTCACTGTAGTGTGTGCGCATTTGTGATGTATAGCCCGCTCTAAGCCACGAATTCATAATTTTCGCATGTTCTAAGGCCCGATTGTTATGCAGTGGAGATAGTCCCTATTGCGTATTATAGTGCGTAGTTATTTGTGCGTACTGAATTCAATGTATTGTGTGTAAGAGTGCTGTTGCATATGGCGGCTGTCTGTGTAATGGGTAACATGCTTTAAACAACGGACTATTGTGCGCGTGAAATCTTTTCGACCGTGGGGTGCTCCCACTACGTGGCTTCAAGGTAAAAGTCACTGTAGTTTGTGCGCATTTGTGATGTATAGCCTGCTCTAAGCCACGAATTTATAATATTCGCATGTTCTAAGGCCCGACAGTGCTGCAGTGGAGATAGTCCCTATTGCGTACTATAGTGCGTAGTTATTTGTGCGTACTGAATTCAATGTATTGCGTGTAAGAGTGCTGTTGCATATGGCGGCTGTCTGTGTAATGGGTAACATGCTTTAAACAACGGACTATTGTGCGCGTGAAATCTTTTCGACCGTGCGGTGCTCCCACTACGTGGCTTCAAGGTAGAAGTCACTGTAGTGTGTGCGCATTTGTGATGTATAGCCTGCTCTAAGCCACGAATTTATAATATTCGCATGTTCTAAGGCCCGATTGTGGTGCAATGGAGATAGTCCCTATTGCGTACTATAGTGCGTAGTTATTTGTGCGTACTGAATTCAATGTATCGTGTGTAAGAGTGCTGTTGCATATGGCGGCTGTCTGTGTAATGGGTAACATGCTTTAAACAACGGACTATTGTGCGCGTGAAATCTTTTCGACCGTGCGGTGCTCCCACTACGTGGCTTCTAGGTAGAAGTCACTGTAGTGTGTGCGCATTTGTGATGTATAGCCCGCTCTAAGCCACGAATTTATAATATTCGCATGTTCTAAGGCCCGATTGTGGTGCAGTGGAGATAGTCCCTATTGCGTACTAAAGTGCGTAGTTATTTGTGCGTACTGAATTCAGTGTATCGTGTGTAAGAGTGCTGTTGCATATGGCGGCTGTCTGTGTAATGGGTAACATGCTTTAAACAACGGACTATTGTGCGCGTGAAATCTTTTCGACCGTGCGGTGTTCCCACTACGTGGCTTCAAGGTAGAAGTCACTGTAGTGTATGCGCATTTGTGATGTATAGCAAGCTCTAAGCCACGAATTTATAATATTCGCATGTTCTAAGGCCCGATTGGGCTGCAGTGGAGATAGTCCCTATTGCGTACTATAGTGCGTAGTTATTTGTGCGTACTGAATTCAATGTATCGTGTGTAAGAGTGCTGTTGCCTATGGCGGCTGTCTGTGTAATGGGTAACAAGCTTTAAACAACGGACTATTGTGCGCGTGAAATCTTTTCGACCGTGCGGTGCTCCCACTACGTGGCTTCTAGGTAGAAGTCACTGTAGTTTGTGCGCATTTGTGATGTATAGCCCGCTCTAAGCCACGAATTTATGATATTCGCATGTTCTAAGGCCCGATTGTGGTGCAGTGGAGATAGTCCCTATTGCGTACTATAGTGCGTAGTTATTTGTGCGTACTGAATTCAATGTATTGTGTGTAAGAGTGCTGTTGCATATGGCGGCTGTCTGTGTAATGGGTAACATGCTTTAAACAACGGACTATTGTGCGCGTGAAATCTTTTCGACCATGCGGTGCTCCCACTACGTGGCTTCAAGGTAGAAGTCACTGTAGTGTGTGCGCATTTGTGATGTATAGCCTGCTCTAAGCCACGAATTTATATTATTCGCATGTTCTAAGGCCCGATTGTGGTGCAGTGGAGATAGTCCCTATTGCGTACTATAGTGCGTAGTTATTTGTGCGCACTGAATTCAATGTATTGTGTGTAAGAGTGCTGTTGCCTATGGCGGCTGTCTGTGTAATGGGTAACATGCTTTAAACAACGGACTATTGTGCGCGTGAAATCTTTTCGACCATGCGGTGCTCCCACTACGTGGCTTCAAGGTAGAAGTCACTGTAGTGTGTGCGCATTTGTGATGTATAGCCTGCTCTAAGCCACGAATTTATAATATTCGCATGTTCTAAGGCCCGATTGTGGTGCAGTGGAGATAGTCCTTATTGCGTACTAAAGTGCGTAGTTATTTGTGCGTAATGAATTCAATGTATTGTGTGTAAGAGTGCTGTTGCATATGGCGGCTGTCTGTTTAATGGGTAACATGCTTTAAACAACGGACTATTGTGCGCGTGAAATCTTTTCGACCGTGCGGTGCTCCCACTACGTGGCTTCAAGGTAGAAGTCACTGTAGTGTGTGCGCATTTGTGATGTATAGCCCGCTCTAAGCCACGAATTTATAATATTCGCATGTTCTAAGGCCCGATTGTGGTGCAGTGGAGATAGTCCCTATTGCGTACTATAGTGCGTAGTTATTTGTGCGTACTGAATTCAATGTATTGTGTGTAAGAGTGCTGTTGCATATGGCGGCTGTCTGTGTAATGGGTAACATGCTTTAAACAACGGACTATTGTGCGCGTGAAATCTTTTCGACCGTGCGGTGCTCCCACTACGTGGCTTCAAGGTAGAAGTCACTGTAGTGTATGCGCATTTGTGGTGTATAGCAAGCTCTAAGCCACGAATTTATAATATTCGCATATTCTAAGGCCCGATTGGGCTGCAGTGGAGATAGTCCCTATTGCGTACTATAGTGCGTAGTTATTTGTGCGTACTGAATTCAATGTATTGCGTGTAAGAGTGCTGTTGCCTATGGCGGCTGTCTGTGTAATGGGTAACAAGCTTTAAACAACGGACTATTGTGCGCGTGAAATCTTTTCGACCGTGCGGTGCTCCCACTACGTGGCTTCAAGGTAGAAGTCACTGTAGTGTGTGCGCATTTGTGATGTATAGCCCGCTCTAAGCCACGAATTTATAATTTTCGCATGTTCTAAGGCCCGATTGTTATGCAGTGGAGATAGTCCCTATTGCGTACTATAGTGCGTAGTTATTTGTGCGTACTGAATTCAATGTATTGTGTGTAAGAGTGCTGTTGCATATGGCGGCTGTCTGTGTAATGGGTAACATGCTTTAAACAACGGACTATTGTGCGCGTGAAATCTTTTCGACCGTGCGGTGCTCCCACTACGTGGCTTCAAGGTAGAAGGCACTGTAGTGTATGCGCATTTGTGATGTATAGCAAGCTCTAAGCCACGAATTTATAATATTCGCATGTTCTAAGGCCCGATTGGGCTGCAGTGGAGATAGTCCCTATTGCGTACTATAGTGCGTAGTTATTTGTGTGTACTGAGTTCAATTTATTGCGTGTAAGAGTGCTGTTGCCTATGGCGGCTGTCTGTGTAATGGGTAACAAGCTTTAAACAACGGACTATTGTGCGCGTGAAATCTTTTCGACCGTGCGGTGCTCCAACTACGTGGCTTCAAGGTAGAAGTCACTGTAGTGTGTGCGCATTTGTGATGTATAGCCTGCTCTAAGCCACGAATTTATAATATTCGCATGTTCTAAGGCCCGATTGTGGTGCAATGGAGATAGTCCCTATTGCGTACTATAGTTCGTAGTTATTTGTGCGTACTGAATTCAATGTATCGTGTGTAAGAGTGCTGTTGCATATGGCGGCTGTCTGTGTAATGGGTAACATGCTTTAAACAACGGACTATTGTGCGCGTGAAATCTTTTCGACCGTGCGGTGCTCCCACTACGTGGCTTCTAGGTAGAAGTCACTGTAGTGTGTGCGCATTTGTGATGTATAGCCCGCTCTAAGCCACGAATTTATAATATTCGCATGTTCTAAGGCCCGATTGTGGTGCAGTGGAGATAGTCCCTATTGCGTACTAAAGTGCGTAGTTATTTGTGCGTACTGAATTCAGTGTATCGTGTGTAAGAGTGCTGTTGCATATGGCGGCTGTCTGTGTAATGGGTAACATGCTTTAAACAACGGACTATTGTGCGCGTGAAATCTTTTCGACCGTGCGGTGTTCCCACTACGTGGCTTCAAGGTAGAAGTCACTGTAGTGTATGCGCATTTGTGATGTATAGCAAGCTCTAAGCCACGAATTTATAATATTCGCATGTTCTAAGGCCCGATTGGGCTGCAGTGGAGATAGTCCCTATTGCGTACTATAGGGCGTAGTTATTTGTGCGTACTGAATTTAATGTATCGTGTGTAAGAGTGCTGTTGCCTATGGCGGCTGTCTGTGTAATGGGTAACAAGCTTTAAACAACGGACTATTGTGCGCGTGAAATCTTTTCGACCGTGCGGTGCTCCCACTACGTGGCTTCTAGGTAGAAGTCACTGTAGTTTGTGCGCATTTGTGATGTATAGCCCGCTCTAAGCCACGAATTTATGATATTCGCATGTTCTAAGGCCCGATTGTGGTGCAGTGGAGATAGTCCCTATTGCGTACTATAGTGCGTAGTTATTTGTGCGTACTGAATTCAATGTATTGTGTGTAAGAGTGCTGTTGCATATGGCGGCTGTCTGTGTAATGGGTAACATGCTTTAAACAACGGACTATTGTGCGCGTGAAATCTTTTCGACCATGCGGTGCTCCCACTACGTGGCTTCAAGGTAGAAGTCACTGTAGTGTGTGCGCATTTGTGATGTATAGCCTGCTATAAGCCACGAATTTATATTATTCGCATGTTCTAAGGCCCGATTGTGGTGCAGTGGAGATAGTCCCTATTGCGTACTATAGTGCGTAGTTATTTGTGCGTACTGAATTCAATGTATTGTGTGTAAGAGTGCTGTTGCCTATGGCGGCTGTCTGTGTAATGGGTAACATGCTTTAAACAACGGACTATTGTGCGCGTGAAATCTTTTCGACCATGCGGTGCTCCCACTACGTGGCTTCAAGGTAGAAGTCACTGTAGTGTGTGCGCATTTGTGATGTATAGCCTGCTCTAAGCCACGAATTTATAATATTCGCATGTTCTAAGGCCCGATTGTGGTGCAGTGGAGATAGTCCTTATTGCGTACTAAAGTGCGTAGTTATTTGTGCGTACTGAATTCAATGTATTGTGTGTAAGAGTGCTGTTGCATATGGCGGCTGTCTGTTTAATGGGTAACATGCTTTAAACAACGGACTATTGTGCGCGTGAAATCTTTTCGACCGTGCGGTGCTCCCACTACGTGGCTTCAAGGTAGAAGTCACTGTAGTGTGTGCGCATTTGTGATGTATAGCCCGCTCTAAGCCACGAATTTATAATATTCGCATGTTCTAAGGCCCGATTGTGGTGCAGTGGAGATAGTCCCTATTGCGTACTATAGTGCGTAGTTATTTGTGCGTACTGAATTCAATGTATTGTGTGTAAGAGTGCTGTTGCATATGGCGGCTGTCTGTGTAATGGGTAACATGCTTTAAACAACGGACTATTGTGCGCGTGAAATCTTTTCGACCGTGCGGTGCTCCCACTACGTGGCTTCAAGGTAGTAGTCACTGTAGTGTATGCGCATTTGTGATGTATAGCAAGCTCTAAGCCACGAATTTATAATATTCGCATATTCTAAGGCCCGATTGGGCTGCAGTGGAGATAGTCCCTATTGCGTACTATAGTGCGTAGTTATTTGTGCGTACTGAATTCAATGTATTGCGTGTAAGAGTGCTGTTGCCTATGGCGGCTGTCTGTGTAATGGGTAACAAGCTTTAAACAACGGACTATTGTGCGCGTGAAATCTTTTCGACCGTGCGGTGCTCCCACTACGTGGCTTCAAGGTAGAAGTCACTGTAGTGTGTGCGCATTTGTGATGTATAGCCCGCTCTAAGCCACGAATTTATAATTTTCGCATGTTCTAAGGCCCGATTGTTATGCAGTGGAGATAGTCCCTATTGCGTACTATAGTGCGTAGTTATTTGTGCGTACTGAATTCAATGTATTGTGTGTAAGAGTGCTGTTGCATATGGCGGCTGTCTGTGTAATGGGTAACATGCTTTAAACAACGGACTATTGTGCGCGTGAAATCTTTTCGACCGTGCGGTGCTCCCACTACGTGGCTTCAAGGTAGAAGGCACTGTAGTGTATGCGCATTTGTGATGTATAGCAAGCTCTAAGCCACGAATTTATTATATTCGCATGTTCTAAGGCCCGATTGGGCTGCAGTGGAGATAGTCCCTATTGCGTACTATAGTGCGTAGTTATTTGTGTGTACTGAATTCAATTTATTGCGTGTAAGAGTGCTGTTCCCTATGGCGGCTGTCTGTGTAATGGGTAACAAGCTTTAAACAACGGACTATTGTGCGCGTGAAATCTTTTCGACCGTGCGGTGCTCCCACTACGTGGCTTCAAGGTAAAAGTCACTGTAGTTTGTGCGCATATGTGATGTATAGCCTGTTCTAAGCCACGAATTTATAATTTTCGCATGTTCTGAGGCCCGATTGTGGTGCAGTGGAGATAGTCCCTATTGCGTACTATAGTTCGTAGTTATTTGTGCGTACTGAATTCCATGTATTGTGTGTAAGAGTGCTGTTGCATATGGCGGCTGTCTGTGTAATGGGTAACATGCTTTAAACAACGGACTATTGTGCGCGTCAAATCTTTTCGACCGTGCGGTGCTCCCACTACGTGGCTTCAAGGTAGAAGTCACTGTAGTGTGTGCGCTTTTGTGATGTATAGCCTGCTCTAAGCCACGAATTTATAATATTCGCATGTTCTAAGGCCCGATTGTGGTGCAGTGGAGATAGTCCCTATTGCGTACTAAAGTGCGTAGTTATTTGTGCGTACTGAATTCAATTTATTGCGTGTAAGAGTGCTGTTGCATATGGCGGCTGTCTGTGTAATGGGTAACAAGGTTTAAACAACGGACTATTGTGCGCGTGAAATCTTTTCGACCGTGCGGTGCTCCCACTACGTGGCTTCAAGGTAGAAGTCACTGTAGTGTGTGCGCATTTGTGATGTATAGCCCGCTCTAAGCCACGAATTCATAATATTCGCATGTTCTAAGGCCCGATTGTTATGCAGTGGAGATATTCCCTATTGCGTATTATAGTGCGTAGTTATTTGTGCGTACTGAATTCAATGTATTGTGTGTAAGAGTGCTGTTGCATATGGCGGCTGTCTGTGTAATGGGTAACATGCTTTAAACAACGGACTATTGTGCGCGTGAAATCTTTTCGACCGTGCGGTGCTCCCACTACGTGGCTTCAAGGTAGAAGTCACTGTGGTGTGTGCGCATTTGTGATGTATAGCCCGCTCTAAGCCACGAATTTATAATATTCGCATGTTCTAAGGCCCGATTGGGCTGCAGTGGAGATAGTCCCTATTGCGTACTATAGTGCGTAGTTATTTGTGCGTACTGAATTCAATGTATTGTGTGTAAGAGTGCGGTTGCCTATGGCGGCTGTCTGTGTAATGGGTAACAAGGTTTAAACAACGGACTATTGTGCGCGTGAAATCTTTTCGACCGTGCGGTGCTCCCACTACGTGGCTTCAAGGTAAAAGTCACTGTAGTTTGTGCGCATTTGTGATGTATAGCCTGCTCTAAGCCACGAATTCATAATATTCGCATGTTCTAAGGCCCGATTGTTATGCAGTGGAGATAGTCCCTATTGCGTACTATAGTGCGTAGTTATTTGTGCGTACTGAATTCAATGTATTGTGTGTAAGAGTGCTGTTGCATATGGCGGCTGTCTGTGTAAATGGGTAACATGCTTTAAACAACGGACTATTGTGCGCGTGAAATCTTTTCGACCGTGCGGTGCTCCCACTACGTGGCTTCAAGGTAGAAGTCACTGTAGTGTGTGCGCATTTGTGATATATAGCCTGCTCTAAGCCACGAATTTATAATATTCGCATGTTCTAAGGCCCGATTGTGGTGCAGTGGAGATAGTCCCTATTGCGTACTATAGTGCGTAGTTATTTGTGCGTACTGAATTCAATGTATTGTGTGTAAGAGTGCTGTTGCATATGGCGGCTGTCTGTGTAATGGGTAACATGCTTTAAACAACGGACTATTGTGCGCGTGAAATCTTTTCGACCGTGCGGTGCTCCCACTACGTGGCTTCAAGGTAGAAGTCACTGTAGTGTGTGCGCATTTGTGATGTATAGCCCGCTCTAAGCCACGAATTCATAATATTCGCATGTTCTAAGGCCCGATTGTGGTGCAGTGGAGATAGTCCCTATTGCGTACTATAGTGCGTAGTTATTTGTGCGTACTGAATTCAATGTATTGTGTGTAAGAGTGCTGTTGCATATGGCGGCTGTCTGTGTAATGGGTAACATGCTTTAAACAACGGACTATTGTGCGCGTGAAATCTTTTCGACCGTGCGGTGCTCCCACTACGTGGCTTCAAGGTAGAAGTCACTGTAGTGTGTGCGCATTTGTGATGTATAGCCCGCTCTAAGCCACGAATTCATAATATTCGCATGTTCTAAGGCCCGATTGTGGTGCAGTGGAGATAGTCCCTATTGCGTACTATAGTGCGTAGTTATTTGTGCGTACTGAATTCAATGTATTGTGTGTAAGAGTGCTGTTGCATATGGCGGCTGTCTGTGTAAATGGGTAACATGCTTTAAACAACGGACTATTGTGCGCGTGAAATCTTTTCGACCGTGCGGTGCTCCCACTACGTGGCTTCAAGGTAGAAGTCACTGTAGTGTGTGCGCGTTTGTGATGTATAGCCCGCTCTAAGCCACGAATTTATAATATTCGCATGTTCTAAGGCCCGATTGTGGTGCAGTGGAGATAGTCCCTATTGCGTACTATAGTGCGTAGTTATTTGTGCGTACTGAATTCAATGTATTGTGTGTAAGAGTGCTGTTGCATATGGCGGCTGTCTGTGTAATGGGTAACATGCTTTAAACAACGGACTATTGTGCGCGTGAAATCTTTTCGACCGTGCGGTGCTCCCACTACGTGGCTTCAAGGTAGACGTCACTGTAGTGTGTGCGCATTTGTGATGTATAGCCTGCTCTAAGCCACGAATTTATAATATTCGCATGTTCTAAGGCCCGATTGTGGTGCAGTGGAGATAGTCCCTATTGCGTACTATAGTGCGTAGTTATTTGTGCGTACTGAATTCAATGTATTGTGTGTAAGAGTGCTGTTGCATATGGCGGCTGTCTGTGTAATGGGTAACATGCTTTAAACACCGGACTATTGTGCGCGTGAAATCTTTTCGACCGTGCGGTGCTCCCACTACGTGGCTTCAAGGTAGAAGTCACTGTAGTGTGTGCGCATTTGTGATGTATAGCCCGCTCTAATTCACGAATTTATAATATTCGCATGTTCTAAGGCCCGATTGTGCTGCAGTGGAGATAGTCCCTATTGCGTACTATAGTGCGTAGTTATTTGTGCGTACTGAATTCAATTTATTGCGTGTAAGAGTGCTGTTGCATATGGCGGCTGTCTGTGTAATGGGTAACATGCTTTAAACAACGGACTATTGTGCGCGTGAAATCTTTTCGACCGTGCGGTGCTCCCACTACGTGGCTTCAATGTAGAAGTCACTGTAGTGTGTGCGCATTTGTGATGTATAGCCTGCTCTAAGCCAAGAATTTATAATATTCGCATGTTCTAAGGCCCGATTGTGGTGCAGTGGAGATAGTCCATATTGCGTACTATAGTGCGTAGTTATTTGTGCGTACTGAATTCAATGTATTGTGTGTAAGAGTGCGGTTGCCTATGGCGGCTGTCTGTGTAATGGGTAACATGCTTTAAACAACGGACTATTGTGCGCGTGAAATCTTTTCGACCGTGCGGTGCTCCCACTACGTGGCTTCAAGGTAAAAGTCACTGTAGTGTGTGCGCATTTGTGATGTATAGCCTGCTCTAATCCACGAATTTATAATATTCGCATGTTCTAAGGCCCGATTGTGCTGCAGTGGAGATAGTCCCTATTGCGTACTATAGTGCGTAGTTATTTGTGCGTACTGAATTCAATGTATTGCGTGTAAGAGTGCTGTTGCATATGGCGGCTGTCTGTGTAATGGGTAACATGCTTTAAACAAGGGACTATTGTGCGCGTGAAATCTTTTCGACCGTGCGGTGCTCCCACTACGTGGCTTCAAGGCAGAAATCACTGTGGGGTGTGCGCATTTGTGATGTATAGCCTGCTCTAAGCCACGAATTCATAATAATCGCATGTTCTAAGGCCCGATTGTGGTGTAGTGGAGATAGTCCCTATTGCGTGCTATAGTGCGTAGTTATTTGTGCGTACTGAATTCAATGTATTGTGTGTAAGAGTGCTGTTGCATATGGCGGCTGTCTGTGTAATGGGTAACATGCTTTAAACAACGGACTATTGTGCGCGTGAAATCTTTTCGACCGTGCGGTGCTCCCACTACGTGGCTTCAAGGTAGAAGTCACTGTAGTGTGTGCGCATTTGTGATGTATAGCCCGCTCTAAGCCATGAATTTATAATATTCGCATGTTCTAAGGCCCGATTGGGCTGCAGTGGAGATAGTCCCTATTGCGTACTATAGTGCGTAGTTATTTGTGCGTACTGAATTCAATGTATTGTGCGTAAGAGTGCGGTTGCCTATGGCGGCTGTCTGTGTAATGGGTAACAAGGTTTAAACAACGGACTATTGTGCGCGTGAAATTTTTTCGACCGTGCGGTGCTCCCACTACGTGGCTTCAAGGTAAAAGTAACTGTAGTTTGTGCGCATTTGTGATGTATAGCCTGCTCTAAGCCACGAATTTATAATATTCGCATGTTCTAAGGCCCGATTGTGCTGCAGTGGAGATAGTCCCTATTGCGTACTATAGTGCGTAGTTATTTGTGCGTACTGAATTCAATGTATTGTGTGTAAGAGTGCTGTTGCATATGGCGGCTGTCTGTGTAATGGGTAACATGCTTTAAACAAGGGACTATTGTGCGCGTGAAATCTTTTCGACCGTGCGGTGCTCCCACTACGTGGCTTCAAGGCAGAAGTCACTGTAGTGTGTGCGCATTTGTGATGTATAGCCCGCTGTAAGCCACGAATTTATATTATTCGCATACTCTAAGGCCCGATTGTGCTGCAGTGGAGATAGTCCCTATTGCGTACTATAGTGCGTAGTTATTTGTGCGTACTGAATTCAATGTATTGTGTGTAAGAGTGCGGTTGCCTATGGCGGCTGTCTGTGTAATTGGTAACAAGGTTTAAACAACGGACTATTGTGCGCGTGAAATCTTTTCGAACGTGCGGTGCTCCCACTACGTGGCTTCAAGGTAGAAGTCACTGTAGTTTGTGCGCATTTGTGATGTATAGCCTGCTCTAAGCCACGAATTTATAATATTCGCATGTTCTAAGGCCCGATTGTGCTGCAGTGGAGATAGTCCCTATTGCGTACTATATTGCGTAGTTATTTGTGCGTACTGAATTCAATGTATTGTGTGTAAGAGTGCTGTTGCATATGGCGGCTGTCTGTGTAATGGGTAACATGCTTTAAACAACGGACTTTTGTGCGCGTGAAATCTTTTCGACCGTGCAGTGCTCCCACTACGTGGCTTCAAGGTAGAAGTCACTGTAGTGTATGCGCATTTGTGATGTATAGCCTGCTCTAAGCCACGAATTTATAATATTCGCATGTTCTAAGGCCCGATTGTGCTGCAGTGGAGATAGTCCCTATTGCGTACTATATTGCGTAGTTATTTGTGCGTACTGAATTCAATGTATTGTGTGTAAGAGTGCTGTTGCATATGGCGGCTGTCTGTGTAATGGGTAACATGCTTTAAACAACGGACTTTTGTGCGCGTGAAATCTTTTCGACCGTGCGGTGCTCCCACTACGTGGCTTCAAGGTAGAAGTCACTGTAGTGTGTGCGCATTTGTAATGTATAGCCTGCTCTAAGCCACGAATTTATAATATTCGCATGTTCTAAGGCCCGATTGTGGTGCAGTGGAGATAGTCCCTATTGCGTACTATAGTGCGTAGTTATTTGTGCGTACTGAATTCAATGTATTGTGTGTAAGAGTGCTGTTGCATATGGCGGCTGTCTGTGTAATGGGTAACATGCTTTAAACAACGGACTATTGTGCGCGTGCAATCTTTTCGACCGTGGGGTGCTCCCACTACGTGGCTTCAAGGTAGAAGTCACTGTAGTGTGTGCGCATTTGTGATGTATAGCCCGCTCTAAGCCACGAATTTATAATATTCGCATGTTCTAAGGCCCGATTGTGGTGCAGTGGAGATAGTCCCTATTGCGTATTAAAGTGCGTAGTTATTCGTGCGTACTGAATTCAATTTATTGCGTGTAAGAGTGTTGTTGCATATGGCGGCTGTCTGTGTAATGGGTAACATGCTTTAAACAACGGACTATTGTGCGCGTGAAATCTTTTCGACCGTGCGGTGCTCCCACTACGTGGCTTCAAGGTAGAAGTCACTGTAGTGTATGCGCATTTGTGATGTATAGCCCGCTCTAAGCCACGAATTTATAATATTCGCATGTTCTAAGGCCCGATTGTGCTGCAGTGGAGATAGTCCCTATTGCGTACTATAGTGCGTAGTTATTTGTGCGTACTGAATTCAATGTATTGTGTGTAAGAGTGCTGTTGCATATGGCGGCTGTCTGTGTAATGGGTAACAAGCTTTAAACAACGGACTATTGTGCGTGTGAAATCTTTTCGACCGTGCGGTGCTCCCACTACGTGGCTTCAAGGTAGAAGTCACATTAGTGTGTGCGCATTTGTGATGTATAGCCTGCTCTAAGCCACGAATTTATAATATTCGCATGTTCTAAGGCCCGATTGTGGTGCAGTGGAGATAGTCCCTATTGCGTACTATAGTGCGTAGTTATTTGTGCGTACTGAATTCAATGTATTGTGTGTAAGAGTGCTGTTGCATATGGCGGCTGTCTGTGTAATGGGTAACATGCTTTAAACAACGGACTATTGTGCGCGTGAAATCTTTTCGACCGTGGGGTGCTCCCACTACGTGGCTTCAAGATAGAAGTCACTGTAGTGTGTGCGCATTTGTGATGTATAGCCTGCTCTAAGCCACGAATTTATAAAATTCGCATGTTCTAAGGCCCGATTGTGGTGCAGTGGAGATAGTCCCTATTGCGTACTAAAGTGCGTAGTTATTTGTGCGTACTGAATTCAATTTATTGCGTGTAAGAGTGCTGTTGCATATGGCGGCTGTCTGTGTAATGGGTAACATGCTTCAAACAACGGACTATTGTGCGCGTGAAATCTTTTCGACCGTGCGGTGCTCCCACTACGTGGCTTCAAGGTAGAAGTCACTGTAGTGTATGCGCATTTGTGATGTATAGCCCGCTCTAAGCCACGAATTCATAATATTCGCATGTTCTAAGGCCCGATTGTTATGCAGTGGAGATAGTCCCTATTGCGTACTATAGTGCGTAGTTATTTGTGCGTACTGAATTCAATGTATTGTGTGTAAGAGTGCTGTTGCATATGGCGGCTGTCTGTGTAAATGGGTAACATGCTTTAAACAACGGACTATTGTGCGCGTGAAATCTTTTCGACCGTGCGGTGCTCCCACTACGTGGCTTCAAGGTAGAAGTCACTGTAGTGTGTGCGCATTTGTGATGTATAGCCTGCTCTAAGCCACGAATTTATAATATTCGCATGTTCTAAGGCCCGAGTGTGGTGCAGTGGAGATAGTCCGTATTGCGTACTATAGTGCGTAGTTATTTGTGCGTACTGAATTCAATGTATTGTGTGTAAGAGGGCTGTTGCATATGGCGGCTGTCTGTGTAATGGGTAACATGCTTTAAACAACGGACTATTGTGCGCGTGAAATCTTTTCGACCGTGCGGTGCTCCCACTACGTGGCTTCAAGGTATAAGTCACTGTAGTGTGTGCGCATTTGTGATGTATAGCCTGCTCTAAGCCACAAATTTATAATATTCGCATGTTCTAAGGCCCGATTGTGGTGCAGTGGAGATAGTCCCTATTGCGTACTATAGTGCGTAGTTATTTGTGCGTACTGAATTCAATGTATTGTGTGTAAGAGTGCTGTTGCATATGACGGCTGTCTGTGTAATGGGTAACATGCTTTAAACAACGGACTATTGTGCGCGTGAAATCTTTTCGACCGTGCGGTGCTCCCACTACGTGGCTTCAAGGTAGAATTCACTGTAGTGTATGCGCATTTGTGATGTATAGCCCGCTCTAAGCCACGAATTTATAATATTCGCATGTTCTAAGGCCCGATTGTGCTGCAGTGGAGATAGTCCCTATTGCGTACTATAGTGCGTAGTTATTTGTGCGTACTGAATTCAATGTATTGTGTGTAAGAGTGCTGTTGCATATGGCGGCTGTCTGTGTAATGGGTAACATGCTTTAAACAACGGACTATTGTGCGCGTGAAATCTTTTCGACCGTGCGGTGCTCCCACTACGTGGCTTCAAGGTATAAGTCACTGTAGTGTGTGCGCATTTGTGATGTATAGCCTGCTCTAAGCCACGAATTTATAATATTCGCATGTTCTAAGGCCCGATTGTGGTGCAGTGGAGATAGTCCCTATTGCGTACTATAGTGCGTAGTTATTTGTGCGTACTGAATTCAATGTATTGTGTGTAAGAGTGCTGTTGCATATGACGGCTGTCTGTGTAATGGGTAACATGCTTTAAACAACGGACTATTGTGCGCGTGAAATCTTTTCGACCGTGCGGTGCTCCCACTACGTGGCTTCAAGGTAGAATTCACTGTAGTGTATGCGCATTTGTGATGTATAGCCCGCTCTAAGCCACGAATTTATAATATTCGCATGTTCTAAGGCCCGATTGTGCTGCAGTGGAGATAGTCCCTATTGCGTACTATAGTGCGTAGTTATTTGTGCGTACTGAATTCAATGTATTGTGTGTAAGAGTGCTGTTGCATATGGCGGCTGTCTGTGTAATGGGTAACATGCTTTAAACAACGGACTATTGTGCGCGTGAAATCTTTTCGACCGTGCGGTTCTACCACTACGTGGCTTCAAGGTAGAAGTCACTGTAGTGTGTGCGCATTTGTGATGTATAGCCCGCTCTAAGCCACGAATTCATAATATTCGCATGTTCTAAGGCCCGATTGTTATGCAGTGGAGATAGTCCCTATTGCGTACTATAGTGCGTAGTTATTTGTGCGTACTGAATTCAATGTATTGTGTGTAAGAGTGCTGTTGCATATGGCGGCTGTCTGTGTAAATGGGTAACATGCTTTAAACAACGGACTATTGTGCGCGTGAAATCTTTTCGACCGTGCGGTGCTCCCACTACGTGGCTTCAAGGTAGAAGTCACTGTAGTGTGTGCGCATTTGTGATGTATAGCCTGCTCTAAGCCACGAATTTATAATATTCGCATGTTCTAAGGCCCGAGTGTGGTGCAGTGGAGATAGTCCCTATTGCGTACTATAGTGCGTAGTTATTTGTGCGTACTGAATTCAATGTATTGTGTGTAAGAGTGCTGTTGCATATGACGGCTGTCTGTGTAATGGGTAACATGCTTTAAACAACGGACTATTGTGCGCGTGAAATCTTTTCGACCGTGCGGTGCTCCCACTACGTGGCTTCAAGGTAAAAGTCACTGTAGTTTGTGCGCATTTGTGGTGTATCGCCTGCTCTAAGCCACGAATTTATAATATTCGCATGTTCTAAGGCCCGATTGTGGTGCAGTGGAGATAGTCCCTATTGCGTACTATAGTGCGTAGTTATTTGTGCGTACTGAATTCAATGTATTGTATGTAAGAGTGCGGTTGCCTATGGCGGCTGTCTGTGTAATGGGTAACAAGGCTTAAACAACGGACTATTGTGCGCGTGAAATTTTTTCGACCGTGCGGTGCTCCCACTACGTGGCTTCAAGGTAAAAGTCACTGTAGTTTGTGCGCATTTGTGATGTATAGCCTGCTCTAAGCCACGAATTTATAATATTCGCACGTTCTAAGGCCCGATTGTGCTGCAGTGGAGATAGTCCCTATTGCGTACTATAGTGCGTAGTTATTTGTGCGTACTGAATTCAATGTATTGTGTGTAAGAGTGCGGTTGCCTATGGCGGCTGTCTGTGTAATGGGTAACAAGGTTTAAACAACGGACTATTGTGCGCGTGAAATCTTTTCGACCGTGCGGTGCTCCCACTACGTGGCTTCAAGGTAAAAGTCACTGTAGTTTGTGCGCATTTGTGGTGTATAGCCTGCTCTAAGCCACGAATTTATAATATTCGCATGTTCTAAGGCCCGATTGTGGTGCAGTGGAGATAGTCCCTATTGCGTACTATAGTGCGTTGTTATTTGTGCGTACTGAATTCAATGTATTGTGTGTAAGAGTGCGGTTGCCTATGGCGGCTGTCTGTGTAATGGGTAACAAGGTTTAAACAACGGACTATTGTGCGCGTGAAATTTTTTCGACCGTGCGGTGCTCCCACTACGTGGCTTCAAGGTAAAAGTCACTGTAGTTTGTGCGCATTTGTGATGTATAGCCTGCTCTAAGCCACGAATTTATAATATTCGCATGTTCTAAGGCCCGATTGTGCTGCAGTGGAGATAGTCCCTATTGCGTACTATAGTGCGTAGTTATTTGTGCGTACTGAATTCAATGTATTGTGTGTAAGAGTGCTGTTGCATATGGCGGCTGTCTGTGTAATGGGTAACATGCTTTAAACAACGGACTATTGTGCGCGTGAAATCTTTTCGACCGTGCGGTGCTCCCACTACGTGGCTTCAAGGTAGAAGTCACTGTAGTGTATGCGCATTTGTGATGTATAGCCCGCTCTAAGCCACGAATTTATAATATTCGCATGTTCTAAGGCGCGATTGTGCTGCAGTGGAGATAGTCCCTATTGCGTACTATAGTGCGTAGTTATTTGTGCGTACTGAATTCAATGTATTGTGTGTAAGAGTGCTGTTGCATATGGCGGCTGTCTGTGTAATGGGTAACAAGCTTTAAACAACGGACTTTTGTGCGTGTGAAATCTTTTCGACCGTGCGGTGCTCCCACTACGTGGCTTCAAGGTAGAAGTCACTGTAGTGTGTGCGCATTTGTAATGTATAGCCTGCTCTAAGCCACGAATTTATAATATTCGCATGTTCTAAGGCCCGATTGTGGTGCAGTGGAGATAGTCCCTATTGCGTACTATAGTGCGTAGTTATTTGTGCGTACTGAATTCAATGTATTGTGTGTAAGAGTGCTGTTGCATATGGCGGCTGTCTGTGTAATGGGTAACATGCTTTAAACAACGGACTATTGTGCGCGTGCAATCTTTTCGACCGTGGGGTGCTCCCACTACGTGGCTTCAAGGTAGAAGTCACTGTAGTGTGTGCGCATTTGTGATGTATAGCCTGCTCTAAGCCACGAATTTATAATATTCGCATGTTCTAAGGCCCGATTGTGGTGCAGTGGAGATAGTCCCTATTGCGTACTAAAGTGCGTAGTTATTTGTGCGTACTGAATTCAATTTATTGCGTGTAAGAGTGCTGTTGCATATGGCGGCTGTCTGTGTAATGGGTAACATGCTTTAAACAACGGACTATTGTGCGCGTGAAATCTTTTCGACCGTGCGGTTCTCCCACTACGTGGCTTCAAGGTAGAAGTCACTGTAGTGTGTGCGCATTTGTGATGTATAGCCCGCTCTAAGCCACGAATTCATAATATTCCCATGTTCTAAGGCCCGATTGTTATGCAGTGGAGATAGTCCCTATTGCGTACTATAGTGCGTAGTTATTTGTGCGTACTGAATTCAATGTATTGTGTGTAAGAGTGCTGTTGCATATGGCGGCTGTCTGTGTAATGGGTAACATGCTTTAAACAACGGACTATTGTGCGCGTGAAATCTTTTCGACCGTGCGGTTCTCCCACTACGTGGCTTCAAGGTAGAAGTCACTGTAGTGTGTGCGCATTTGTGATGTATAGCCCGCTCTAAGCCACGAATTCATAATATTCGCATGTTCTAAGGCCCGATTGTTATGCAGTGGAGATAGTCCCTATTGCGTACTATAGTGCGTAGTTATTTGTGCGTACTGAATTCAATGTATTGTGTGTAAGAGTGCTGTTGCATATGGCGGCTGTCTGTGTAAATGGGTAACATGCTTTAAACAACGGACTATTGTGCGCGTGAAATCTTTTCGACCGTGCGGTGCTCCCACTACGTGGCTTCAAGGTAGAAGTCACTGTAGTGTGTGCGCATTTGTGATGTATAGCCTGCTCTAAGCCACGAATTTATAATATTCGCATGTTCTAAGGCCCGAGTGTGGTGCAGTGGAGATAGTCCGTATTGCGTACTATAGTGCGTAGTTATTTGTGCGTACTGAATTCAATGTATTGTGTGTAAGAGGGCTGTTGCATATGGCGGCTGTCTGTGTAATGGGTAACATGCTTTAAACAACGGACTATTGTGCGCGTGAAATCTTTTCGACCGTGCGGTGCTCCCACTACGTGGCTTCAAGGTATAAGTCACTGTAGTGTGTGCGCATTTGTGATGTATAGCCTGCTCTAAGCCACGAATTTATAATATTCGCATGTTCTAAGGCCCGATTGTGGTGAAGTGGAGATAGTCCCTATTGCGTACTATAGTGCGTAGTTATTTGTGCGTACTGAATTCAATGTATTGTGTGTAAGAGTGCTGTTGCATATGACGGCTGTCTGTGTAATGGGTAACATGCTTTAAACAACGGACTATTGTGCGCGTGAAATCTTTTCGACCGTGCGGTGCTCCCACTACGTGGCTTCAAGGTAGAAGTCACTGTAGTGTATGCGCATTTGTGATGTATAGCCCGCTCTATGCCACGAATTTATAATATTCGCATGTTCTAAGGCCCGATTGTGCTGCAGTGGAGATAGTCCCTATTGCGTACTATAGTGCGTAGTTATTTGTGCGTACTGAATTCAATGTATTGTGTGTAAGAGTGCTGTTGCATATGGCGGCTGTCTGTGTAATGGGTAACATGCTTTAAACAACGGACTATTGTGCGCGTGAAATCTTTTCGACCGTGCGGTGCTCCCACTACGTGGCTTCAAGGTATAAGTCACTGTAGTGTGTGCGCATTTGTGATGTATAGCCTGCTCTAAGCCACGAATTTATAATATTCGCATGTTCTAAGGCCCGATTGTGGTGCAGTGGAGATAGTCCCTATTGCGTACTATAGTGCGTAGTTATTTGTGCGTACTGAATTCAATGTATTGTGTGTAAGAGTGCTGTTGCATATGGCGGCTGTCTGTGTAATGGGTAACATGCTTTAAACAACGGACTATTGTGCGCGTGAAATCTTTTCGACCGTGCGGTTCTACCACTACGTGGCTTCAAGGTAGAAGTCACTGTAGTGTGTGCGCAATTGTGATGTATAGCCCGCTCTAAGCCACGAATTCATAATATTCGCATGTTCTAAGGCCCGATTGTTATGCAGTGGAGATAGTCCCTATTGCGTACTATAGTGCGTAGTTATTTGTGCGTACTGAATTCAATGTATTGTGTGTAAGAGTGCTGTTGCATATGGCGGCTGTCTGTGTAAATGGGTAACATGCTTTAAACAACGGACTATTGTGCGCGTGAAATCTTTTCGACCGTGCGGTGCTCCCACTACGTGGCTTCAAGGTAGAAGTCACTGTAGTGTGTGCGCATTTGTGATGTATAGCCTGCTCTAAGCCACGAATTTATAATATTCGCATGTTCTAAGGCCCGAGTGTGGTGCAGTGGAGATAGTCCCTATTGCGTACTATAGTGCGTAGTTATTTGTGCGTACTGAATTCAATGTATTGTGTGTAAGAGTGCTGTTGCATATGACGGCTGTCTGTGTAATGGGTAACATGCTTTAAACAACGGACTATTGTGCGCGTGAAATCTTTTCGACCGTGCGGTGCTCCCACTACGTGGCTTCAAGGTAGAAGTCACTGTAGTGTATGCGCATTTGTGATGTATAGCCCGCTCTAAGCCACGAATTTATAATATTCGCATGTTCTAAGGCCCGATTGTGCTGCAGTGGAGATAGTCCCTATTGCGTACTATAGTGCGTAGTTATTTGTGCGTACTGAATTCAATGTATTGTGTGTAAGAGTGCTGTTGCATATGGCGGCTGTCTGTGTAATGGGTAACAAGCTTTAAACAACGGACTATTGTGCGTGTGAAATCTTTTCGACCGTGCGGTGCTCCCACTACGTGGCTTCAAGGTAGAAGTCACATTAGTGTGTGCGCATTTGTGATGTATAGCCTGCTCTAAGCCACGAATTTATAATATTCGCATGTTCTAAGGCCCGATTGTGCTGCAGTGGAGATAGTCCCTATTGCGTACTATAGTGCGTAGTTATTTGTGCGTACTGAATTCAATGTATTGTGTGTAAGAGTGCGGTTGCCTATGGCGGCTGTCTGTGTAATGGGTAACAAGGTTTAAACAACGGACTATTGTGCGCGTGAAATCTTTTCGACCGTGCGGTGCTCCCACTACGTGGCTTCAAGGTAAAAGTCACTGTAGTTTGTGCGCATTTGTGGTGTATAGCCTGCTCTAAGCCACGAATTTATAATATTCGCATGTTCTAAGGCCCGATTGTGGTGCAGTGGAGATAGTCCCTATTGCGTACTATAGTGCGTAGTTATTTGTGCGTACTGAATTCAATGTATTGTGTGTAAGAGTGCGGTTGCCTATGGCGGCTGTCTGTGTAATGGGTAACAAGGTTTAAACAACGGACTATTGTGCGCGTGAAATTTTTTCGACCGTGCGGTGCTCCCACTACGTGGCTTCAAGGTAAAAGTCACTGTAGTTTATGCGCATTTGTGATGTATAGCCTGCTCTAAGCCACGAATTTATAATATTCGCATGTTCTAAGGCCCGATTGTGCTGCAGTGGAGATAGTCCCTATTGCGTACTATAGTGCGTAGTTATTTGTGCGTACTGAATTCAATGTATTGTGTGTAAGAGTGCTGTTGCATATGGCGGCTGTCTGTGTAATGGGTAACATGCTTTAAACAACGGACTATTGTGCGCGTGAAATCTTTTCGACCGTGCGGTGCTCCCACTACGTGGCTTCAAGGTAGAAGTCACTGTAGTGTATGCGCATTTGTGATGTATAGCCCGCTCTAAGCCACGAATTTATAATATTCGCATGTTCTAAGGCGCGATTGTGCTGCAGTGGAGATAGTCCCTATTGCGTACTATAGTGCGTAGTTATTTGTGCGTACTGAATTCAATGTATTGTGTGTAAGAGTGCTGTTGCATATGGCGGCTGTCTGTGTAATGGGTAACAAGCTTTAAACAACGGACTTTTGTGCGTGTGAAATCTTTTCGACCGTGCGGTGCTCCCACTACGTGGCTTCAAGGTAGAAGTCACTGTAGTGTGTGCGCATTTGTAATGTATAGCCTGCTCTAAGCCACGAATTTATAATATTCGCATGTTCTAAGGCTCGATTGTGGTGCAGTGGAGATAGTCCCTATTGCGTACTATAGTGCGTAGTTATTTGTGCGTACTGAATTCAATGTATTGTGTGTAAGAGTGCTGTTGCATATGGCGGCTGTCTGTGTAATGGGTAACATGCTTTAAACAACGGACTATTGTGCGCGTGCAATCTTTTCGACCGTGGGGTGCTCCCACTACGTGGCTTCAAGGTAGAAGTCACTGTAGTGTGTGCGCATTTGTGATGTATAGCCTGCTCTAAGCCACGAATTTATAATATTCGCATGTTCTAAGGCCCGATTGTGGTGCAGTGGAGATAGTCCCTATTGCGTACTAAAGTGCGTAGTTATTTGTGCGTACTGAATTCAATTTATTGCGTGTAAGAGTGCTGTTGCATATGGCGGCTGTCTGTGTAATGGGTAACATGCTTTAAACAACGGACTATTGTGCGCGTGAAATCTTTTCGACCGTGCGGTTCTCCCACTACGTGGCTTCAAGGTAGAAGTCACTGTAGTGTGTGCGCATTTGTGATGTATAGCCCGCTCTAAGCCACGAATTCATAATATTCCCATGTTCTAAGGCCCGATTGTTATGCAGTGGAGATAGTCCCTATTGCGTACTATAGTGCGTAGTTATTTGTGCGTACTGAATTCAATGTATTGTGTGTAAGAGTGCTGTTGCATATGGCGGCTGTCTGTGTAATGGGTAACATGCTTTAAACAACGGACTATTGTGCGCGTGAAATCTTTTCGACCGTGCGGTTCTCCCACTACGTGGCTTCAAGGTAGAAGTCACTGTAGTGTGTGCGCATTTGTGATGTATAGCCCGCTCTAAGCCACGAATTCATAATATTCGCATGTTCTAAGGCCCGATTGTTATGCAGTGGAGATAGTCCCTATTGCGTACTATAGTGCGTAGTTATTTGTGCGTACTGAATTCAATGTATTGTGTGTAAGAGTGCTGTTGCATATGGCGGCTGTCTGTGTAAATGGGTAACATGCTTTAAACAACGGACTATTGTGCGCGTGAAATCTTTTCGACCGTGCGGTGCTCCCACTACGTGGCTTCAAGGTAGAAGTCACTGTAGTGTGTGCGCATTTGTGATGTATAGCCTGCTCTAAGCCACGAATTTATAATATTCGCATGTTCTTAGGCCCGAGTGGGGTGCAGTGGAGATTGTCCGTTTTGCGTACTATAGTGCGTAGTTATTTGTGCGTACTGAATTCAATGTATTGTGTGTAAGAGGGCTGTTGCATATGGCGGCTGTCTGTGTAATGGGTAACATGCTTTAAACAACGGACTATTGTGCGCGTGAAATCTTTTCGACCGTGCGGTGCTCCCACTACGTGGCTTCAAGGTATAAGTCACTGTAGTGTGTGCGCATTTGTGATGTATAGCCTGCTCTAAGCCACGAATTTATAATATTCGCATGTTCTAAGGCCCGATTGTGGTGCACTGGAGATAGTCCCTATTGCGTACTATAGTGCGTAGTTATTTGTGCGTACTGAATTCAATGTATTGTGTGTAAGAGTGCTGTTGCATATGACGGCTGTCTGTGTAATGGGTAACATGCTTTAAACAATGGACTATTGTGCGCGTGAAATCTTTTCGACCGTGCGGTGCTCCCACTACGTGGCTTCAAGGTAGAAGTCACTGTAGTGTATGCGCATTTGTGATGTATAGCCCGCTCTAAGCCACGAATTTATAATATTCGCATGTTCTAAGGCCCGATTGTGCTGCAGTGGAGATAGTCCCTATTGCGTACTATAGTGCGTAGTTATTTGTGCGTACTGAATTCAATGTATTGTGTGTAAGAGTGCTGTTGCATATGGCGGCTGTCTGTGTAATGGGTAACATGCTTTAAACAACGGACTATTGTGCGCGTGAAATCTTTTCGACCGTGCGGTTCTCCCACTACGTGGCTTCAAGGTAGAAGTCACTGTAGTGTGTGCGCATTTGTGATGTATAGCCCGCTCTAAGCCACGAATTCATAATATTCGCATGTTCTAAGGCCCGATTGTTATGCAGTGGAGATAGTCCCTATTGCGTACTATAGTGCGTAGTTATTTGTGCGTACTGAATTCAATGTATTGTGTGTAAGAGTGCTGTTGCTTATGGCGGCTGTCTGTGTAAATGGGTAACATGCTTTAAACAACGGACTATTGTGCGCGTGAAATCTTTTCGACCGTGCGGTGCTCCCACTACGTGGCTTCAAGGTAGAAGTCACTGTAGTGTGTGCGCATTTGTGATGTATAGCCTGCTCTAAGCCACGAATTTATAATATTCGCATGTTCTAAGGCCCGAGTGTGGTGCAGTGGAGATAGTCCGTATTGCGTACTATAGTGCGTAGTTATTTGTGCGTACTGAATTCAATGTATTGTGTGTAAGAGGGCTGTTGCATATGGCGGCTGTCTGTGTAATGGGTAACATGCTTTAAACAACGGACTATTGTGCGCGTGAAATCTTTTCGACCGTGCGGTGCTCCCACTACGTGGCTTCAAGGTATAAGTCACTGTAGTGTGTGCGCATTTGTGATGTATAGCCTGCTCTAAGCCACGAATTTATAATATTCGCATGTTCTAAGGCCCGATTGTGGTGCAGTGGAGATAGTCCCTATTGCGTACTATAGTGCGTAGTTATTTGTGCGTACTGAATTCAATGTATTGTGTGTAAGAGTGCTGTTGCATATGACGGCTGTCTGTGTAATGGGTAACATGCTTTAAACAACGGACTATTGTGCGCGTGAAATCTTTTCGACCGTGCGGTGCTCCCACTACGTGGCTTCAAGGTAGAAGTCACTGTAGTGTATGCGCATTTGTGATGTATAGCCCGCTCTAAGCCACGAATTTATAATATTCGCATGTTCTAAGGCCCGATTGTGCTGCAGTGGAGATAGTCCCTATTGCGTACTATAGTGCGTAGTTATTTGTGCGTACTGAATTCAATGTATTGTGTGTAAGAGTGCTGTTGCATATGGCGGCTGTCTGTGTAATGGGTAACAAGCTTCAAACAACGCACTATTGTGCGTGTGAAATCTTTTCGACCGTGCGGTGCTCCCACTACGTGGCTTCAAGGTAGAAGTCACATTAGTGTGTGCGCATTTGTGATGTATAGCCTGCTCTAAGCCACGAATTTATAATATTCGCATGTTCTAAGGCGCGATTGTGCTGCAGTGGAGATAGTCCCTATTGCGTACTATAGTGCGTAGTTATTTGTGCGTACTGAATTCAATGTATTGTGTGTAAGAGTGCTGTTGCATATGGCGGCTGTCTGTGTAATGGGTAACAAGCTTTAAACAACGGACTTTTGTGCGTGTGAAATCTTTTCGACCGTGCGGTGCTCCCACTACGTGGCTTCAAGGTAGAAGTCACTGTAGTGTGTGCGCATTTGTAATGTATAGCCTGCTCTAAGCCACGAATTTATAATATTCGCATGTTCTAAGGCCCGATTGTGGTGCAGTGGAGATAGTCCCTATTGCGTACTATAGTGCGTAGTTATTTGTGCGTACTGAATTCAATGTATTGTGTGTAAGAGTGCTGTTGCATATGGCGGCTGTCTGTGTAATGGGTAACATGCTTTAAACAACGGACTATTGTGCGCGTGCAATCTTTTCGACCGTGGGGTGCTCCCACTACGTGGCTTCAAGGTAGAAGTCACTGTAGTGTGTGCGCATTTGTAATGTATAGCCTGCTCTAAGCCACGAATTTATAATATTCGCATGTTCTAAGGCCCGATTGTGGTGCAGTGGAGATAGTCCCTATTGCGTACTAAAGTGCGTAGTTATTTGTGCGTACTGAATTCAATTTATTGCGTGTAAGAGTGCTGTTGCATATGGCGGCTGTCTGTGTAATGGGTAACATGCTTTAAACAACGGACTATTGTGCGCGTGAAATCTGTTCGACCGCGCGGTGCTCCCACTACGTGGCTTCAAGGTAGAAGTCACTGTATTGTGTGCGCATTTGTGATGTATAGCCTGCTCTAAGCCACGAATTTATAATATTCGCATGTTCTAAGGCCCGATTGTGGTGCAGTGGAGATAGTCCCTATTGCGTACTAAAGTGCGTAGTTATTTGTGCGTACTGAATTCAATTTATTGCGTGTAAGAGTGCTGTTGCATATGGCGGCTGTCTGTGTAATGGGTAACATGCTTTAAACAACGGACTATTGTGCGCGTGAAATCTTTTCGACCGTGCGGTGCTCCCACTACGTGGCTTCAAGGTAGAAGTCACTGTTGTGTGTGCGCATTTGTGATGTATAGCCCGCTCTAAGCCACGAATTTATAATATTCGCATACTCTAAGGCCCGATTGTGCTGCAGTGGAGATAGTCCCTATTGCGTACTATAGTGCGTAGTTATTTGTGCGTACTGAATTCAATGTATTGTGTGTAAGAGTGCTGTTGCATATGGCGGCTGTCTGTGTAATGGGTAACATGCTTTAAACAACGGACTATTGTGCGCGTGAAATCTTTTCGACCGTGCGGTGCTCCCACTACGTGGCTTCAAGGTAGAAGTCACTGTAGTGTATGCGCATTTGTGATGTATAGCCCGCTCTAAGCCACGAATTTATAATATTCGCATGTTCTAAGGCCCGATTGTGCTGCAGTGGAGATAGTCCCTATTGCGTACTATAGTGCGTAGTTATTTGTGCGTACTGAATTCAATGTATTGTGTGTAAGAGTGCTGTTGCATATGGCGGCTGTCTGTGTAATGGGTAACAAGCTTTAAACAACGGACTATTGTGCGTGTGAAATCTTTTCGACCGTGCGGTGCTCCCACTACGTGGCTTCAAGGTAGAAGTCACTGTAGTGTGTGCGCATTTGTGATGTATAGCCTGCTCTAAGCCACGAATTTATAATATTCGCATGTTCTAAGGCCCGATTCTGGTGCAGTGGAGATAGTCCCTATTGCGTACTATAGTGCGTAGTTATTTGTGCGTACTGAATTCAATGTATTGTGTGTAAGAGTGCTGTTGCATATGGCGGCTGTCTGTGTAATGGGTAACATGCTTTAAACAACGGACTATTGTGCGCGTGAAATCTTTTCGACCGTGGGGTGCTCCCACTACGTGGCTTCAAGGTAGAAGTCACTGTAGTGTGGGCGCATTTGTAATGTATAGCTTGCTCTAAGCCACGAATTCATAATATTCGCATGTTCTAAGGCCCGATTGTTATGCAGTGGAGATAGTCCCTATTGCGTACTATAGTGCGTAGTTATTTGTGCGTACTGAATTCAATGTATTGTGTGTAAGAGTGCTGTTGCATATGGCGGCTGTCTGTGTAAGTGGGTAACATGCTTTAAACAACGGACTATTGTGCGCGTGAAATCTTTTCGACCGTGCGGTGCTCCCACTACGTGGCTTCAAGGTAGAAGTCACTGTAGTGTGTGCGCATTTGTGATGTATAGCCCGCTCTAAGCCACGAATTCATAATATTCGCATGTTCTAAGGCCCGATTGTTATGCAGTGGAGATAGTCCCTATTGCGTACTATAGTGCGTAGTTATTTGTGCGTACTGAATTCAATTTATTGCGTGTAAGAGTGCTGTTGCATATGGCGGCTGTCTGTGTAATGGGTAACATGCTTTAAACAACGGACTATTGTGCGCGTGAAATCTTTTCGACCGTGCGGTTCTCCCACTACGTGGCTTCAAGGTAGAAGTCACTGTAGTGTGTGCGCATTTGTGATGTATAGCCCGCTCTAAGCCACGAATTCATAATATTCGCATGTTCTAAGGCCCGATTGTTATGCAGTGGAGATAGTCCCTATTGCGTACTATAGTGCGTAGTTATTTGTGCGTACTGAATTCAATGTATTGTGTGTAAGAGTGCTGTTGCATACGGCGGCTGTCTGTGTAAATGGGTAACATGCTTTAAACAACGGACTATTGTGCGCGTGAAATCTTTTCGACCGTGCGGTGCTCCCACTACGTGGCTTCAAGGTAGAAGTCACTGTAGTGTGTGCGCATTTGTGATGTATAGCCTGCTCTAAGCCACGAATTTATAATATTCGCATGTTCTAAGGCCCGATTGTGGTGCAGTGGAGATAGTCCCTATTGCGTACTATAGTGCGTAGTTATTTGTGCGTACTGAATTCAATGTATTGTGTGTAAGAGTGCTGTTGCATATGGCGGCTGTCTGTGTAATGGGTAACATGCTTTAAACAACGGACTATTGTGCGCGTGAAATCTTTTCGACCGTGCGGTGTTCCCACTACGTGGCTTCAAGGTAGAAGTCACTGTAGTGTATGCGCATTTGTGATGTATAGCAAGCTCTAAGCCACGAATTTATAATATTCGCATGTTCTAAGGCCCGATTGGGCTGCAGTGGAGATAGTCCCTATTGCGTACTATAGTGCGTAGTTATTTGTGCGTACTGAATTCAATGTATTGTGTGTAAGAGTGCTGTTGCCTATGGCGGCTGTCTGTGTAATGGGTAACAAGCTTTAAACAACGGACTATTGTGCGCGTGAAATCTTTTCGACCGTGCGGTGCTCCCACTACGTGGCTTCAAGGTAAAAGTCACTGTAGTTTGTGCGCATTTGTGATGTATAGCCTGCTCTAAGCCACGAATTTATGATGTTCGCATGTTCCAAGGCCCGATTGTGCTGCAGTGGAGATAGTCCCTATTGCGTACTATAGTGCGTAGTTATTTGTGCGTACTGAATTCAATGTATTGTGTGTAAGAGTGCTGTTGCATATGGCGGCTGTCTGTGTAATGGGTAACATGCTTTAAACAACGGACTATTGTGCGCGTGAAATCTTTTCGACCATTCGGTGCTCCCACTACGTGGCTTCAAGGTAGAAGTCACTGTAGTGTGTGCGCATTTGTGATGTATAGCCTGCTCTAAGCCACGAATTTATATTATTCGCATGTTCTAAGGCCCGATTGTAGTGCAGTGGAGATAGTCCCTATTGCGTACTATAGTGCGTAGTTATTTGTGCGTACTGAATTCAATGTATTGTGTGTAAGAGTGCTGTTGCTTATGGCGGCTGTCTGTGTAATGGGTAACATGCTTTAAAACACGGACTATTGTGCGCGTGAAATCTTTTCGACCGTGCGGTGCTCCCACTACGTGGCTTCAAGGTAGAAGTCACTGTAGTGTGTGCGCATTTGTGATGTATAGCCTGCTCTAAGCCACAAATTTATAATATTCGCATGTTCTAAGGCCCGATTGTGGTGCAGTGGAGATAGTCCCTATTGCGTACTAAAGTGCGTAGATATTTGTGCGTACTGAATTCAATGTATTGCGTGTAAGAGTGCTGTTGCATATGGCGGCTGTCTGTTTAATGGGTAACATGCTTTAAACAACGGACTATTGTGCGCGTGAAATCTTTTCGACCGTGCGGTGCTCCCACTACGTGGCTTCAAGGTAGAAGTCACTGTAGTGTGTGCGCATTTGTGATGTATAGCCCGCTCTAAGCCGCGAATTTATAATATTCGCATGTTCTAAGGCCCGATTGTTATGCAGCGGAGATAGTCCCTATTGCGTACTATAGTGCGTAGTTATTTGTGCGTACTGAATTCAATGTATTGTGTGTAAGAGTGCTGTTGCATATGGCGGCTGTTTGTGTAATGGGTAACATGCTTTAAACAACGGACTATTGTGCGCGTGAAATCTTTTCGACCGTGCGGTGCTCCCACTACGTGGCTTCAAGTTAGAAGTCACTGTAGTGTATGCGCATTTGTGATGTATAGCAAGCTGTAAGCCACGAATTTATAATATTCGCATATTCTAAGACCCGATTGGGCTGCAGTGGAGATAGTCCCTATTGCGTACTATAGTGCGTAGTTATTTGTGCGTACTGAATTCAATGTATTGTGTGTAAGAGTGCTGATGCCTATGGCGGCTGTCTGTGTAATGGGTAAAAAGCTTTAAACAACGGACTATTGTGCGCGTGAAATCTTTTCGACCGTGCGGTGCTCCCACTACGTGGCTTCAAGGTAAAAGTCACTGTAGTTTGTGCGCATTTGTGATGTATAGCCTGCTCTAAGCCACGAATTTATATTATTCGCATGTTCTAAAGCCCGATTGTGGTGCAGTGGAGATAGTCCCTATTGCGTACTATAGTGCGTAGTTATTTGTGCGTACTGAATTCAATGTATTGTGTGTAAGAGTGCTGTTGCATATGGCGGCTGTCTGTGTAATGGGTAACATGCTTTAAACAACGGACTATTGTGCGCGTGAAATCTTTTCGACCGTGCGGTGCTCCCACTACGTGGCTTCTAGGTAGAAGTCACTGTAGTGTGTGCGCATTTGTGATGTATAGCCCGCTCTAAGCCACGAATTTATAATGTTCGCATGTTCTAAGGCCCGATTGTGCTGCAGCGGAGATAGTCCCTATTGCGTACTATAGTGCGTAGTTATTTGTGTGTACTGAATTCAATGTATCATGTGTAAGAGTGCTGTTGCATATGGCGGCTGTCTGTGTAATGGGTAACATGCTTTAAACAACGGACTATTGTGCGCGTGAAATCTTTTCGACCGTGCGGTGCTCCCACTACGTGGCTTCAAGGTAGAAGTCACTGTATTGTGTGCGCATTTGTTATGTATAGCCTGCTCTAAGCCACGAATTTATAATATTTGCATGTTCTAAGGCCCGATTGTGGTGCAGTGGAGATAGTCCCTATTGCGTACTATAGTGCGTAGTTTTTTGTGCGTACTGAATTCAATGTATTGTGTGTAAGAGTGCTGTTGCATATGGCGGCTGTCTGTGTAATGGGTAACATGCTTTAAACAACGGACTATTGTGCGCGTGAAATCTTTTCGACCGTGCGATGCTCCCACTACGTGGCTTCAAGGTAGAAGTCACTGTAGTGTGTGCGCATTTGTGTAGTACAGCCCGCTCTAAGCCACGAATTTATAATATTCGCATGTTCTAAGGCCCGGTTGTGGTGCAGTGGAGATAGTCCCTATTGCGTACTATAGTGCGTAGTTATTTGTGCGTACTGAATTCAATGTATTGTGTGTAAGAGTGCTGTGTCATATGGCGGCTGTCTGTGTAATGGGTAACATGCTTTAAACAACGGACTATTGTGCGCGTGAAATCTTTTCGAACGTGCGGTGCTCCCCCTACGTGGCTTCAAGGTAGAAGTCACTGTAGTGTGTGCGCATTTGTGATGTATAGCCTGCTCTAAGCCACGAATTTATAATACTCGCATGTTCTAAGGCCCGATTGTGGTGCAGTGGAGATATTCCCTATTGCGTACTATAGTGCGTAGTTATTTGTGCGTACTGAATTCAATGTATTGTGTGTAAGAGTGCTGTTGCATATGGCGGCTGTCTGTGTAATGGGTAACATGCTTTAAACAACGGACTATTGTGCGCGTGAAATCTTTTCGACCGTGCGGTGCTCCCACTACGTGGCTTCAAGGTAGAAGTCACTGTAGTGTATGCGCATTTGTGATGTATAGCCCGCTCTAAGCCACGAATTTATAATATTCGCATGTTCTAAGGCCCGATTGTGCTGCAGTGGAGATAGTCCCTATTGCGTACTATAGTGCGTAGTTATTTGTGCGTACTGAATTCAATGTATTGTGTGTAAGAGTGCTGTTGCATATGGCGGCTGTCTGTATAATGGGTAACAAGCTTTAAACAACGGACTATTGTTCGTGTGAAATCTTTTCGACCGTGCGGTGCTCCCACTACGTGGCTTCAAGGTAGAAGTCACTGTAGTGTGGGCGCATTTGTAATATATAGCCTGCTCTAAGCCACGAATTTATAATATTCGCATGTTCTAAGGCCCGATTGTGGTGCAGTGGAGATAGTCCCTATTGCGTACTATAGTGCGTAGTTATTTGTGCGTACTGAATTCAATGTATTGTGTGTAAGAGTGCTGTTGCATATGGCGGCTGTCTGTGTAATGGGTAACATGCTTTAAACAACGGACTATTGTGCGCGTGAAATCTTTTCGACCGTGCGGTGCTCCCACTACGTGGCTTCAAGGTAGAAGTCACTGTATTGTGTGCGCATTTGTTATGTATAGCCTGCTCTAAGCCACGAATTTATAATATTTGCATGTTCTAAGGCCCGATTGTGGTGCAGTGGAGATAGTCCCTATTGCGTACTATAGTGCGTAGTTTTTTGTGCGTACTGAATTCAATGTATTGTGTGTAAGAGTGCTGTTGCATATGGCGGCTGTCTGTGTAATGGGTAACATGCTTTAAACAACGGACTATTGTGCGCGTGAAATCTTTTCGACCGTGCGATGCTCCCACTACGTGGCTTCAAGGTAGAAGTCACTGTAGTGTGTGCGCATTTGTGTAGTACAGCCCGCTCTAAGCCACGAATTTATAATATTCGCATGTTCTAAGGCCCGGTTGTGGTGCAGTGGAGATAGTCCCTATTGCGTACTATAGTGCGTAGTTATTTGTGCGTACTGAATTCAATGTATTGTGTGTAAGAGTGCTGTTGCATATGGCGGCTGTCTGTGTAATGGGTAACATGCTTTAAACAACGGACTATTGTGCGCGTGAAATCTTTTCGAACGTGCGGTGCTCCCCCTACGTGGCTTCAAGGTAGAAGTCACTGTAGTGTGTGCGCATTTGTGATGTATAGCCTGCTCTAAGCCACGAATTTATAATACTCGCATGTTCTAAGGCCCGATTGTGGTGCAGTGGAGATAGTCCCTATTGCGTACTATAGTGCGTAGTTATTTGTGCGTACTGAATTCAATGTATTGTGTGTAAGAGTGCTGTTGCTTATGGCGGCTGTCTGTGTAATGGGTAACATGCTTTAAACAACGGACTATTGTGCGCGTGAAATCTTTTCGACCGTGCGGTGCTCCCACTACGTGGCTTCAAGGTAGAAGTCACTGTAGTGTATGCGCATTTGTGATGTATAGCCCGCTCTAAGCCACGAATTTATAATATTCGCATGTTCTAAGGCCCGATTGTGCTGCAGTGGAGATAGTCCCTATTGCGTACTATAGTGCGTAGTTATTTGTGCGTACTGAATTCAATGTATTGTGTGTAAGAGTGCTGTTGCATATGGCGGCTGTCTGTGTAATGGGTAACAAGCTTTAAACAACGGACTATTGTGCGTGTGAAATCTTTTCGACCGTGCGGTGCTCCCACTACGTGGCTTCAAGGTAGAAGTCACTGTAGTGTGGGCGCATTTGTAATATATAGCCTGCTCTAAGCCACGAATTTATAATATTCGCATGTTCTAAGGCCCGATTGTGGTGCAGTGGAGATAGTCCCTATTGCGTACTATAGTGCGTAGTTATTTGTGCGTACTGAATTCAATGTATTGTGTGTAAGAGTGCTGTTGCATATGGCGGCTGTCTGTGTATTGGGTAACATGCTTTAAACAACGGACTATTGTGCGCGTGAAATCTTTTCGACTGTGGGGTGCTCCCACTACGTGGCTTCAAGGTAGAAGTCACTGTATTGTGTGCGCATTTGTTATGTATAGCCTGCTCTAAGCCACGAATTTATAATATTCGCATGTTCTAAGGCCCGATTGTGGTGCAGTGGAGATAGTCCCTATTGCGTACTATAGTGCGTAGTTTTTTGTGCGTACTGAATTCAATGTATTGTGTGTAAGAGTGCTGTTGCATATGGCGGCTGTCTGTGTAATGGGTAACATGCTTTAAACAACGGACTATTGTGCGCGTGAAATCTTTTCGACCGTGCGGTGCTCCCACTACGTGGCTTCAAGGTAGAAGTCACTGTATTGTGTGCGCATTTGTTATGTATAGCCTGCTCTAAGCCACGAATTTATAATATTCGCATGTTCTAAGGCCCGATTGTGGTGCAGTGGAGATAGTCCCTATTGCGTACTATAGTGCGTAGTTATTTGTGCGTACTGAATTCAATGTATTGTGTGTAAGAGTGCTGTTGCATATGGCGGCTGTCTGTGTAATGGGTAACATGCTTTAAACAACGGACTATTGTGCGCGTGAAATCTTTTCGACCGTGCGGTGCTCCCACTACGTGGCTTCAAGGTAGAAGTCACTGTAGTGTATGCGCATTTGTGATGTATAGCCCGCTCTAAGCCACGAATTTATAATATTCGCATGTTCTAAGGCCCGATTGTGCTGCAGTGGAGATAGTCCCTATCGCGTACTATAGTGCGTAGTTATTTGTGCGTACCGAATTCAATGTATTGTGTGTAAAAGTGCTGTTGCATATGGCGGCTGTCTGTGCAATGGGTAACATTGAGGTATTCTTTATTTATTTATCGTGAATACATTGAAAGGCTGACGACAAAAGCTGCATACAAGCAACTTGACAGGCCCGTCAGCCCAATTCAAACGTCAGCAGCAGACAGCAGCGTTGCATGCTGTAGAAATTTACAGTAAGACACAACACACCAAAGTATCGCAATTCTATTGCGATAACAAAAATATGCAAGTAAAAAAATATATGCACGCTAACAACAAAAAAAAACGATATTGTATTCGAAAAACATGGCAACGCTACAAACAAGAAAAAGAGAAACGACGAGGCAATACTGAAACATACAAAAGTGCAAGTAGTGTCAATTTACAAAAAAAAAGATGCACCGGTAAAAGAAAGACTGATAATAAAAAGTATACATATGAGCTACTGCACACCACAGAACAGGAATAAGCGCTTCAAAAAAATGGTTACACCAATCAGGGTATCACCCACACTGATAACATGCCTTAAACAACGGACTATTGTGCGTGTGAAATCTTTTCGACCGTGCGGTGCTCCCACTACGTGGCTTCAAGGTAGAAGTCACTGTAGTGTGTGCGCTTTTTGTGATGTATAGCCCGCTCTAAGCCACGAATTTATAATATTCGCATGTTCTAAGGCCCGATTGTGCTGCAGTGGAGATAGTCCCTATTGCGTAGTTATTTGTGCGTACTGAATTCAATGTATTGTGTGTAAGAGTGCTGTTGCCTATGGCGGCTGTCTGTGTAATGGGTAACATGCTTTAAACAACGGACTATTGTGCGCGTGAACTCTTTTCGACCGTGCGGTGCTCCCACTACGTGGCTTCAAGGTAAAAGTCACTGTAGTTTGTGCGCATTTGTGATGTATAGCCTGCTCTAAGCCACGAATTTATAATATTCGCATGTTCTATGGCCCGACAGTGCTGCAGTGGAGATAGTCCCTATTGCGTACTATAGTGCGTAGTTATTTGTGCGTACTGAATTCAATGTATTGTGTGTAAGAGTGCTGTTGCATATGGCGGCTGTCTGTGTAATGGGTAACATGCTTTAAACAACGGACTATTGTGCGCGTGAAATCTTTTCGACCGTGCGGTGCTCCCACTACGTGGCTTCAAGGTAGAAGTCACTGTAGTGTGTGCGCATTTGTGATGTATAGCCTGCTCTAAGCCACGAATTTATAATATTCGCATGTTCTAAGGCCCGATTGTGGTGCAATGGAGATAGTCCCTATTGCGTACTATAGTGCGTAGTTATTTGTGCGTACTGAATTCAATGTATCGTGTGTAAGAGTGCTGTTGCATATGGCGGCTGTCTGTGTAATGGGTAACATGCTTTAAACAACGGACTATTGTGCGCGTGAAATCTTTTCGACCGTGCGGTGCTCCCACTACGTGGCTTCAAGGTAGAAGTCACTGTAGTGTGTGCGCATTTGTGATGTATAGCCTGCTCTAAGCCACGAATTTATAATTTACGCATATTCTAAGGCCCGATTGTGGTGCAGTGGAGATAGTCCCTATTGCGTACTAAAGTGCGTAGTTATTTGTGCGTACTGAATTCAGTGTATCGTGTGTAAGAGTGCTGTTGCATATGGCGGCTGTCTGTGTAATGGGTAACAAGCTTTAAACAACGGACTACTGTGCGCGTGAAATCTTTTCGACCGTGCGGTGCTCCCACTACGTGGCTTCAAGGTAGAAGTCACTGTAGTGTGTGCGCATTTGTGATGTATAGCCTGCTCTAAGCCACGAATTTATAATATTCGCATGTTCTAAGGCCCGATTGTGGTGCAGTGGAGATAGTCCCTATTGCGTACTATAGTGCGTAGTTATTTGTGCGTACTGAATTCAATGTATTGTGTGTAAGAGTGCTGTTGCATATGGCGGCTGTCTGTGTAATGGGTAACATGCTTTAAACAACGAACTATTGTGCGCGTGAAATCTTTTCGACCGTGCGGTGTTCCCACTACGTGGCTTCAAGGTAGAAGTCACTGTAGTGTATGCGCATTTGTGATGTATAGCAAGCTCTAAGCCACGAATTTATAATATTCGCATGTTCTAAGGCCCGATTGGGCTGCAGTGGAGATAGTCCCTATTGCGTACTATAGTGCGTAGTTATTTGTGCGTACTGAATTCAATGTATTGTGTGTAAGAGTGCTGTTGCCTATGGCGGCTGTCTGTGTAATGGGTAACAAGCTTTAAACAACGGACTATTGTGCGCGTGAAATCTTTTCGACCGTGCGGTGCTCCCACTACATGGCTTCAAGGTAGAATTCACTGTAGTGTGTGCGCATTTGTGATGTATAGCCTGCTCTAAGCCACGAATTTATAATATTCGCATGTTCTAAGGCCCGATTGTGGTGCAGTGGAGATAGTCCCTATTGCGTACTATAGTGCGTAGTTTTTGTGCGTACTGAATTCAATGTATTGTGTGTAAGAGTGCTGTTGCATATGGCGGCTGTCTGTGTAATGGGTAACATGCTTTAAACAACGGACTATTGTGCGCGTGAAATCTTTTCGACCGTGCGATGCTCCCACTACGTGGCTTCAAGGTAGAAGTCACTGTAGTGTGTGCGCATTTGTGTAGTACAGCCCGCTCTAAGCCACGAATTTATAATATTCGCATGTTCTAAGGCCCGGTTGTGGTGCAGTGGAGATAGTCCCTATTGCGTACTATAGTGCGTAGTTATTTGTGCGTACTGAATTCAATGTATTGTGTGTAAGAGTGCTGTGTCATATGGCGGCTGTCTGTGTAATGGGTAACATGCTTTAAACAACGGACTATTGTGCGCGTGAAATCTTTTCGAACGTGCGGTGCTCCCCCTACGTGGCTTCAAGGTAGAAGTCACTGTAGTGTGTGCGCATTTGTGATGTATAGCCTGCTCTAAGCCACGAATTTATAATACTCGCATGTTCTAAGGCCCGATTGTGGTGCAGTGGAGATAGTCCCTATTGCGTACTATAGTGCGTAGTTATTTGTGCGTACTGAATTCAATGTATTGTGTGTAAGAGTGCTGTTGCATATGGCGGCTGTCTGTGTAATGGGTAACATGCTTTAAACAACGGACTATTGTGCGCGTGAAATCTTTTCGACCGTGCGGTGCTCCCACTACGTGGCTTCAAGGTAGAAGTCACTGTAGTGTATGCGCATTTGTGATGTATAGCCCGCTCTAAGCCACGAATTTATAATATTCGCATGTTCTAAGGCCCGATTGTGCTGCAGTGGAGATAGTCCCTATTGCGTACTATAGTGCGTAGTTATTTGTGCGTACTGAATTCAATGTATTGTGTGTAAGAGTGCTGTTGCATATGGCGGCTGTCTGTGTAATGGGTAACAAGCTTTAAACAACGGACTATTGTTCGTGTGAAATCTTTTCGACCGTGCGGTGCTCCCACTACGTGGCTTCAAGGTAGAAGTCACTGTAGTGTGGGCGCATTTGTAATATATAGCCTGCTCTAAGCCACGAATTTATAATATTCGCATGTTCTAAGGCCCGATTGTGGTGCAGTGGAGATAGTCCCTATTGCGTACTATAGTGCGTAGTTATTTGTGCGTACTGAATTCAATGTATTGTGTGTAAGAGTGCTGTTGCATATGGCGGCTGTCTGTGTAATGGGTAACATGCTTTAAACAACGGACTATTGTGCGCGTGAAATCTTTTCGACCGTGCGGTGCTCCCACTACGTGGCTTCAAGGTAGAAGTCACTGTATTGTGTGCGCATTTGTTATGTATAGCCTGCTCTAAGCCACGAATTTATAATATTTGCATGTTCTAAGGCCCGATTGTGGTGCAGTGGAGATAGTCCCTATTGCGTACTATAGTGCGTAGTTTTTTGTGCGTACTGAATTCAATGTATTGTGTGTAAGAGTGCTGTTGCATATGGCGGCTGTCTGTGTAATGGGTAACATGCTTTAAACAACGGACTATTGTGCGCGTGAAATCTTTTCGACCGTGCGATGCTCCCACTACGTGGCTTCAAGGTAGAAGTCACTGTAGTGTGTGCGCATTTGTGTAGTACAGCCCGCTCTAAGCCACGAATTTATAATATTCGCATGTTCTAAGGCCCGGTTGTGGTGCAGTGGAGATAGTCCCTATTGCGTACTATAGTGCGTAGTTATTTGTGCGTACTGAATTCAATGTATTGTGTGTAAGAGTGCTGTTGCATATGGCGGCTGTCTGTGTAATGGGTAACATGCTTTAAACAACGGACTATTGTGCGCGTGAAATCTTTTCGAACGTGCGGTGCTCCCCCTACGTGGCTTCAAGGTAGAAGTCACTGTAGTGTGTGCGCATTTGTGATGTATAGCCTGCTCTAAGCCACGAATTTATAATACTCGCATGTTCTAAGGCCCGATTGTGGTGCAGTGGAGATAGTCCCTATTGCGTACTATAGTGCGTAGTTATTTGTGCGTACTGAATTCAATGTATTGTGTGTAAGAGTGCTGTTGCTTATGGCGGCTGTCTGTGTAATGGGTAACATGCTTTAAACAACGGACTATTGTGCGCGTGAAATCTTTTCGACCGTGCGGTGCTCCCACTACGTGGCTTCAAGGTAGAAGTCACTGTAGTGTATGCGCATTTGTGATGTATAGCCCGCTCTAAGCCACGAATTTATAATATTCGCATGTTCTAAGGCCCGATTGTGCTGCAGTGGAGATAGTCCCTATTGCGTACTATAGTGCGTAGTTATTTGTGCGTACTGAATTCAATGTATTGTGTGTAAGAGTGCTGTTGCATATGGCGGCTGTCTGTGTAATGGGTAACAAGCTTTAAACAACGGACTATTGTGCGTGTGAAATCTTTTCGACCGTGCGGTGCTCCCACTACGTGGCTTCAAGGTAGAAGTCACTGTAGTGTGGGCGCATTTGTAATATATAGCCTGCTCTAAGCCACGAATTTATAATATTCGCATGTTCTAAGGCCCGATTGTGGTGCAGTGGAGATAGTCCCTATTGCGTACTATAGTGCGTAGTTATTTGTGCGTACTGAATTCAATGTATTGTGTGTAAGAGTGCTGTTGCATATGGCGGCTGTCTGTGTATTGGGTAACATGCTTTAAACAACGGACTATTGTGCGCGTGAAATCTTTTCGACTGTGGGGTGCTCCCACTACGTGGCTTCAAGGTAGAAGTCACTGTAGTGTGTGCGCATTTGTGATGTATAGCCTGCTCTAAGCCACGAATTTATAATAATCGCATGTTCTAAGGCCCGATTGTGGTGCAGTGGAGATAGTCCCTATTGCGTACTATAGTGCGTAGTTATTTGTGCGTACTGAATTCAATGTATTGTGTGTAAGAGTGCTGTTGCATATGGCGGCTGTCTGTGTAATGGGTAACATGCTTTAAACAACGGACTATTGTGCGCGTGAAATCTTTTCGACCGTGCGGTGTTCCCACTACGTGGCTTCAAGGTAGAAGTCACTGTAGTGTATGCGCATTTGTGATGTATAGCAAGCTCTAAGCCACGAATTTATAATATTCCCATGTTCTAAGGCCCGATTGGGCTGCACTGGAGATAGTCCCTATTGCGTACTATAGTGCGTAGTTATTTGTGCGTACTGAATTCAATGTATTGTGTGTAAGAGTGCTGTTGCCTATGGCGGCTGTCTGTGTAATGGGTAACAAGCTTTAAACAACGGACTATTGTGCGCGTGAAATCTTTTCGACCGTGCGGTGCTCCCACTACGTGGCTTCAAGGTAAAAGTCACTGTAGTTTGTGCGCATTTGTGATGTATAGCCTGCTCTAAGCCACGAATTTATGATATTCGCATGTTCTAAGGCCCGATTGTGCTGCAGTGGAGATAGTCCCTATTGCGTACTATAGTGCGTAGTTATTTGTGCGTACTGAATTCAATGTATTGTGTGTAAGAGTGCTGTTGCATATGGCGGCTGTCTGTGTAATGGGTAACATGCTTTAAACAACGGACTATTGTGCGCGTGAAATCTTTTCGACCGTGCGATGCTCCCACTACGTGGCTTCAAGGTAGAAGTCACTGTAGTGTGTGCGCATTTGTGTAGTACAGCCCGCTCTAAGCCACGAATTTATAATATTCGCATGTTCTAAGGCCCGGTTGTGGTGCAGTGGAGATAGTCCCTATTGCGTACTATAGTGCGTAGTTATTTGTGCGTACTGAATTCAATGTATTGTGTGTAAGAGTGCTGTGTCATATGGCGGCTGTCTGTGTAATGGGTAACATGCTTTAAACAACGGACTATTGTGCGCGTGAAATCTTTTCGAACGTGCGGTGCTCCCCCTACGTGGCTTCAAGGTAGAAGTCACTGTAGTGTGTGCGCATTTGTGTAGTACAGCCCGCTCTAAGCCACGAATTTATAATATTCGCATGTTCTAAGGCCCGGTTGTGGTGCAGTGGAGATAGTCCCTATTGCGTACTATAGTGCGTAGTTATTTGTGCGTACTGAATTCAATGTATTGTGTGTAAGAGTGCTGTGTCATATGGCGGCTGTCTGTGTAATGGGTAACATGCTTTAAACAACGGACTATTGTGCGCGTGAAATCTTTTCGAACGTGCGGTGCTCCCCCTACGTGGCTTCAAGGTAGAAGTCACTGTAGTGTGTGCGCATTTGTGATGTATAGCCTGCTCTAAGCCACGAATTTATAATACTCGCATGTTCTAAGGCCCGATTGTGGTGCAGTGGAGATAGTCCCTATTGCGTACTATAGTGCGTAGTTATTTGTGCGTACTGAATTCAATGTATTGTGTGTAAGAGTGCTGTTGCATATGGCGGCTGTCTGTGTAATGGGTAACATGCTTTAAACAACGGACTATTGTGCGCGTGAAATCTTTTCGACCGTGCGGTGCTCCCACTACGTGGCTTCAAGGTAGAAGTCACTGTAGTGTATGCGCATTTGTGATGTATAGCCCGCTCTAAGCCACGAATTTATAATATTCGCATGTTCTAAGGCCCGATTGTGGTGCAGTGGAGATAGTCCCTATTGCGTACTATAGTGCGTAGTTATTTGTGCGTACTGAATTCAATGTATTGTGTGTAAGAGTGCTGTTGCATATGGCGGCTGTCTGTGTAATGGGTAACATGCTTTAAACAACGGACTATTGTGCGCGTGAAATCTTTTCGACCGTGCGGTGCTCCCACTACGTGGCTTCAAGGTAGAAGTCACTGTATTGTGTGCGCATTTGTTATGTATAGCCTGCTCTAAGCCACGAATTTATAATATTTGCATGTTCTAAGGCCCGATTGTGGTGCAGTGGAGATAGTCCCTATTGCGTACTATAGTGCGTAGTTTTTTGTGCGTACTGAATTCAATGTATTGTGTGTAAGAGTGCTGTTGCATATGGCGGCTGTCTGTGTAATGGGTAACATGCTTTAAACAACGGACTATTGTGCGCGTGAAATCTTTTCGACCGTGCGATGCTCCCACTACGTGGCTTCAAGGTAGAAGTCACTGTAGTGTGTGCGCATTTGTGTAGTACAGCCCGCTCTAAGCCACGAATTTATAATATTCGCATGTTCTAAGGCCCGGTTGTGGTGCAGTGGAGATAGTCCCTATTGCGTACTATAGTGCGTAGTTATTTGTGCGTACTGAATTCAATGTATTGTGTGTAAGAGTGCTGTTGCATATGGCGGCTGTCTGTGTAATGGGTAACATGCTTTAAACAACGGACTATTGTGCGCGTGAAATCTTTTCGAACGTGCGGTGCTCCCCCTACGTGGCTTCAAGGTAGAAGTCACTGTAGTGTGTGCGCATTTGTGATGTATAGCCTGCTCTAAGCCACGAATTTATAATACTCGCATGTTCTAAGGCCCGATTGTGGTGCAGTGGAGATAGTCCCTATTGCGTACTATAGTGCGTAGTTATTTGTGCGTACTGAATTCAATGTATTGTGTGTAAGAGTGCTGTTGCTTATGGCGGCTGTCTGTGTAATGGGTAACATGCTTTAAACAACGGACTATTGTGCGCGTGAAATCTTTTCGACCGTGCGGTGCTCCCACTACGTGGCTTCAAGGTAGAAGTCACTGTAGTGTATGCGCATTTGTGATGTATAGCCCGCTCTAAGCCACGAATTTATAATATTCGCATGTTCTAAGGCCCGATTGTGCTGCAGTGGAGATAGTCCCTATTGCGTACTATAGTGCGTAGTTATTTGTGCGTACTGAATTCAATGTATTGTGTGTAAGAGTGCTGTTGCTTATGGCGGCTGTCTGTGTAATGGGTAACATGCTTTAAACAACGGACTATTGTGCGCGTGAAATCTTTTCGACCGTGCGGTGCTCCCACTACGTGGCTTCAAGGTAGAAGTCACTGTAGTGTATGCGCATTTGTGATGTATAGCCCGCTCTAAGCCACGAATTTATAATATTCGCATGTTCTAAGGCCCGATTGTGCTGCAGTGGAGATAGTCCCTATTGCGTACTATAGTGCGTAGTTATTTGTGCGTACTGAATTCAATGTATTGTGTGTAAGAGTGCTGTTGCATATGGCGGCTGTCTGTGTAATGGGTAACAAGCTTTAAACAACGGACTATTGTGCGTGTGAAATCTTTTCGACCGTGCGGTGCTCCCACTACGTGGCTTCAAGGTAGAAGTCACTGTAGTGTGGGCGCATTTGTAATATATAGCCTGCTCTAAGCCACGAATTTATAATATTCGCATGTTCTAAGGCCCGATTGTGGTGCAGTGGAGATAGTCCCTATTGCGTACTATAGTGCGTAGTTATTTGTGCGTACTGAATTCAATGTATTGTGTGTAAGAGTGCTGTTGCATATGGCGGCTGTCTGTGTATTGGGTAACATGCTTTAAACAACGGACTATTGTGCGCGTGAAATCTTTTCGACTGTGGGGTGCTCCCACTACGTGGCTTCAAGGTAGAAGTCACTGTAGTGTGTGCGCATTTGTGATGTATAGCCTGCTCTAAGCCACGAATTTATAATAATCGCATGTTCTAAGGCCCGATTGTGGTGCAGTGGAGATAGTCCCTATTGCGTACTATAGTGCGTAGTTATTTGTGCGTACTGAATTCAATGTATTGTGTGTAAGAGTGCTGTTGCATATGGCGGCTGTCTGTGTAATGGGTAACATGCTTTAAACAACGGACTATTGTGCGCGTGAAATCTTTTCGACCGTGCGGTGTTCCCACTACGTGGCTTCAAGGTAGAAGTCACTGTAGTGTATGCGCATTTGTGATGTATAGCAAGCTCTAAGCCACGAATTTATAATATTCCCATGTTCTAAGGCCCGATTGGGCTGCACTGGAGATAGTCCCTATTGCGTACTATAGTGCGTAGTTATTTGTGCGTACTGAATTCAATGTATTGTGTGTAAGAGTGCTGTTGCCTATGGCGGCTGTCTGTGTAATGGGTAACAAGCTTTAAACAACGGACTATTGTGCGCGTGAAATCTTTTCGACCGTGCGGTGCTCCCACTACGTGGCTTCAAGGTAAAAGTCACTGTAGTTTGTGCGCATTTGTGATGTATAGCCTGCTCTAAGCCACGAATTTATGATATTCGCATGTTCTAAGGCCCGATTGTGCTGCAGTGGAGATAGTCCCTATTGCGTACTATAGTGCGTAGTTATTTGTGCGTACTGAATTCAATGTATTGTGTGTAAGAGTGCTGTTGCATATGGCGGCTGTCTGTGTAATGGGTAACATGCTTTAAACAACGGACTATTGTGCGCGTGAAATCTTTTCGACCGTGCGATGCTCCCACTACGTGGCTTCAAGGTAGAAGTCACTGTAGTGTGTGCGCATTTGTGTAGTACAGCCCGCTCTAAGCCACGAATTTATAATATTCGCATGTTCTAAGGCCCGGTTGTGGTGCAGTGGAGATAGTCCCTATTGCGTACTATAGTGCGTAGTTATTTGTGCGTACTGAATTCAATGTATTGTGTGTAAGAGTGCTGTGTCATATGGCGGCTGTCTGTGTAATGGGTAACATGCTTTAAACAACGGACTATTGTGCGCGTGAAATCTTTTCGAACGTGCGGTGCTCCCCCTACGTGGCTTCAAGGTAGAAGTCACTGTAGTGTGTGCGCATTTGTGATGTATAGCCTGCTCTAAGCCACGAATTTATAATACTCGCATGTTCTAAGGCCCGATTGTGGTGCAGTGGAGATAGTCCCTATTGCGTACTATAGTGCGTAGTTATTTGTGCGTACTGAATTCAATGTATTGTGTGTAAGAGTGCTGTTGCATATGGCGGCTGTCTGTGTAATGGGTAACATGCTTTAAACAACGGACTATTGTGCGCGTGAAATCTTTTCGACCGTGCGGTGCTCCCACTACGTGGCTTCAAGGTAGAAGTCACTGTAGTGTATGCGCATTTGTGATGTATAGCCCGCTCTAAGCCACGAATTTATAATATTCGCATGTTCTAAGGCCCGATTGTGCTGCAGTGGAGATAGTCCCTATTGCGTACTATAGTGCGTAGTTATTTGTGCGTACTGAATTCAATGTATTGTGTGTAAGAGTGCTGTTGCATATGGCGGCTGTCTGTGTAATGGGTAACAAGCTTTAAACAACGGACTATTGTTCGTGTGAAATCTTTTCGACCGTGCGGTGCTCCCACTACGTGGCTTCAAGGTAGAAGTCACTGTAGTGTGGGCGCATTTGTAATATATAGCCTGCTCTAAGCCACGAATTTATAATATTCGCATGTTCTAAGGCCCGATTGTGGTGCAGTGGAGATAGTCCCTATTGCGTACTATAGTGCGTAGTTATTTGTGCGTACTGAATTCAATGTATTGTGTGTAAGAGTGCTGTTGCATATGGCGGCTGTCTGTGTAATGGGTAACATGCTTTAAACAACGGACTATTGTGCGCGTGAAATCTTTTCGACCGTGCGGTGCTCCCACTACGTGGCTTCAAGGTAGAAGTCACTGTATTGTGTGCGCATTTGTTATGTATAGCCTGCTCTAAGCCACGAATTTATAATATTTGCATGTTCTAAGGCCCGATTGTGGTGCAGTGGAGATAGTCCCTATTGCGTACTATAGTGCGTAGTTTTTTGTGCGTACTGAATTCAATGTATTGTGTGTAAGAGTGCTGTTGCATATGGCGGCTGTCTGTGTAATGGGTAACATGCTTTAAACAACGGACTATTGTGCGCGTGAAATCTTTTCGACCGTGCGATGCTCCCACTACGTGGCTTCAAGGTAGAAGTCACTGTAGTGTGTGCGCATTTGTGTAGTACAGCCCGCTCTAAGCCACGAATTTATAATATTCGCATGTTCTAAGGCCCGGTTGTGGTGCAGTGGAGATAGTCCCTATTGCGTACTATAGTGCGTAGTTATTTGTGCGTACTGAATTCAATGTATTGTGTGTAAGAGTGCTGTTGCATATGGCGGCTGTCTGTGTAATGGGTAACATGCTTTAAACAACGGACTATTGTGCGCGTGAAATCTTTTCGAACGTGCGGTGCTCCCCCTACGTGGCTTCAAGGTAGAAGTCACTGTAGTGTGTGCGCATTTGTGATGTATAGCCTGCTCTAAGCCACGAATTTATAATACTCGCATGTTCTAAGGCCCGATTGTGGTGCAGTGGAGATAGTCCCTATTGCGTACTATAGTGCGTAGTTATTTGTGCGTACTGAATTCAATGTATTGTGTGTAAGAGTGCTGTTGCTTATGGCGGCTGTCTGTGTAATGGGTAACATGCTTTAAACAACGGACTATTGTGCGCGTGAAATCTTTTCGACCGTGCGGTGCTCCCACTACGTGGCTTCAAGGTAGAAGTCACTGTAGTGTATGCGCATTTGTGATGTATAGCCCGCTCTAAGCCACGAATTTATAATATTCGCATGTTCTAAGGCCCGATTGTGCTGCAGTGGAGATAGTCCCTATTGCGTACTATAGTGCGTAGTTATTTGTGCGTACTGAATTCAATGTATTGTGTGTAAGAGTGCTGTTGCATATGGCGGCTGTCTGTGTAATGGGTAACAAGCTTTAAACAACGGACTATTGTGCGTGTGAAATCTTTTCGACCGTGCGGTGCTCCCACTACGTGGCTTCAAGGTAGAAGTCACTGTAGTGTGGGCGCATTTGTAATATATAGCCTGCTCTAAGCCACGAATTTATAATATTCGCATGTTCTAAGGCCCGATTGTGGTGCAGTGGAGATAGTCCCTATTGCGTACTATAGTGCGTAGTTATTTGTGCGTACTGAATTCAATGTATTGTGTGTAAGAGTGCTGTTGCATATGGCGGCTGTCTGTGTATTGGGTAACATGCTTTAAACAACGGACTATTGTGCGCGTGAAATCTTTTCGACTGTGGGGTGCTCCCACTACGTGGCTTCAAGGTAGAAGTCACTGTAGTGTGTGCGCATTTGTGATGTATAGCCTGCTCTAAGCCACGAATTTATAATAATCGCATGTTCTAAGGCCCGATTGTGGTGCAGTGGAGATAGTCCCTATTGCGTACTATAGTGCGTAGTTATTTGTGCGTACTGAATTCAATGTATTGTGTGTAAGAGTGCTGTTGCATATGGCGGCTGTCTGTGTAATGGGTAACATGCTTTAAACAACGGACTATTGTGCGCGTGAAATCTTTTCGACCGTGCGGTGTTCCCACTACGTGGCTTCAAGGTAGAAGTCACTGTAGTGTATGCGCATTTGTGATGTATAGCAAGCTCTAAGCCACGAATTTATAATATTCCCATGTTCTAAGGCCCGATTGGGCTGCACTGGAGATAGTCCCTATTGCGTACTATAGTGCGTAGTTATTTGTGCGTACTGAATTCAATGTATTGTGTGTAAGAGTGCTGTTGCCTATGGCGGCTGTCTGTGTAATGGGTAACAAGCTTTAAACAACGGACTATTGTGCGCGTGAAATCTTTTCGACCGTGCGGTGCTCCCACTACGTGGCTTCAAGGTAAAAGTCACTGTAGTTTGTGCGCATTTGTGATGTATAGCCTGCTCTAAGCCACGAATTTATGATATTCGCATGTTCTAAGGCCCGATTGTGCTGCAGTGGAGATAGTCCCTATTGCGTACTATAGTGCGTAGTTATTTGTGCGTACTGAATTCAATGTATTGTGTGTAAGAGTGCTGTTGCATATGGCGGCTGTCTGTGTAATGGGTAACATGCTTTAAACAACGGACTATTGTGCGCGTGAAATCTTTTCGACCATGCGGTGCTCACACTACGTGGCTTCAAGGTAGAAGTCACTGTAGTGTGTGCGCATTTGTGATGTATAGCCTGCTCTAAGCCACGAATTTATATTATTCGCATGTTCTAAGGCCCGATTGTGGTGCAGTGGAGATAGTCCCTATTGCGTACTATAGTGCGTAGTTATTTGTGCGTACTGAATTCAATGTATTGTGTGTAAGAGTGCTGTTGCTTATGGCGGCTGTCTGTGTAATGGGTAACATGCTTTAAACAACGGACTATTGTGCGCGTGAAATCTTTTCGACCGTGCGGTGCTCCCACTACGTGGCTTCAAGGTAGAAGTCACTGTAGTGTGTGCGCATTTGTGATGTATAGCCTGCTCTAAGCCACGAATTTATAATATTCGCATGTTCTAAGGCCCGATTGTGGTGCAGTGGAGATAGTCCCTATTGCGTACTAAAGTGCGTAGATATTTGTGCGTACTGAATTCAATGTATTGCGTGTAAGAGTGCTGTTGCATATGGCGGCTGTCTGTTTAATGGGTAACATGCTTTAAACAACGGACTATTGTGCGCGTGAAATCTTTTCGACCGTGCGGTGCTCCCACTACGTGGCTTCAAGGTAGAAGTCACTGTAGTGTGTGCGCATTTGTGATGTATAGCCCGCTCTAAGCCACGAATTTATAATATTCGCATGTTCTAAGGCCCGATTGTTATGCAGTGGAGATAGTCCCTATTGCGTACTATAGTGCGTAGTTATTTGTGCGTACTGAATTCAATGTATTGTGTGTAAGAGTGCTGTTGCATATGGCGGCTGTCTGTGTAATGGGTAACATGCTTTAAACAACGGACTATTGTGCGCGTGAAATCTTTTCGACCGTGCGGTGCTCCCACTACGTGGCTTCAAGGTAGAAGTCACTGTAGTGTGTGCGCATTTGTGATGTATAGCCTGCTCTAAGCCACGAATTTATAATATTCGCATGTTCTAAGGCCCGATTGTGGTGCAGTGGAGATAGTCCTTATTGCGTACTAAAGTGCGTAGTTATTTGTGCGTACTGAATTCAATGTATTGTGTGTAAGAGTGCTGTTGCATATGGCGGCTGTCTGTTTAATGGGTAACATGCTTTAAACAACGGACTATTGTGCGCGTGAAATCTTTTCGACCGTGCGGTGCTCCCACTACGTGGCTTCAAGGTAGAAGTCACTGTAGTGTGTGCGCATTTGTGATGTATAGCCCGCTCTAAGCCACGAATTTATAATATTCGCATGTTCTAAGGCCCGATTGTGGTGCAGTGGAGATAGTCCCTATTGCGTACTATAGTGCGTAGTTATTTGTGCGTACTGAATTCAATGTATTGTGTGTAAGAGTGCTGTTGCATATGGCGGCTGTCTGTGTAATGGGTAACATGCTTTAAACAACGGACTATTGTGCGCGTGAAATCTTTTCGACCGTGCGGTGCTCCCACTACGTGGCTTCAAGGTAGAAGTCAGTGTAGTGTGTGCGCATTTGTGATGTATAGCAAGCTCTAAGCCACGAATTTATAATATTCGCATGTTCTAAGGCCCGATTGGGCTGCAGTGGAGATAGTCCCTATTGCGTACTATAGTGCGTAGTTATTTGTGCGTACTGAATTCAATGTATTGCGTGTAAGAGTGCTGTTGCCTATGGCGGCTGTCTGTGTAATGGGTAACAAGCTTTAAACAACGTACTATTGTGCGCGTGAAATCTTTTCGACCGTGCGGTGCTCCCACTACGTGGCTTCAAGGTAGAAGTCACTGTAGTGTGTGCGCATTTGTGATGTATAGCAAGCTCCAAGCCACGAATTTATAATAATCGCATGTTCTAAGGCCCGATTGTGGTGCAGTGGAGATAGTCCCTATTGCGTACTAAAGTGCGTAGTTATTTGTGCGTACTGAATTCAATTTATTGCGTGTAAGAGTGCTGTTCCATATGGCGGCTGTCTGTGTAATGGGTAACATGCTTTAAACAACGGACTATTGTGCGCGTGAAATCCTTTCGACCGTGCGGTTCTCCCACTACGTGGCTTCAAGGTAGAAGTCACTGTAGTGTGTGCGCATTTGTGATGTATAGCCTGCTCTAAGCCACGAATTTATATTATTCGCATGTTCTAAGGCCCGATTGTGGTGCAGTGGAGATAGTCCCTATTGCGTACTATAGTGCGTAGTTATTTGTGCGTACTGAATTCAATGTATTGTGTGTAAGAGTGCTGTTGCCTATGGCGGCTGTCTGTGTAATGGGTAACATGCTTTAAACAACGGACTATTGTGCGCGTGAAATCTTTTCGACCGTGCGGTGCTCCCACTACGTGGCTTCATGGTAGAAGTCACTGTAGTGTGTGCGCATTTGTGATGTATAGCCTGCTCTAAGCCACGAATTTATAATATTCGCATGTTCTAAGGCCCGATTGTGGTGCAGTGGAGATAGTCCTTATTGCGTACTAAAGTGCGTAGTTATTTGTGCGTACTGAATTCAATGTATTGTGTGTAAGAGTGCTGTTGCATATGGCGGCTGTCTGTTTAATGGGTAACATGCTTTAAACAACAGACTATTGTGCGCGTGAAATCTTTTCGACCGTGCGGTGCTCCCACTACGTGGCTTCAAGGTAGAAGTCACTGTAGTGTGTGCGCATTTGTGATGTATAGCCCGCTCTAAGCCACGAATTTATAATATTCGCATGTTCTAAGGCCCGATTGTGCTGCAGTGGAGATAGTCCCTATTGCGTACTATAGTGCGTAGTTATTTGTGCGTACTGAATTCAATGTATTGTGTGCAACAGTGCTGTTGCATATGGCGGCTGTCTGTGTAATGGGTAACAAGCTTTAAACAACGGACTATTGTGCGTGTGAAATCTTTTCGACCGTGCGGTGCTCCCACTACGTGGCTTCAAGGTAGAAGTCACTGTAGTGTGGGCGCATTTGTAATGTATAGCCTGCTCTAAGCCACGAATTTATAATATTCGCATGTTCTAAGGCCCGATTGTGGTGCAGTGGAGATAGTCCCTATTGCGTACTATAGTGCGTAGTTATTTGTGCGTACTGAATTCAATGTACTGTGTGTAAGAGTGCTGTTGCATATGGCGGCTGTCTGTGTAATGGGTAACATGCTTTAAACAACGGACTATTGTGCGCGTGAAATCTTTTCGACTGTGGGGTGCTCCCACTACGTGGCTTCAAGGTAGAAGTCACTGTAGTGTGTGCGCATTTGTGATGTATAGCCTGCTCTAAGCCACGAATTTATAATAATCGCATGTTCTAAGGCCCGATTGTGGTTCAGTGGAGATAGTCCCTATTGCGTACTAAAGTGCGTAGTTATTTGTGCGTACTGAATTCAATTTATTGCGTGTAAGAGTGCTGTTCCATATGGCGGCTGTCTGTGTAATGGGTAACATGCTTTAAACAACGGACTATTGTGCGCGTGAAATCTTTTCGACCGTGCGGTGCTCCCACTACGTGGCTTCAAGGTAGAAGTCACTGTAGTGTGTGCGCATTTGTGATGTATAGCCCGCTCTAAGCCACGAATTCATAATATTCGCATGTTCTAAGGCCCGATTGTTATGCAGTGGAGATAGTCCCTATTGCGTACTATAGTGCGTAGTTATTTGTGCGTACTGAATTCAATGTATTGTGTGTAAGAGTGCTGTTGCATATGGCGGCTGTCTGTGTAAATGGGTAACATGCTTTAAACAACGGACTATTGTGCGCTTGAAATCTTTTCGACCGTGCGGTGCTCCCACTACGTGGCTTCAAGGTAGAAGTCACTGTAGTGTGTGCGCATTTGTGATGTATAGCCTGCTCTAAGCCACGAATTTATAATATTCGCATGTTCTAAGGCCCGATTGTGGTGCAGTGGAGATAGTCCCTATTGCGTACTATAGTGCGTAGTTATTTGTGCGTACTGAATTCAATGTATTGTGTGTAAGAGTGCTGTTGCATATGGCGGCTGTCTGTGTAATGGGTAACATGCTTTAAACAACGGACTATTGTGCGCGTGAAATCTTTTCGACCGTGCGGTGTTCCCACTACGTGGCTTCAAGGTAGAAGTCACTGTAGTGTATGCGCATTTGTGATGTATAGCAAGCTCTAAGCCACGAATTTATGATATTCGCATGTTCTAAGGCCCGATTGGACTGCGGTGGAGATAGTCCCTATTGCGTACTATAGTGCGTAGTTATTTGTGCGTACTGAATTCAATGTATTGTGTGTAAGAGTGCTGTTGCCTATGGCGGCTGTCTGTGTAATGGGTAACAAGCTTTAAACAACGGACTATTGTGCGCGTGAAATCTTTTCGACCGTGCGGTGCTCCCACTACGTGGCTTCAAGGTAAAAGTCACTGTAGTTTGTGCGCATTTGTGATGTATAGCCTGCTCTAAGCCACGAATTTATGATATTCGCATGTTCTAAGGCCCGATTGTGCTGCAGTGGAGATAGTCCCTATTGCGTACTATAGTGCGTAGTTATTTCTGCGTACTGAATTCAATGTATTGTGTGTAAGAGTGCTGTTGCATATGGCGGCTGTCTGTGTAATGGGTAACATGCTTTAAACAACGGACTATTGTGCGCGTGAAATCTTTTCGACCGTGCGGTGTTCCCACTACGTGGCTTCAAGGTAGAAGTCACTGTAGTGTATGCGCATTTGTGATGTATAGCAAGCTCTAAGCCACGAATTTATGATATTCGCATGTTCTAAGGCCCGATTGGGCTGCAGTGGAGATAGTCCCTATTGCGTACTATAGTGCGTAGTTATTTGTGCGTACTGAATTCAATGTATCGTGTGTAAGAGTGCTGTTGCCTATGGCGGCTGTCTGTGTAATGGGTAACAAGCTTTAAACAACGGACTATTGTGCGCGTGAAATCTTTTCGACCGTGCGGTGCTCCCACTACGTGGCTTCTAGGTAGAAGTCACTGTAGTTTGTGCGCATTTGTGATGTATAGCCCGCTCTAAGCCACGAATTTATGATATTCGCATGTTCTAAGGCCCGATTGTGGTGCAGTGGAGATAGTCCCTATTGCGTACTATAGTGCGTAGTTATTTGTGCGTACTGAATTCAATGTATTGTGTGTAAGAGTGCTGTTGCATATGGCGGCTGTCTGTGTAATGGGTAACATGCTTTAAACAACGGACTATTGTGCGCGTGAAATCTTTTCGACCGTGCGGTGCTCCCACTACGTGGCTTCAAGGTAGAAGTCACTGTAGTGTGTGCGCATTTGTGATGTATAGCCTGCTCTAAGCCACGAATTTATATTATTCGCATGTTCTAAGGCCCGATTGTGGTGCAGTGGAGATAGTCCCTATTGCGTACTATAGTGCGTAGTTATTTGTGCGTACTGAATTCAATGTATTGTGTGTAAGAGTGCTGTTGCCTATGGCGGCTGTCTGTGTAATGGGTAACATGCTTTAAACAACGGACTATTGTGCGCGTGAAATCTTTTCGACCGTGCGGTGCTCCCACTACGTGGCTTCAAGGTAGAAGTCACTGTAGTGTGTGCGCATTTGTGATGTATAGCCTGCTCTAAGCCACGAATTTATAATATTCGCATGTTCTAAGGCCCGATTGTGGTGCAGTGGAGATAGTCCTTATTGCGTACTAAAGTGCGTAGTTATTTGTGCGTACTGAATTCAATGTATTGTGTGTAAGAGTGCTGTTGCATATGGCGGCTGTCTGTTTAATGGGTAACATGCTTTAAACAACGGACTATTGTGCGCGTGAAATCTTTTCGACCGTGCGGTGCTCCCACTACGTGGCTTCAAGGTAGAAGTCACTGTAGTGTGTGCGCATTTGTGATGTATAGCCCGCTCTAAGCCACGAATTTATAATATTCGCATGTTCTAAGGCCCGATTGTGGTGCAGTGGAGATAGTCCCTATTGCGTACTATAGTGCGTAGTTATTTGTGCGTACTGAATTCAATGTATTGTGTGTAAGAGTGCTGTTGCATATGGCGGCTGTCTGTGTAATGGGTAACATGCTTTAAACAACGGACTATTGTGCGCGTGAAATCTTTTCGACCGTGCGGTGCTCCCACTACGTGGCTTCAAGGTAGAAGTCAGTGTAGTGTGTGCGCATTTGTGATGTATAGCAAGCTCTAAGCCACGAATTTATAATATTCGCATGTTCTAAGGCCCGATTGGGCTGCAGTGGAGATAGTCCCTATTGCGTACTATAGTGCGTAGTTATTTGTGCGTACTGAATTCAATGTATTGCGTGTAAGAGTGCTGTTGCCTATGGCGGCTGTCTGTGTAATGGGTAACAAGCTTTAAACAACGTACTATTGTGCGCGTGAAATCTTTTCGACCGTGCGGTGCTCCCACTACGTGGCTTCAAGGTAGAAGTCACTGTAGTGTGTGCGCATTTGTGATGTATAGCAAGCTCCAAGCCACGAATTTATAATATTCGCATGTTCTAAGGCCCGATTGGGCTGCAGTGGAGATAGTCCCTATTGCGTACTATAGTGCGTAGTTATTTGTGCGTACTGAATTCAATGTATTGTGTGTAAGAGTGCTGTTGCATATGGCGGCTGTCTGTGTAATGGGTAACATGCTTTAAACAACGGACTATTGTGCGCGTGAAATCTTTTCGACTGTGGGGTGCTCCCACTACGTGGCTTCAAGGTAGAAGTCACTGTAGTGCGTGCGCATTTGTGATGTATAGCCTGCTCTAAGCCACGAATTTATAATAATCGCATGTTCTAAGGCCCGATTGTGGTGCAGTGGAGATAGTCCCTATTGCGTACTATAGTGCGTAGTTATTTGTGCGTACTGAATTCAATGTATTGTGTGTAAGAGTGCTGTTCCATATGGCGGCTGTCTGTGTAATGGGTAACATGCTTTAAACAACGGACTATTGTGCGCGTGAAATCTTTTCGACTGTGGGGTGCTCCCACTACGTGGCTTCAAGGTAGAAGTCACTGTAGTGCGTGCGCATTTGTGATGTATAGCCTGCTCTAAGCCACGAATTTATAATAATCGCATGTTCTAAGGCCCGATTGTGGTGCAGTGGAGATAGTCCCTATTGCGTACTAAAGTGCGTAGTTATTTGTGCGTACTGAATTCAATTTATTGCGTGTAAGAGTGCTGTTCCATATGGCGGCTGTCTGTGTAATGGGTAACATGCTTTAAACAACAGACTATTGTGCGCGTGAAATCCTTTCGACCGTGCGGTTCTCCCACTACGTGGCTTCAAGGTAGAAGTCACTGTAGTGCGTGCGCATTTGTGATGTATAGCCCGCTCTAAGCCACGAATTCATAATATTCGCATGTTCTAAGGCCCGATTGTTATGCAGTGGAGATAGTCCCTATTGCGTACTATAGTGCGTAGTTATTTGTGCGTACTGAATTCAATGTATTGTGTGTAAGAGTGCTGTTGCATATGGCGGCTGTCTGTGTAATGGGTAACATGCTTTAAACAACGGACTATTGTGCGCGTGAAATCTTTTCGACCGTGCGGTGTTCCCACTACGTGGCTTCAAGGTAGAAGTCACTGTAGTGTATGCGCATTTGTGATGTATAGCAAGCTCTAAGCCACGAATTTATGATATTCGCATGTTCTAAGGCCCGATTGGGCTGCAGTGGAGATAGTCCCTATTGCGTACTATAGTGCGTAGTTATTTGTGCGTACTGAATTCAATGTATCGTGTGTAAGAGTGCTGTTGCCTATGGCGGCTGTCTGTGTAATGGGTAACAAGCTTTAAACAACGGACTATTGTGCGCGTGAAATCTTTTCGACCGTGCGGTGCTCCCACTACGTGGCTTCTAGGTAGAAGTCACTGTAGTTTGTGCGCATTTGTGATGTATAGCCCGCTCTAAGCCACGAATTTATGATATTCGCATGTTCTAAGGCCCGATTGTGGTGCAGTGGAGATAGTCCCTATTGCGTACTATAGTGCGTAGTTATTTGTGCGTACTGAATTCAATGTATTGTGTGTAAGAGTGCTGTTGCATATGGCGGCTGTCTGTGTAATGGGTAACATGCTTTAAACAACGGACTATTGTGCGCGTGAAATCTTTTCGACCGTGCGGTGCTCCCACTACGTGGCTTCAAGGTAGAAGTCACTGTAGTGTGTGCGCATTTGTGATGTATAGCCTGCTCTAAGCCACGAATTTATATTATTCGCATGTTCTAAGGCCCGATTGTGGTGCAGTGGAGATAGTCCCTATTGCGTACTATAGTGCGTAGTTATTTGTGCGTACTGAATTCAATGTATTGTGTGTAAGAGTGCTGTTGCCTATGGCGGCTGTCTGTGTAATGGGTAACATGCTTTAAACAACGGACTATTGTGCGCGTGAAATCTTTTCGACCGTGCGGTGCTCCCACTACGTGGCTTCAAGGTAGAAGTCACTGTAGTGTGTGCGCATTTGTGATGTATAGCCTGCTCTAAGCCACGAATTTATAATATTCGCATGTTCTAAGGCCCGATTGTGGTGCAGTGGAGATAGTCCTTATTGCGTACTAAAGTGCGTAGTTATTTGTGCGTACTGAATTCAATGTATTGTGTGTAAGAGTGCTGTTGCATATGGCGGCTGTCTGTTTAATGGGTAACATGCTTTAAACAACGGACTATTGTGCGCGTGAAATCTTTTCGACCGTGCGGTGCTCCCACTACGTGGCTTCAAGGTAGAAGTCACTGTAGTGTGTGCGCATTTGTGATGTATAGCCCGCTCTAAGCCACGAATTTATAATATTCGCATGTTCTAAGGCCCGATTGTGGTGCAGTGGAGATAGTCCCTATTGCGTACTATAGTGCGTAGTTATTTGTGCGTACTGAATTCAATGTATTGTGTGTAAGAGTGCTGTTGCATATGGCGGCTGTCTGTGTAATGGGTAACATGCTTTAAACAACGGACTATTGTGCGCGTGAAATCTTTTCGACCGTGCGGTGCTCCCACTACGTGGCTTCAAGGTAGAAGTCAGTGTAGTGTGTGCGCATTTGTGATGTATAGCAAGCTCTAAGCCACGAATTTATAATATTCGCATGTTCTAAGGCCCGATTGGGCTGCAGTGGAGATAGTCCCTATTGCGTACTATAGTGCGTAGTTATTTGTGCGTACTGAATTCAATGTATTGCGTGTAAGAGTGCTGTTGCCTATGGCGGCTGTCTGTGTAATGGGTAACAAGCTTTAAACAACGTACTATTGTGCGCGTGAAATCTTTTCGACCGTGCGGTGCTCCCACTACGTGGCTTCAAGGTAGAAGTCACTGTAGTGTGTGCGCATTTGTGATGTATAGCAAGCTCCAAGCCACGAATTTATAATATTCGCATGTTCTAAGGCCCGATTGGGCTGCAGTGGAGATAGTCCCTATTGCGTACTATAGTGCGTAGTTATTTGTGCGTACTGAATTCAATGTATTGTGTGTAAGAGTGCTGTTGCATATGGCGGCTGTCTGTGTAATGGGTAACATGCTTTAAACAACGGACTATTGTGCGCGTGAAATCTTTTCGACTGTGGGGTGCTCCCACTACGTGGCTTCAAGGTAGAAGTCACTGTAGTGCGTGCGCATTTGTGATGTATAGCCTGCTCTAAGCCACGAATTTATAATAATCGCATGTTCTAAGGCCCGATTGTGGTGCAGTGGAGATAGTCCCTATTGCGTACTATAGTGCGTAGTTATTTGTGCGTACTGAATTCAATGTATTGTGTGTAAGAGTGCTGTTCCATATGGCGGCTGTCTGTGTAATGGGTAACATGCTTTAAACAACGGACTATTGTGCGCGTGAAATCTTTTCGACTGTGGGGTGCTCCCACTACGTGGCTTCAAGGTAGAAGTCACTGTAGTGCGTGCGCATTTGTGATGTATAGCCTGCTCTAAGCCACGAATTTATAATAATCGCATGTTCTAAGGCCCGATTGTGGTGCAGTGGAGATAGTCCCTATTGCGTACTAAAGTGCGTAGTTATTTGTGCGTACTGAATTCAATTTATTGCGTGTAAGAGTGCTGTTCCATATGGCGGCTGTCTGTGTAATGGGTAACATGCTTTAAACAACGGACTATTGTGCGCGTGAAATCCTTTCGACCGTGCGGTTCTCCCACTACGTGGCTTCAAGGTAGAAGTCACTGTAGTGCGTGCGCATTTGTGATGTATAGCCCGCTCTAAGCCACGAATTCATAATATTCGCATGTTCTAAGGCCCGATTGTTATGCAGTGGAGATAGTCCCTATTGCGTACTATAGTGCGTAGTTATTTGTGCGTACTGAATTCAATGTATTGTGTGTAAGAGTGCTGTTGCATATGGCGGCTGTCTGTGTAAATGGGTAACATGCTTTAAACAACGGACTATTGTGCGCGTGAAATCCTTTCGACCGTGGGGTGCTCCCACTACGTGGCTTCAAGGTAGAAGTCACTGTAGTGTGTGCGCATTTGTGATGTATAGCCTGCTCTAAGCCACGAATTTATAATAATCGCATGTTCTAAGGCCCGATTGTGGTGCAGTGGAGATAGTCCCTATTGCGTACTAAAGTGCGTAGTTATTTGTGCGTACTGAATTCAATGTATTGTGTGTAAGAGTGCTGTTGCATATGGCGGCTGTCTGTGTAATGGGTAACATGCTTTAAACAACGGACTATTGTGCGCGTGAAATCTTTTCGACCGTGCGGTTCTCCCACTACGTGGCTTCAAGGTAGAAGTCACTGTAGTGTGTGCGCATTTGTGATGTATAGCCCGCTCTAAGCCACGAATTCATAATATTCGCATGTTCTAAGGCCCGATTGTTATGCAGTGGAGATAGTCCCTATTGCGTACTATAGTGCGTAGTTATTTGTGCGTACTGAATTCAATGTATTGCGTGTAAGAGTGCTGTTGCATATGGCGGCTGTCTGTGTAAATGGGTAACATGCTTTAAACAACGGACTATTGTGCGCGTGAAATCTTTTCGACCGTTCGGTTCTCCCACTACGTGGCTTCAAGGTAGAACTCACTGTAGTGCGTGCGCATTTGTGATGTATAGCCCGCTCTAAGCCACGAATTCATAATATTCGCATGTTCTAAGGCCCGATTGTGGTGCAGTGGAGATAGTCCCTATTGCGTACTATAGTGCGTAGTTATTTGTGCGTACTGAATTCAATGTATTGTGTGTAAGAGTGCTGTTGCCTATGGCGGCTGTCTGTGTAAATGGGTAACAAGCTTTAAACAACGGACTATTGTGCGCGTGAAATCTTTTCGACCGTGCGGTGCTCCCACTACGTGGCTTCAAGGTAGAAGTCACTGTAGTTTGTGCGCATTTGTGATGTATAGCCTGCTCTAAGCCACGAATTTATGATATTCGCATGTTCTAAGGCCCGATTGTGCTGCAGTGGAGATAGTCCCTATTGCGTACTATAGTGCGTAGTTATTTCTGCGTACTGAATTCAATGTATTGTGTGTAAGAGTGCTGTTGCATATGGCGGCTGTCTGTGTAATGGGTAACATGCTTTAAACAACGGACTATTGTGCGCGTGAAATCTTTTCGACCGTGCGGTGTTCCCACTACGTGGCTTCAAGGTAGAAGTCACTGTAGTGTATGCGCATTTGTGATGTATAGCAAGCTCTAAGCCACGAATTTATAATATTCGCATGTTCTAAGGCCCGATTGGGCTGCAGTGGAGATAGTCCCTATTGCGTACTATAGTGCGTAGTTATTTGTGCGTACTGAATTCAATGTATCGTGTGTAAGAGTGCTGTTGCCTATGGCGGCTGTCTGTGTAATGGGTAACAAGCTTTAAACAACGGACTATTGTGCGCGTGAAATCTTTTCGACCGTGCGGTGCTCCCACTACGTGGCTTCTAGGTAGAAGTCACTGTAGTTTGTGCACATTTGTGATGTATAGCCCGCTCTAAGCCACGAATTTATGATATTCGCATGTTCTAAGGCCCGATTGTGGTGCAGTGGAGATAGTCCCTATTGCGTACTATAGTGCGTAGTTATTTGTGCGTACTGAATTCAATGTATCGTGTGTAAGAGTGCTGTTGCCTATGGCGGCTGTCTGTGTAATGGGTAACATGCTTTAAACAACGGACTATTGTGCGCGTGAAATCTTTTCGACCGTGCGGTGCTCCCACTACGTGGCTTCAAAGTAGAAGTCACTGTAGTGTGTGCGCATTTGTGATGTATAGCCCGCACTAAGCCACGAATTTATAATAATCGCATGTTCTAAGGCCCGATTGTGGTGCAGTGGAGATAGTCCTTATTGCGTACTAAAGTGCGTAGTTATTTGTGCGTACTGAATTCAATGTATTGTGTGTAAGAGTGCTGTTGCATATGGCGGCTGTCTGTTTAATGGGTAACATGCTTTAAACAACGGACTATTGTGCGCGTGAAATCTTTTCGACCGTGCGGTGCTCCCACTACGTGGCTTCAAGGTAGAAGTCACTGTAGTGTGTGCGCATTTGTGATGTATAGCCCGCTCTAAGCCACGAATTTATAATATTCGCATGTTCTAAGGCCCGATTGTGGTGCAGTGGAGATAGTCCCTATTGCGTACTATAGTGCGTAGTTATTTGTGCGTACTGAATTCAATGTATTGTGTGTAAGAGTGCTGTTGCATATGGCGGCTGTCTGTGTAATGGGTAACATGCTTTAAACAACGGAATATTGTGCGCGTGAAATCTTTTCGACCGTGCGGTGCTCCCACTACGTGGCTTCAAGGTAGAAGTCACTGTAGTGTATGCGCATTTGTGATGTATAGCAAGCTCTAAGCCACGAATTTATAATATTCGCATAATCTAAGGCCCGATTGGGCTGCAGTGGAGATAGTCCCTATTGCGTACTATAGTGCGTAGTTATTTGTGCGTACTGAATTCAATGTATTGTGTGTAAGAGTGCTGTTGCATATGGCGGCTGTCTGTGTAATGGGTAACAAGCTTTAAACAACGGACTATTGTGCGCGTGAAATCTTTTCGACCGTGCGGTGCTCCCACTACGTGGCTTCAAGGTAGAAGTCACTGTAGTGTGTGCGCATTTGTTATGTATAGCCCGCTCTAAGCCACGAATTTATAATTTTCGCATGTTCTAAGGCCCGATTGTTATGCAGTGGAGATAGTCCCTATTGCGTACTATAGTGCGTAGTATTTTTGCGTACTGAATTCAATGTATTGCGTGTAAGAGTGCTGTTGCATATGGCGGCTGTCTGTGTAATGGGTAACATGCTTTAAACAACGGACTATTGTGCGCGTGAAATCTTTTCGACCGTGCGGTGCTCCCACTACGTGGCTTCAAGGTAGAAGTCACTGTAGTGTATGCGCATTTGTGATGTATAGCAAGCTCTAAGCCACGAATTTATAATATTCGCATGTTCTAAGGCCCGATTGGGCTGCAGTGGAGATAGTCCCTATTGCGTACTATAGTGCGTAGTTATTTGTGTGTACTGAATTCAATTTATTGCGTGTAAGAGTGCTGTTGCCTATGGCGGCTGTCTGTGTAATGGGTAACAAGCTTTAAACAACGGACTATTGTGCGCGTGAAATCTTTTCGACCGTGCGGTGCTCCCACTACGTGGCTTCAAGGTAAAAGTCACTGTAGTTTGTGCGCATATGTGATGTATAGCCTGTTCTAAGCCACGAATTTATAATTTTCGCATGTTCTGAGGCCCGATTGTGGTGCAGTGGAGATAGTCCCTATTGCGTACTATAGTGCGTAGTTATTTGTGCGTACTGAATTCCATGTATTGCGTGTAAGAGTGCTGTTGCCTATGGCGGCTGTCTGTGTAATGGGTAACAAGCTTTAAACAACGGACTATTGTGCGCGTGAAATCTTTTCGACCGTGCGGTGCTCCCACTACGTGGCTTCAAGGTAGAAGTCAATTTAGTGTGTGCGCATTTGTGATGTATAGCCCGCTCTAAGCCACGAATTCATTATATTCGCATGTTCTAAGGCCCGATTGTTATGCAGTGGAGATAGTCCCTATTGCGTATTATAGTGCGTAGTTATTTGTGCGTACTGAATTCAATGTATTGCGTGTAAGAGTGCTGTTGCATATGGCGGCTGTCTGTGTAATGGGTAACATGCTTTAAACAACGGACTATTGTGCGCGTGAAATCTTTTCGACCGTGCGGTGCTCCCACTACGTGGCTTCAAGGTAGAAGTCACTGTGGTGTATGCGCATTTGTGATGTATAGCCCGCTCTAAGCCACGAATTTATAATATTCGCTTGTTCTAAGGCCCGATTGGGCTGCAGTGGAGATAGTCCCTATTGCGTACTATAGTGCGTAGTTATTTGTGCGCACTGAATTCAATGTATTGTGTGTAAGAGTGCGGTTGCCTATGGTGGCTGTCTGTGTAATGGGTAACAAGGTTTAAACAACGGACTATTGTGCGCGTGAAATCTTTTCGACCGTGCGGTGCTCCCACTACGTGGCTTCAAGGTAAAAGTCACTGTAGTTTGTGCGCATTTGTGATGTATAGCCTGCTCTAAGCCACGAATTCATAATATTCGCATGTTCTAAGGCCCGATTGTTATGCAGTGGAGATAGTCCCTATTGCGTACTATAGTGCGTAGTTATTTGTGCGTACTGAATTCAATGTATTGTGTGTAAGAGTGCTGTTGCATATGGCGGCTGTCTGTGTAAATGGGTAACATGCTTTAAACAACGGACTATTGTGCGCGTGAAATCTTTTCGACCGTGCGGTGCTCCCACTACGTGGCTTCAAGGTAGAAGTCACTGTAGTGTGTGCGCATTTGTGATATATAGCCTGCTCTAAGCCACGAATTTATAATATTCGCATGTTCTAAGGCCCGATTGTGGTGCAGTGGAGATAGTCCCTATTGCGTACTATAGTGCGTAGTTATTTGTGCGTACTGAATTCAATGTATTGTGTGTAAGAGTGCTGTTGCATATGGCGGCTGTCTGTGTAATGGGTAACATGCTTTAAAAACGGACTATTGTGCGCGTGAAATCTTTTCGACCGTGCGGTGCTCCCACTACGTGGCTTCAAGGTAGAAGTCACTGTAGTGTGTGCGCATTTGTGATGTATAGCCTGCTCTAAGCCACGAATTTATAATATTCGCATGTTCTAAGGCCCGAGTGTGGTGCAGTGGAGATAGTCCCTATTGCGTACTATAGTGCGTAGTTATTTGTGCGTACTGAATTCAATGTATTGTGTGTAAGAGTGCTGTTGCATATGGCGGCTGTCTGTGCAATGGGTAACAAGTTTTAAACAACGGACTATTGTGCGTGTGAAATCTTTTCGACCGTGCGGTGCTCCCACTACGTGGCTTAAAGGTAGAAGTCACTGTAGTGTGTGCGCATTTGTGATGTATAGCCTGCTCTAAGCCACGAATTTATAATATTCGCATGTTCTAAGGCCCGATTGTGGTGCAGTGGAGATAGTCCCTATTGCGTACTATAGTGCGTAGTTATTTGTGCGTACTGAATTCAATGTATTGTGTGTAAGAGTGCTGTTGCATATGGCGGCTGTCTGTGTAATGGGTAACATGCTTTAAACAACGGACTATTGTGCGCGTGAAATCTTTTCGACCGTGGGGTGCTCCCACTACGTGGCTTCAAGGTAGAAGTCACTGTAGTGTGTGCGCATTTGTGATGTATAGCCTGCTCTAAGCCACGAATTTATAATATTCGCATGTTCTAAGGCCCGATTGTGGTGCAGTGGAGATAGTCCCTATTGCGTACTAAAGTGCGTAGTTATTTGTGCGTACTGAATTCAATTTATTGCGTGTAAGAGTGCTGTTGCATATGGCGGCTGTCTGTGTAATGGGTAACATGCTTTAAACAACGGACTATTGTGCGCGTGAAATCTTTTCGACCGTGCGGTGCTCCCACTACGTGGCTTCAAGATAGAAGTCACTGTAGTGTGTGCGCATTTGTGATGTATAGCCCGCTCTAAGCCACGAATTCATAATAATCGCATGTTCTAAGGCCCGATTGTTATGCAGTGGAGATAGTCCCTATTGCGTACTATAGTGCGTAGTTATTTGTGCGTACTGAATTCAATGTATTGCGTGTAAGAGTGCTGTTGCATATGGCGGCTGTCTGTGTAATGGGTAACATGCTTTAAACAACGGACTATTGTGCGCGTGAAATCTTTTCGACCGTGCGGTGCTCCCACTACGTGGCTTCAAGGTAGAAGTCACTGTAGTGTGTGCGCATTTGTGATGTATAGCCCGCTCTAAGCCACGAATTTATAATATTCGCATGTTCTAAGGCCCGATTGGGCTGCAGTGGAGATAGTCCCTATTGCGTACTATAGTGCGTAGTTATTTGTGCGTACTGAATTCAATGTATTGTGTGTAAGAGTGCGGTTGCCTATGGCGGCTGTCTGTGTAATGGGTAACAAGGTTTAAACAACGGACTATTGTGCGCGTGAAATCTTTTCGACCGTGCGGTGCTCCCACTACGTGGCTTCAAGGTAAAAGTCACTGTAGTTTGTGCGCATTTGTGATGTATAGCCCGCTCTAAGCCACGAATTTATAATATTCGCATGTTCTAAGGCCCGATTGTGCTGCAGTGGAGATAGTCCCTATTGCGTACTATAGTGCGTAGTTATTTGTGCGTACTGAATTCAATGTATTGTGTGTAAGAGTGCTGTTGCATATGGCGGCTGTCTGTGTAATGGGTAACATGCTTTAAACAAGGGACTATTGTGCGCGTGAAATCTTTTCGACCGTGCGGTGCTCCCACTACGTGGCTTCAAGGCAGAAGTCACTGTAGGGTGTGCGCATTTGTGATGTATAGCCTGCTCTAAGCCACGAATTTATATTATTCGCATGTTCTAAGGCCCGATTGTGCTGCAGTGGAGATAGTCCCTATTGCGTACTATAGTGCGTAGTTATTTGTGCGTACTGAATTCAATGTATTGTTTGTAAGAGTGCTGTTGCATATGGCGGCTGTCTGTGTAATGGGTAACATGCTTTAAACAACGGACTATTGTGCGCGTGAAATCTGTTCGACCGCGCGGTGCTCCCACTACGTGGCTTCAAGGTAGAAGTCACTGTATTGTGTGCGCATTTGTGATGTATAGCCTGCTCTAAGCCACGAATTTATAACATTCGCATGTTCTAAGGCCCGATTGTGGTGCAGTGGAGATAGGCCCTATTGCGTACTAAAGTGCGTAGTTATTTGTGCGTACTGAATTCAATTTATTGCGTGTAAGAGTGCTGTTGCATATGGCGGCTGTCTGTGTAATGGGTAACATGCTTTAAACAACGGACTATTGTGCGCGTGAAATCTGTTCGACCGCGCGGTGCTCCCACTACGTGGCTTCAAGGTAGAAGTCACTGTATTGTGTGCGCATTTGTGATGTATAGCCTGCTCTAAGCCACGAATTTATAACATTCGCATGTTCTAAGGCCCGATTGTGGTGCAGTGGAGATAGTCCCTATTGCGTACTAAAGTGCGTAGTTATTTGTGCGTACTGAATTCAATTTATTGCGTGTAAGAGTGCTGTTGCATATGGCGGCTGTCTGTGTAATGGGTAACATGCTTTAAACAACGGACTATTGTGCGCGTGAAATCTTTTCGACCGCGCGGTGCTCCCACTACGTGGCTTCAAGGTAGAAGTCACTGTATTGTGTGCGCATTTGTGATGTATAGCCCGCTCTAAGCCACGAATTTATAACATTCGCATACTCTAAGGCCCGATTGTGCTGCAGTGGAGATAGTCCCTATTGCGTACTAAAGTGCGTAGTTATTTGTGCGTACTGAATTCAATTTATTGCGTGTAAGAGTGCTGTTGCATATGGCGGCTGTCTGTGTAATGGGTAACATGCTTTAAACAACGGACTATTGTGCGCGTGAAATCTTTTCGACCGTGCGGTGCTCCCACTACGTGGCTTCAAGGTAGAAGTCACTGTAGTGTGTGCGCATTTGTGATGTATAGCCCGCTCTAAGCCACGAATTTATAATATTCGCATACTCTAAGGCCCGATTGTGCTGCAGTGGAGATAGTCCCTATTGCGTACTATAGTGCGTAGTTATTTGTGTGTACTGAATTCAATGTATTGTGTGTAAGAGTGCTGTTGCATATGGCGGCTGTCTGTGTAATGGGTAACATGCTTTAAACAACGGACTATTGTGCGCGTGAAATCTTTTCGACCGTGCGGTGCTCCCACTACGTGGCTTCAAGGTAGAAGTCACTGTAGTGTGTGCGCATTTGTGATGTATAGCCCGCTCTAAGCCACGAATTTATATTATTCGCATGTTCTAAGGCCCGATTGTGCTGCAGTGGAGATAGTCCCTATTGCGTACTATAGTGCGTAGTTATTTGTGCGTACTGAATTCAATGTATTGTGTGTAAGAGTGCTGTTGCATATGGCGGCTGTCTGTGTAATGGGTAACAAGCTTTAAACAACGGACTATTGTGCGTGTGAAATCTTTTCGACCGTGCGGTGCTCCCACTACGTGGCTTCAAGGTAGAAGTCACTGTAGTGTGTGCGCATTTGTGATGTATAGCCTGCTCTAAGCCACGAATTTATAATATTCGCATGTTCTAAGGCCCGATTGTGGTGCAGTGGAGATAGTCCCTATTGCGTACTATAGTTCGTAGTTATTTGTGCGTACTGAATTCAATGTATTGTGTGTAAGAGTGCTGTTGCATGTGGCGGCTGTCTGTGTAATGGGTAACATGCTTTAAACAACGGACTATTGTGCGCGTGAAATCTTTTCGACCGTGGGGTGCTCCCACTACGTGGCTTCAAGGTAGAAGTCACTGTAGTGTGTGCGCATTTGTGATGTATAGCCTGCTCTAAGCCACGAATTTATAATATTCGCATGTTCTAAGGCCCGATTGTGGTGCAGTGGAGATAGTCCCTATTGCGTACTAAAGTGCGTAGTTATTTGTGCGTACTGAATTCAATTTATTGCGTGTAAGAGTGCTGTTGCATGTGGCGGCTGTCTGTGTAATGGGTAACATGCTTTAAACAACGGACTATTGTGCGCGTGAAATCTTTTCGACCGTGCGGTGCTCCCACTACGTGGCTTCAAGGTAGAAGTCACTGTAGTGTGTGCGCATTTGTGATGTATAGCCCGCTCTAAGCCACGAATTCATAATAATCGCATGTTCTAAGGCCCGATTGTTATGCAGTGGAGATAGTCCCTATTGCGTACTATAGTCCGTAGTTATTTGTGCGTACTGAATTCAATGTATTGTGTGTAAGAGTGCTGTTGCATATGGCGGCTGTCTGTGTAATGGGTAACATGCTTTAAACAACGGACTATTGTGCGCGTGAAATCTTTTCGACCGTGCGGTGCTCCCACTACGTGGCTTCAAGGTAGAAGTCACTGTAGTGTGTGCGCATTTGTGATGTATAGCCCGCTCTAAGCCACGAATTTATAATATTCGCATGTTCTAAGGCCCGATTGGGCTGCAGTGGAGATAGTCCCTATTGCGTACTATAGTGCGTAGTTATTTGTGCGTACTGAATTCAATGTATTGTGTGTAAGAGTGCGGTTGCCTATGGCGGCTGTCTGTGTAATGGGTAACAAGGTTTAAACAACGGACTATTGTGCGCGTGAAATCTTTTCGACCGTGCGGTGCTCCCACTACGTGGCTTCAAGGTAAAAGTCACTGTAGTTTTTGCGCATTTGTGATGTATAGCCTGCTCTTAGCCACGAATTTATAATATTCGCATGTTCTAAGGCCTGATTGTGCTGCAGTGGAGATAGTCCCTATTGCGTACTATAGTGCGTAGTTATTTGTGCGTACTGAATTCAATGTATTGTGTGTAAGAGTGCTGTTGCATATGGCGGCTGTCTGTGTAATGGGTAACATGCTTTAAACAAGGGACTATTGTGCGCGTGAAATCTTTTCGACCGTGCGGTGCTCCCACTACGTGGCTTCAAGGCAGAAGTCACTGTGGGGTGTGCGCATTTGTGATGTATAGCCTGCTCTAAGCCACGAATTTATATTATTCGCATGTTCTAAGGCCCGATTGTGGTGTAGTGGAGATAGTCCCTATTGCGTGTTATAGTGCGTAGTTATTTGTGCGTACTGAATTCAATGTATTGTTTGTAAGAGTGCTGTTGCATATGGCGGCTGTCTGTGTAATGGGTAACATGCTTTAAACAACGGACTATTGTGCGCGTGAAATCTGTTCGACCGCGCGGTGCTCCCACTACGTGGCTTCAAGGTAGAAGTCACTGTATTGTGTGCGCATTTGTGATGTATAGCCTGCTCTAAGCCACGAATTTATAACATTCGCATGTTCTAAGGCCCGATTGTGGTGCAGTGGAGATAGTCCCTATTGCGTACTAAAGTGCGTAGTTATTTGTGCGTACTGAATTCAATTTATTGCGTGTAAGAGTGCTGTTGCATATGGCGGCTGTCTGTGTAATGGGTAACATGCTTTAAACAACGGACTATTGTGCGCGTGAAATCTTTTCGACCGTGCGGTGCTCCCACTACGTGGCTTCAAGGTAGAAGTCACTGTAGTGTGTGCGCATTTGTGATGTATAGCCCGCTCTAAGCCACGAATTTATAATATTCGCATACTCTAAGGCCCGATTGTGCTGCAGTGGAGATAGTCCCTATTGCGTACTATAGTGCGTAGTTATTTGTGCGTACTGAATTCAATGTATTGCGTGTAAGAGTGCTGTTGCATATGGCGGCTGTCTGTGTAAATGGGTAACATGCTTTAAACAACGGACTATTGTGCGCGTGAAATCTTTTCGACCGTTCGGTTCTCCCACTACGTGGCTTCAAGGTAGAAGTCACTGTAGTGCGTGCGCATTTGTGATGTATAGCCCGCTCTAAGCCACGAATTCATAATATTCGCATGTTCTAAGGCCCGATTGTGGTGCAGTGGAGATAGTCCCTATTGCGTAGTTATTTGTGCGTACTGAATTCAATGTATTGTGTGTAAGAGTGCTGTTGCCTATGGCGGCTGTCTGTGTAAATGGGTAACAAGCTTTAAACAACGGACTATTGTGCGCGTGAAATCTTTTCGACCGTGCGGTGCTCCCACTACGTGGCTTCAAGGTAGAAGTCACTGTAGTTTGTGCGCATTTGTGATGTATAGCCTGCTCTAAGCCACGAATTTATGATATTCGCATGTTCTAAGGCCCGATTGTGCTGCAGTGGAGATAGTCCCTATTGCGTACTATAGTGCGTAGTTATTTCTGCGTACTGAATTCAATGTATTGTGTGTAAGAGTGCTGTTGCATATGGCGGCTGTCTGTGTAATGGGTAACATGCTTTAAACAACGGACTATTGTGCGCGTGAAATCTTTTCGACCGTGCGGTGTTCCCACTACGTGGCTTCAAGGTAGAAGTCACTGTAGTGTATGCGCATTTGTGATGTATAGCAAGCTCTAAGCCACGAATTTATAATATTCGCATGTTCTAAGGCCCGATTGGGCTGCAGTGGAGATAGTCCCTATTGCGTACTATAGTGCGTAGTTATTTGTGCGTACTGAATTCAATGTATCGTGTGTAAGAGTGCTGTTGCCTATGGCGGCTGTCTGTGTAATGGGTAACAAGCTTTAAACAACGGACTATTGTGCGCGTGAAATCTTTTCGACCGTGCGGTGCTCCCACTACGTGGCTTCTAGGTAGAAGTCACTGTAGTTTGTGCACATTTGTGATGTATAGCCCGCTCTAAGCCACGAATTTATAATAATCGCATGTTCTAAGGCCCGATTGTGGTGCAGTGGAGATAGTCCTTATTGCGTACTAAAGTGCGTAGTTATTTGTGCGTACTGAATTCAATGTATTGTGTGTAAGAGTGCTGTTGCATATGGCGGCTGTCTGTTTAATGGGTAACATGCTTTAAACAACGGACTATTGTGCGCGTGAAATCTTTTCGACCGTGCGGTGCTCCCACTACGTGGCTTCAAGGTAGAAGTCACTGTAGTGTGTGCGCATTTGTGATGTATAGCCCGCTCTAAGCCACGAATTTATAATATTCGCATGTTCTAAGGCCCGATTGTGGTGCAGTGGAGATAGTCCCTATTGCGTACTATAGTGCGTAGTTATTTGTGCGTACTGAATTCAATGTATTGTGTGTAAGAGTGCTGTTGCATATGGCGGCTGTCTGTGTAATGGGTAACATGCTTTAAACAACGGAATATTGTGCGCGTGAAATCTTTTCGACCGTGCGGTGCTCCCACTACGTGGCTTCAAGGTAGAAGTCACTGTAGTGTATGCGCATTTGTGATGTATAGCAAGCTCTAAGCCACGAATTTATAATATTCGCATAATCTAAGGCCCGATTGGGCTGCAGTGGAGATAGTCCCTATTGCGTACTATAGTGCGTAGTTATTTGTGCGTACTGAATTCAATGTATTGTGTGTAAGAGTGCTGTTGCATATGGCGGCTGTCTGTGTAATGGGTAACAAGCTTTAAACAACGGACTATTGTGCGCGTGAAATCTTTTCGACCGTGCGGTGCTCCCACTACGTGGCTTCAAGGTAGAAGTCACTGTAGTGTGTGCGCATTTGTTATGTATAGCCCGCTCTAAGCCACGAATTTATAATTTTCGCATGTTCTAAGGCCCGATTGTTATGCAGTGGAGATAGTCCCTATTGCGTACTATAGTGCGTAGTATTTTTGCGTACTGAATTCAATGTATTGCGTGTAAGAGTGCTGTTGCATATGGCGGCTGTCTGTGTAATGGGTAACATGCTTTAAACAACGGACTATTGTGCGCGTGAAATCTTTTCGACCGTGCGGTGCTCCCACTACGTGGCTTCAAGGTAGAAGTCACTGTAGTGTATGCGCATTTGTGATGTATAGCAAGCTCTAAGCCACGAATTTATAATATTCGCATGTTCTAAGGCCCGATTGGGCTGCAGTGGAGATAGTCCCTATTGCGTACTATAGTGCGTAGTTATTTGTGTGTACTGAATTCAATTTATTGCGTGTAAGAGTGCTGTTGCCTATGGCGGCTGTCTGTGTAATGGGTAACAAGCTTTAAACAACGGACTATTGTGCGCGTGAAATCTTTTCGACCGTGCGGTGCTCCCACTACGTGGCTTCAAGGTAAAAGTCACTGTAGTTTGTGCGCATATGTGATGTATAGCCTGTTCTAAGCCACGAATTTATAATTTTCGCATGTTCTGAGGCCCGATTGTGGTGCAGTGGAGATAGTCCCTATTGCGTACTATAGTGCGTAGTTATTTGTGCGTACTGAATTCCATGTATTGCGTGTAAGAGTGCTGTTGCCTATGGCGGCTGTCTGTGTAATGGGTAACAAGCTTTAAACAACGGACTATTGTGCGCGTGAAATCTTTTCGACCGTGCGGTGCTCCCACTACGTGGCTTCAAGGTAGAAGTCACTGTAGTTTGTGCGCATATGTGATGTATAGCCTGTTCTAAGCCACGAATTTATAATTTTCGCATGTTCTGAGGCCCGATTGTGGTGCAGTGGAGATAGTCCCTATTGCGTACTAAAGTGCGTAGTTATTTGTGCGTACTGAATTCAATTTATTGCGTGTAAGAGTGCTGTTGCATATGGCGGCTGTCTGTGTAATGGGTAACAAGGTTTAAACAACGGACTATTGTGCGCGTGAAATCTTTTCGACCGTGCGGTGCTCCCACTACGTGGCTTCAAGGTAGAAGTCAATTTAGTGTGTGCGCATTTGTGATGTATAGCCCGCTCTAAGCCACGAATTCATTATATTCGCATGTTCTAAGGCCCGATTGTTATGCAGTGGAGATAGTCCCTATTGCGTATTATAGTGCGTAGTTATTTGTGCGTACTGAATTCAATGTATTGCGTGTAAGAGTGCTGTTGCATATGGCGGCTGTCTGTGTAATGGGTAACATGCTTTAAACAACGGACTATTGTGCGCGTGAAATCTTTTCGACCGTGCGGTGCTCCCACTACGTGGCTTCAAGGTAGAAGTCACTGTGGTGTATGCGCATTTGTGATGTATAGCCCGCTCTAAGCCACGAATTTATAATATTCGCATGTTCTAAGGCCCGATTGGGCTGCAGTGGAGATAGTCCCTATTGCGTACTATAGTGCGTAGTTATTTGTGCGCACTGAATTCAATGTATTGTGTGTAAGAGTGCGGTTGCCTATGGTGGCTGTCTGTGTAATGGGTAACAAGGTTTAAACAACGGACTATTGTGCGCGTGAAATCTTTTCGACCGTGCGGTGCTCCCACTACGTGGCTTCAAGGTAAAAGTCACTGTAGTTTGTGCGCATTTGTGATGTATAGCCTGCTCTAAGCCACGAATTCATAATATTCGCATGTTCTAAGGCCCGATTGTTATGCAGTGGAGATAGTCCCTATTGCGTACTATAGTGCGTAGTTATTTGTGCGTACTGAATTCAATGTATTGTGTGTAAGAGTGCTGTTGCATATGGCGGCTGTCTGTGTAAATGGGTAACATGCTTTAAACAACGGACTATTGTGCGCGTGAAATCTTTTCGACCGTGCGGTGCTCCCACTACGTGGCTTCAAGGTAGAAGTCACTGTAGTGTGTGCGCATTTGTGATATATAGCCTGCTCTAAGCCACGAATTTATAATATTCGCATGTTCTAAGGCCCGATTGTGGTGCAGTGGAGATAGTCCCTATTGCGTACTATAGTGCGTAGTTATTTGTGCGTACTGAATTCAATGTATTGTGTGTAAGAGTGCTGTTGCATATGGCGGCTGTCTGTGTAATGGGTAACATGCTTTAAAAACGGACTATTGTGCGCGTGAAATCTTTTCGACCGTGCGGTGCTCCCACTACGTGGCTTCAAGGTAGAAGTCACTGTAGTGTGTGCGCATTTGTGATGTATAGCCTGCTCTAAGCCACGAATTTATAATATTCGCATGTTCTAAGGCCCGAGTGTGGTGCAGTGGAGATAGTCCCTATTGCGTACTATAGTGCGTAGTTATTTGTGCGTACTGAATTCAATGTATTGTGTGTAAGAGTGCTGTTGCATATGGCGGCTGTCTGTGCAATGGGTAACAAGTTTTAAACAACGGACTATTGTGCGTGTGAAATCTTTTCGACCGTGCGGTGCTCCCACTACGTGGCTTAAAGGTAGAAGTCACTGTAGTGTGTGCGCATTTGTGATGTATAGCCTGCTCTAAGCCACGAATTTATAATATTCGCATGTTCTAAGGCCCGATTGTGGTGCAGTGGAGATAGTCCCTATTGCGTACTATAGTGCGTAGTTATTTGTGCGTACTGAATTCAATGTATTGTGTGTAAGAGTGCTGTTGCATATGGCGGCTGTCTGTGTAATGGGTAACATGCTTTAAACAACGGACTATTGTGCGCGTGAAATCTTTTCGACCGTGGGGTGCTCCCACTACGTGGCTTCAAGGTAGAAGTCACTGTAGTGTGTGCGCATTTGTGATGTATAGCCTGCTCTAAGCCACGAATTTATAATATTCGCATGTTCTAAGGCCCGATTGTGGTGCAGTGGAGATAGTCCCTATTGCGTACTAAAGTGCGTAGTTATTTGTGCGTACTGAATTCAATTTATTGCGTGTAAGAGTGCTGTTGCATATGGCGGCTGTCTGTGTAATGGGTAACATGCTTTAAACAACGGACTATTGTGCGCGTGAAATCTTTTCGACCGTGCGGTGCTCCCACTACGTGGCTTCAAGATAGAAGTCACTGTAGTGTGTGCGCATTTGTGATGTATAGCCCGCTCTAAGCCACGAATTCATAATAATCGCATGTTCTAAGGCCCGATTGTTATGCAGTGGAGATAGTCCCTATTGCGTACTATAGTGCGTAGTTATTTGTGCGTACTGAATTCAATGTATTGCGTGTAAGAGTGCTGTTGCATATGGCGGCTGTCTGTGTAATGGGTAACATGCTTTAAACAACGGACTATTGTGCGCGTGAAATCTTTTCAACCGTGCGGTGCTCCCACTACGTGGCTTCAAGGTAGAAGTCACTGTAGTGTGTGCGCATTTGTGATGTATAGCCCGCTCTAAGCCACGAATTTATAATATTCGCATGTTCTAAGGCCCGATTGGGCTGCAGTGGAGATAGTCCCTATTGCGTACTATAGTGCGTAGTTATTTGTGCGTACTGAATTCAATGTATTGTGTGTAAGAGTGCGGTTGCCTATGGCGGCTGTCTGTGTAATGGGTAACAAGGTTTAAACAACGGACTATTGTGCGCGTGAAATCTTTTCGACCGTGCGGTGCTCCCACTACGTGGCTTCAAGGTAAAAGTCACTGTAGTTTGTGCGCATTTGTGATGTATAGCCCGCTCTAAGCCACGAATTTATAATATTGGCATGTTCTAAGGCCCGATTGTGCTGCAGTGGAGATAGTCCCTATTGCGTACTATAGTGCGTAGTTATTTGTGCGTACTGAATTCAATGTATTGTGTGTAAGAGTGCTGTTGCATATGGCGGCTGTCTGTGTATTGGGTAACATGCTTTAAACAAGGGACTATTGTGCGCGTGAAATCTTTTCGACCGTGCGGTGCTCCCACTACGTGGCTTCAAGGCAGAAGTCACTGTAGGGTGTGCGCATTTGTGATGTATAGCCTGCTCTAAGCCACGAATTTATATTATTCGCATGTTCTAAGGCCCGATTGTGCTGCAGTGGAGATAGTCCCTATTGCGTACTATAGTGCGTAGTTATTTGTGCGTACTGAATTCAATGTATTGTTTGTAAGAGTGCTGTTGCATATGGCGGCTGTCTGTGTAATGGGTAACATGCTTTAAACAACGGACTATTGTGCGCGTGAAATCTGTTCGACCGCGCGGTGCTCCCACTACGTGGCTTCAAGGTAGAAGTCACTGTATTGTGTGCGCATTTGTGATGTATAGCCTGCTCTAAGCCACGAATTTATAACATTCGCATGTTCTAAGGCCCGATTGTGGTGCAGTGGAGATAGTCCCTATTGCGTACTAAAGTGCGTAGTTATTTGTGCGTACTGAATTCAATTTATTGCGTGTAAGAGTGCTGTTGCATATGGCGGCTGTCTGTGTAATGGGTAACATGCTTTAAACGACGGACTATTGTGCGCGTGAAATCTGTTCGACCGCGCGGTGCTCCCACTACGTGGCTTCAATGTAGAAGTCACTGTATTGTGTGCGCATTTGTGATGTATAGCCTGCTCTAAGCCACGAATTTATAACATTCGCATGTTCTAAGGCCCGATTGTGGTGCAGTGGAGATAGTCCCTATTGCGTACTAAAGTGCGTAGTTATTTGTGCGTACTGAATTCAATTTATTGCGTGTAAGAGTGCTGTTGCATATGGCGGCTGTCTGTGTAATGGGTAACATGCTTTAAACAACGGACTATTGTGCGCGTGAAATCTTTTCGACCGCGCGGTGCTCCCACTACGTGGCTTCAAGGTAGAAGTCACTGTATTGTGTGTGCATTTGTGATGTATAGCCCGCTCTAAGCCACGAATTTATAACATTCGCATACTCTAAGGCCCGATTGTGCTGCAGTGGAGATAGTCCCTATTGCGTACTAAAGTGCGTAGTTATTTGTGCGTACTGAATTCAATTTATTGCGTGTAAGAGTGCTGTTGCATATGGCGGCTGTCTGTGTAATGGGTAACATGCTTTAAACAACGGACTATTGTGCGCGTGAAATCTTTTCGACCGTGCGGTGCTCCCACTACGTGGCTTCAAGGTAGAAGTCACTGTAGTGTGTGCGCATTTGTGATGTATAGCCCGCTCTAAGCCACGAATTTATAATATTCGCATACTCTAAGGCCCGATTGTGCTGCAGTGGAGATAGTCCCTATTGCGTACTATAGTGCGTAGTGTAATGATGACAAAGCGGCGATCGTGCTCGGCGCATACCTGGGAGAGACGGAAGACGACGAAGAGGAAGCAGATAAAGAACAGCCGGCCTGCAGCAAAGGCGTTGTCTCTTTGTCTTATTTCTCCACGTTACAATGGCGCAGTCGCGAACTACTGACCCCGATATCCCTGCGTCCACTACACTTCGAAGTGGACGAGTGCTCTCGAACTCCCCACCGATCACGGACGGCGTCCAAGCCTCCACGGCGGCACCGCATCATGACTGCAGCGAGGCCATTTCTCGAGGCTTCTCTCTGTTCGCCCAAGAGCTCAAGACATCCGGGTTTGGCTGCGCCTCTTTTGGATCGTTCAACGAGAACGAAATTCCATATTTTCATGGATTCAAGGATGACCCTACCAACTGGGTAAGCGTGATAAACTCGGTTGCCCTTAAATACTCGTGGAGCGACACGATTAAGAAGTCGGTCGCTGAAGGACGTTTGCGAGGATCTGCCCAAGCGTGGCATCGTTTCCAAGGCAGTACATACGCTACATGGCAAACATGGAGCGCGGCCCTGATGTCCGCGTTTGCGCCGCTTCCGAGCGCTTACGACGACCGTTTCATGACCATGCGGTCACGCCGGCAAGGTGCAACCGAGGACGTCGCGACTTACATCTACGACAAGCTGGACCTTTTACAAGCTTGCGATATACAGTGGACCTCCTCCGCAGCCAGGCAGTACATCATCGACGGGATCCATGACTCGACGCACGCAGCCGTCTTGTCCGCCTACAACCACCCAGTCCACATCTCCACTTTCGTACGCCAGGCAATGGAGTTGCAGGACACGTCTCATCGCCGGGCGGCTGCAGTTGGCCCAAAGGAGCCAGCTTCACCGAGACGCGGATGCTATACGTGTGGCCGCATCGGGCATGGGTATAAAAGCTGCCCACAAAGCCAACCTCAAGCGATGCAATATCAATCACGCCCACTTCCAACCCTCAAGGTCCGCGTCGACGGCATCGGAGAACTGACAGCTCTCGTTGATACCGGAGCTCAACGTACGGCGTTGCTTCGCCGCCACGCCTCCGAACCTCTCCAGCCTTGGACTGAGCCACCACTGCGGGGTCTCGGTGGCGACGTACTACCGGTCGGTGCCCTAAACCTGCAACTCAACACCGAGGCCGGCAGCAAGTTTTTGTCCTCGGTGCCCGTCTTCGACGACCTGCCCACAGACATGGTTTTAGGGGCCGACTACCTGCTCTCCGGGGAAGTGCGCCTCACGGTGGAAGGAAGTACCGTCAACCTCCATCCTGTGGCTCCAAGTGTGCCTCCGGCGCAATCCCAAGGTGAGCTGACGACGCCACTTACACTTCCCGCAATACTCGAGAGGCACGCATCGCTCTTCGCTGATACTACTACTCAGCTTCCCGGAACTAGCGTGCTAGTGCACCATATTACTACCGACAATCATCCGCCGGTGTCCATACCGTTACGTAGATATGCCGAACGAGAGCGGATATTAATTGACCAGCAGGTGCAAGAAATGCTTGCCGCAAGCATAATCAGGCCATCTTCTAGCCCGTGGGCAGCACCTGTTGTCCTAGTCCGTAAAAAGGACGGCAATCTCCGATTCTGTGTTGACTACCGAGAGCTGAACAAGCACACCATACCAGACTCGTACCCGCTGCCACGCATTGACGACGCTATTGACGCCGTACGAAAAGCGAGGTTCTTTTCGTCGCTAGATTTAAAAGCAGGGTATTGGCAGATCAACGTGGCTGAAGAAGATAAGTTTAAGACGGCCTTCCGAACACCATCTGGCTTGTACGAGTTTAATCGGATGCCGTTCGGTCTGCGAACTGCTCCAAGCACCTTTCAGCGTGCCATGAACACAGTGTTAGGCACACTGATAGACCGTGCCTGCGTCGTGTACCTCGATGACGTTCTAGTCATCGGGGAAACAGAAAAACAACATCTACAAAATCTCGACACGGTTCTGCAGAGGCTATACAACACCGGCTTTCGACTTAACCGCGAGAAGTGCCAGTTTGGGTTGACGACAATATCTTATCTTGGTTATCAGATATCTCATAATGGCGTACGACCCTTGCCTGAACGCATAGACGCCGTTGCCAAATACCCTGCACCAACATCTATAAAACAGCTCCAGGTATTCCTAGGAATGGCGTCATACTTGCGCAAGTTTGTACCGAGCTTTGCGTCAACTGCTGCTCCACTCACGGACTTACTGAAGAAAAACGCCCAATTTCAGTGGGGTCCTTTGCAGGATAACGCCTTCCAAACCCTCAAACACCAGCTTACACATAGCCCGGTGCTCTGCCACTTTAATGAAGATTGGATGACAGAAGTCCATACTGATGCGAGTCAGATTGGCCTGGGGGCGGTTTTACTTCAACGTGACTCGAGTGGGCGTGGGCACGTCATCTGCTACGCCAGTCGTAAACTATCGGACGCAGAACGGCATTATCATTCGAATGAACTGGAGTGTTTGGCTGTAGTATGGAGTGTGGATGAAAAGTTCCGCCACTACTTGTTTGGCCGACACTTCACGGTAGTAACAGACAACTCCGCGATTGCGTGGATGTTCCAGAAGCAGCACCTCAAGCACAAGTTTGCCCGATGGATTGTTCGGCTCCAAGACTATACGTACGACATCCGTCACCGTGCTGGAGCACAAAATCAGCTTGCGGACGCTTTATCGCGAAATCCGATCGAGGAGTTCTCCACACGAAATCGAGAAACCTGGATCCTGTTTTCTCAACAGGACGTGACCAAGGCTCAGCAAGCCGATGGAAGACTCGCATCCGTTATAGACTCCATTGGCGATGCGGGACGCAATGCCAAGTTTGTCTTACGTAATGGAACGCTGTATCGGCGTCACTGGGCCGATAAAAGCACCGAGTGTCATCTCCTGGTCATTCCTGACACCTTAAGATCGAGCGTACTACGCGCCATCCATGACACTCCCGAGGGAGGCCATGTTGGCTACAGAGCCACCTTACGCAAGGCACAAGAACGTTTTTGGTGGCCGAAAATGGATAAAAGCGTGCGTTCATACGTTGCCAGTTGCGAGATTTGTCAGCAACACAAACGACGTCCTGGAGCTCGACATGGACTTCTTACGCCGATCAAGCCTCCAGAGACAATTTTCCACACGTTGGGCATAGATCACATCGGGCCTCTTCCAATGACGACAGCGGGCAATCGTTACATTATACTCGCTGTGGACTACTTGTCCAAGTTCGTAGAGGTCGCGGCCGTGCCTTCGCTTGCTGCTAGCCATGTCATCCGATTCCTGAAAGATCGCTTCGAATGGCGACACGGTCTTCCTAACAAGTTGATCTCCGACCGGTCGACCACCTTTCGCAGTCGCGAGCTCCGCACTTACCTACAACAAGCTGGAGTGGACCATCACTTCGCGTCGGCATACCATCCGCAGGCGAACGGACTGACCGAAAGGTCGAACCAGACTATCCAGGCTAGACTCGCACCGTACTGTAAGAATCACAAACGAGGTGAGGCCGACTGGGATGATCATCTCCAAGCAGCTGCGTACGCAGTGAACACGGCGGCACACAGCTCCACAGGAATTTGCCCCTACGAGATTGTCTATGGTCAGCTCCCGCAACTGAATGCTACGTTCGGTTTGGACACTCCCGTTAAAGTAGGGCGTTCCGCTGCACGCCAGAGACTTTGTCGCGATATCCGTGTGGAGGCGCGTAGGAGGATTGTGCATGCTCAACAGGCACAAAAGCGATACTACGACCGACACCACCGTCCCGCGCCGAAATACAGTGTAGGTGATGAGGTGTGGCTACAGCGAGGTGCGCCATCGTCTTCAAACAAACTGCACCCAAAGTACGACGGCCCTTACATTATTTCTGAGCGCTTGGGAGATAACACTTGGCGAGTGCGATCCACAGCTTCTGATACGCGCAGAGACAAGAGAAAACGGAATAACTTTGCGGTGCATGTGTCGCGGATGAAGAACTGCATACGGCGGCAAACGTGACATTGGTTTGTGTTTTTCTTACAGGAGTAGACCAGCTGCAGCGTGGCCGAGTGTAATGATGACAAAGCGGCGATCGTGCTCGGCGCATACCTGGGAGAGACGGAAGACGACGAAGAGGAAGCAGATAAAGAACAGCCGGCCTGCAGCAAAGGCGTTGTCTCTTTGTCTTATTTCTCCACGTTACAGTAGTTATTTGTGCGTACTGAATTCAATGTATTGTGTGTAAGAGTGCTGTTGCATATGGCGGCTGTCTGTGTAATGGGTAACATGCTTTAAACAACGGACTATTGTGCGCGTGAAATCTTTTCGACCGTGCGGTGCTCCCACTACGTGGCTTCAAGGTAGAAGTCACTGTAGTGTGTGCGCATTTGTGATGTATAGCCCGCTCTAAGCCACGAATTTATATTATTCGCATGTTCTAAGGCCCGATTGTGCTGCAGTGGAGATAGTCCCTATTGCGTACTATAGTGCGTAGTTATTTGTGCGTACTGAATTCAATGTATTGTGTGTAAGAGTGCTGTTGCATATGGCGGCTGTCTGTGTAATGGGTAACAAGCTTTAAACAACGGACTATTGTGCGTGTGAAATCTTTTCGACCGTGCGGTGCTCCCACTACGTGGCTTCAAGGTAGAAGTCACTGTAGTGTGTGCGCATTTGTGATGTATAGCCTGCTCTAAGCCACGAATTTATAATATTCGCATGTTCTAAGGCCCGATTGTGGTGCAGTGGAGATAGTCCCTATTGCGTACTATAGTTCGTAGTTATTTGTGCGTACTGAATTCAATGTATTGTGTGTAAGAGTGCTGTTGCATGTGGCGGCTGTCTGTGTAATGGGTAACATGCTTTAAACAACGGACTATTGTGCGCGTGAAATCTTTTCGACCGTGGGGTGCTCCCACTACGTGGCTTCAAGGTAGAAGTCACTGTAGTGTGTGCGCATTTGTGATGTATAGCCTGCTCTAAGCCACGAATTTATAATATTCGCATGTTCTAAGGCCCGATTGTGGTGCAGTGGAGATAGTCCCTATTGCGTACTAAAGTGCGTAGTTATTTGTGCGTACTGAATTCAATTTATTGCGTGTAAGAGTGCTGTTGCATGTGGCGGCTGTCTGTGTAATGGGTAACATGCTTTAAACAACGGACTATTGTGCGCGTGAAATCTTTTCGACCGTGCGGTGCTCCCACTACGTGGCTTCAAGGTAGAAGTCACTGTAGTGTGTGCGCATTTGTGATGTATAGCCCGCTCTAAGCCACGAATTCATAATAATCGCATGTTCTAAGGCCCGATTGTTATGCAGTGGAGATAGTCCCTATTGCGTACTATAGTCCGTATTTATTTGTGCGTACTGAATTCAATGTATTGTGTGTAAGAGTGCTGTTGCATATGGCGGCTGTCTGTGTAATGGTTACATGCTTTAAACAACGGACTATTGTGCGCGTGAAATCTTTTCGACCGTGCGGTGCTCCCACTACGTGGCTTCAAGGTAGAAGTCACTGTAGTGTGTGCGCATTTGTGATGTATAGCCCGCTCTAAGCCACGAATTTATAATATTCGCATGTTCTAAGGCCCGATTGGGCTGCAGTGGAGATAGTCCCTATTGCGTACTATAGTGCGTAGTTATTTGTGCGTACTGAATTCAATGTATTGTGTGTAAGAGTGCGGTTGCCTATGGCGGCTGTCTGTGTAATGGGTAACAAGGTTTAAACAACGGACTATTGTGCGCGTGAAATCTTTTCGACCGTGCGGTGCTCCCACTACGTGGCTTCAAGGTAAAAGTCACTGTAGTTTTTGCGCATTTGTGATGTATAGCCTGCTCTTAGCCACGAATTTATAATATTCGCATGTTCTAAGGCCTGATTGTGCTGCAGTGGAGATAGTCCCTATTGCGTACTATAGTGCGTAGTTATTTGTGCGTACTGAATTCAATGTATTGTGTGTAAGAGTGCTGTTGCATATGGCGGCTGTCTGTGTAATGGGTAACATGCTTTAAACAAGGGACTATTGTGCGCGTGAAATCTTTTCGACCGTGCGGTGCTCCCACTACGTGGCTTCAAGGCAGAAGTCACTGTGGGGTGTGCGCATTTGTGATGTATAGCCTGCTCTAAGCCACGAATTTATATTATTCGCATGTTCTAAGGCCCGATTGTGGTGTAGTGGAGATAGTCCCTATTGCGTGTTATAGTGCGTAGTTATTTGTGCGTACTGAATTCAATGTATTGTTTGTAAGAGTGCTGTTGCATATGGCGGCTGTCTGTGTAATGGGTAACATGCTTTAAACAACGGACTATTGTGCGCGTGAAATCTGTTCGACCGCGCGGTGCTCCCACTACGTGGCTTCAAGGTAGAAGTCACTGTATTGTGTGCGCATTTGTGATGTATAGCCTGCTCTAAGCCACGAATTTATAACATTCGCATGTTCTAAGGCCCGATTGTGGTGCAGTGGAGATAGTCCCTATTGCGTACTAAAGTGCGTAGTTATTTGTGCGTACTGAATTCAATTTATTGCGTGTAAGAGTGCTGTTGCATATGGCGGCTGTCTGTGTAATGGGTAACATGCTTTAAACAACGGACTATTGTGCGCGTGAAATCTTTTCGACCGTGCGGTGCTCCCACTACGTGGCTTCAAGGTAGAAGTCACTGTAGTGTGTGCGCATTTGTGATGTATAGCCCGCTCTAAGCCACGAATTTATAATATTCGCATACTCTAAGGCCCGATTGTGCTGCAGTGGAGATAGTCCCTATTGCGTACTATAGTGCGTAGTTATTTGTGCGTACTGAATTCAATGTATTGTGTGTAAGAGTGCTGTTGCATATGGCGGCTGTCTGTGTAATGGGTAACATGCTTTAAACAACGGACTATTGTGCGCGTGAAATCTTTTCGACCGTGCGGTGCTCCCACTACGTGGCTTCAAGGTAGAAGTCACTGTAGTGTGTGCGCATTTGTGATGTATAGCCCGCTCTAAGCCACGAATTTATATTATTCGCATGTTCTAAGGCCCGATTGTGCTGCAGTGGAGATAGTCCCTATTGCGTACTATAGTGCGTAGTTATTTGTGCGTACTGAATTCAATGTATTGTGTGTAAGAGTGCTGTTGCATATGGCGGCTGTCTGTGTAATGGGTAACAAGCTTTAAACAACGGACTATTGTGCGTGTGAAATCTTTTCGACCGTGCGGTGCTCCCACTACGTGGCTTCAAGGTAGAAGTCACTGTAGTGTGTGCGCATTTGTGATGTATAGCCTGCTCTAAGCCACGAATTTATAATATTCGCATGTTCTAAGGCCCGATTGTGGTGCAGTGGAGATAGTCCCTATTGCGTACTATAGTTCGTAGTTATTTGTGCGTACTGAATTCAATGTATTGTGTGTAAGAGTGCGGTTGCATATGGCGGCTGTCTGTGTAATGGGTAACATGCTTTAAACAACGGACTATTGTGCGCGTGAAATCTTTTCGACCGTGCGGTGCTCCCACTACGTGGCTTCAAGGTAGAAGTCACTGTAGTGTGTGCGCATTTGTGATGTATAGCCCGCTCTAAGCCACGAATTCATAATAATCGCATGTTCTAAGGCCCGATTGTTATGCAGTGGAGATAGTCCCTATTGCGTACTATAGTCCATAGTTATTTGTGCGTACTGAATTCAATGTATTGTGTGTAAGAGTGCTGTTGCATATGGCGGCTGTCTGTGTAATGGGTAACATGCTTTAAACAACGGACTATTGTGCGCGTGAAATCTTTTCGACCGTGCGGTGCTCCCACTACGTGGCTTCAAGGTAGAAGTCACTGTAGTGTGTGCGCATTTGTGATGTATAGCCCGCTCTAAGCCACGAATTTATAATATTCGCATGTTCTAAGGCCCGATTGGGCTGCAGTGGAGATAGTCCCTATTGCGTACTATAGTGCGTAGTTATTTGTGCGTACTGAATTCAATGTATTGTGTGTAAGAGTGCGGTTGCCTATGGCGGCTGTCTGTGTAATGGGTAACAAGGTTTAAACAACGGACCATTGTGCGCGTGAAATCTTTTCGACCGTGCGGTGCTCCCACTACGTGGCTTCAAGGTAAAAGTCACTGTAGTTTTTGCGCATTTGTGATGTATAGCCTGCTCTTAGCCACGAATTTATAATATTCGCATGTTCTAAGGCCCGATTGTGCTGCAGTGGAGATAGTCCCTATTGCGTACTATAGTGCGTAGTTATTTGTGCGTACTGAATTCAATGTATTGTGTGTAAGAGTGCTGTTGCATATGGCGGCTGTCTGTGTAATGGGTAACATGCTTTAAACAAGGGACTATTGTGCGCGTGAAATCTTTTCGACCGTGCGGTGCTCCCACTACGTGGCTTCAAGGCAGAAGTCACTGTGGGGTGTGCGCATTTGTGATGTATAGCCTGCTCTAAGCCACGAATTTATATTATTCGCATGTTCTAAGGCCCGATTGTGGTGTAGTGGAGATAGTCCCTATTGCGTGTTATAGCGCGTAGTTATTTGTGCGTACTGAATTCAATGTATTGTTTGTAAGAGTGCTGTTGCATATGGCGGCTGTCTGTGTAATGGGTAACATGCTTTAAACAACGGACTATTGTGCGCGTGAAATCTGTTCGACCGCGCGGTGCTCCCACTACGTGGCTTCAAGGTAGAAGTCACTGTATTGTGTGCGCATTTGTGATGTATAGCCTGCTCTAAGCCACGAATTTATAATATTCGCATGTTCTAAGGCCCGATTGTGGTGCAGTGGAGATAGTCCCTATTGCGTACTAAAGTGCGTAGTTATTTGTGCGTACTGAATTCAATTTATTGCGTGTAAGAGTGCTGTTGCATATGGCGGCTGTCTGTGTAATGGGTAACATGCTTTAAACAACGGACTATTGTGCGCGTGAAATCTTTTCGACCGTGCGGTGCTCCCACTACGTGGCTTCAAGGTAGAAGTCACTGAAGTGTGTGCGCATTTGTGATGTATAGCCCGCTCTAAGCCACGAATTTATAATATTCGCATACTCTAAGACCTGATTGTGCTGCAGTGGAGATAGTCCCTATTGCGTACTATAGTGCGTAGTTATTTGTGCGTAATGAATTCAATGTATTGTGTGTAAGAGTGTTGTTGCCTATGGCGGCTGTCTGTGTAATGGGTTACAAGCTTTAAACAACGGACTATTGTGCGCGTGAAATCTTTTCGACCGTGCGGTGCTCCCACTACGTGGCTTCAAGGTAAAAGTCACTGTGGTTTGTGCGCATTTGTGATGTATAGCCTGCTCTAAGCCACGAATTTATAATATTCGCATGTTCTAAGGCCCGATTGTGTTGCAGTGGAGATAGTCCCTATTGCGTACTATAGTGCGTAGTTATTTGTGCGTACTGAATTCAATGTATTGTGTGTAAGAGTGCTGTTGCATATGGCGGCTGTCTGTGTAATGGGTAACATGCTTTAAACAAGGGACTATTGTGCGCGTGAAATCTTTTCGACCGTGCGGTGCTCCCACTACGTGGCTTCAAGGCAGAAGTCACTGTGGTGTGTGCGCATTTGTGATGTATAGCCTGCTCTAAGCCACGAATTTATATTATTCGCATGTTCTAAGGCCCGATTGTGGTGCAGTGGAGATAGTCCCTATTGCGTACTATAGTGCGTAGTTATTTGTGCGTACTGAATTCAATGTATTGTGTGTAAGAGTGCTGTTGCATATGGCGGCTGTCTGTGTAATGGGTAACATGCTTTAAACAACGGACTATTGTGCGCGTGAAATCTGTTCGACCGTGCGGTGCTCCCACTACGTGGCTTCAAGGTAGAAGTCACTGTAGTGTGTGCGCATTTGTGATGTATAGCCCGCTCTAAGCCACGAATTTATAATATTCGCATGTTCTAAGGCCCGATTGGGCTGCAGTGGAGATAGTCCCTATTGCGTACTATAGTGCGTAGTTATTTGTGCGTACTGAATTCAATGTATTGTGTGTAAGAGTGCTGTTGCATATGGCGGCTGTCTGTGTAATGGGTAACAAGCTTTAAACAACGGACTATTGTGCTTGTGAAATCTTTTCGACCGTGCGGTGCTCCCACTACGTGGCTTCAAGGTAGAAGTCACTGTAGTGTGGGCGCATTTGTAATGTATAGCTTGCTCTAAGCCACGAATTTATAATATTCGCATGTTCTAAGGCCCGATTGTGGTGCAGTGGAGATAGTCCCTATTGCGTACTATAGTGCGTAGTTATTTGTGCGTACTGAATTCAATGTATTGTGTGTAAGAGTGCTGTTGCATATGGCGGCTGTCTGTGTAATGGGTAACATGCTTTAAACAACGGACTATTGTGCGCGTGAAATCTTTTCGACTGTGGGGTGCTCCCACTACGTGGCTTCAAGGTAGAAGTCACTGTAGTGTGTGCGCATTTGTGATGTATAGCCTGCTCTAAGCCACGAATTTATAATATTCGCATGTTCTAAGGCCCGATTGTGGTGCAGTGGAGATAGTCCCTATTGCGTACTAAAGTGCGTAGTTATTTGTGCGTACTGAATTCAATTTATTGCGTGTAAGAGTGCTGTTGCATATGGCGGCTGTCTGTGTAATGGGTAACATGCTTTAAACAACGGACTATTGTGCGCGTGAAATCTGTTCGACCGCGCGGTGCTCCCACTACGTGGCTTCAAGGTAGAAGTCACTGTATTGTGTGCGCATTTGTGATGTATAACCTGCTCTAAGCCACGAATTTATAACATTCGCATGTTCTAAGGCCCGATTGTTATGCAGTGGAGATAGTCCCTATTGCGTACTAAAGTGCGTAGTTATTTGTGCGTACTGAATTCAATTTATTGCGTGTAAGAGTGCTGTTGCATATGGCGGCTGTCTGTGTAATGGGTAACATGCTTTAAACAACGGACTATTGTGCGCGTGAAATCTGTTCGACCGCGCGGTGCTCCCACTACGTGGCTTCAAGGTAGAAGTCACTGTATTGTGTGCGCATTTGTGATGTATAGCCTGCTCTAAGCCACGAATTTATAACATTCGCATGTTCTAAGGCCCGATTGTGGTGCAGTGGAGATAGTCCCTATTGCGTACTAAAGTGCGTAGTTATTTGTGCGTACTGAATTCAATTTATTGCGTGTAAGAGTGCTGTTGCATATGGCGGCTGTCTGTGTAATGGGTAACATGCTTTAAACAACGGACTATTGTGCGCGTGAAATCTTTTCGACCGCGCGGTGCTCCCACTACGTGGCTTCAAGGTAGAAGTCACTGTATTGTGTGCGCATTTGTGATGTATAGCCTGCTCTAAGCCACGAATTTATAACATTCGCATGTTCTAAGGCCCGATTGTGCTGCAGTGGAGATAGTCCCTATTGCGTACTAAAGTGCGTAGTTATTTGTGCGTACTGAATTCAATGTATTGTGTGTAAGAGTGCTGTTGCATATGGCGGCTGTCTGTGTAATGGGTAACATGCTTTAAACAACGGACTATTGTGCGCGTGAAATCTTTTCGACCGTGCGGTGCTCCCACTACGTGGCTTCAAGGTAGAAGTCACTGTAGTGTGTGCGCATTTGTGATGTATAGCCCGCTCTAAGCCACGAATTTATATTATTCGCATGTTCTAAGGCCCGATTGTGCTGCAGTGGAGATAGTCCCTATTGCGTACTATAGTGCGTAGTTATTTGTGCGTACTGAATTCAATGTATTGTGTGTAAGAGTGCTGTTGCATATGGCGGCTGTCTGTGTAATGGGTAACATGCTTTAAACAACGGACTATTGTGCGCGTGAAATCTTTTCGACCGTGCGGTGCTCCCACTACGTGGCTTCAAGGTAGAAGTCACTGTAGTGTGTGCGCATTTGTGATGTATAGCCCGCTCTAAGCCACGAATTTATATTATTCGCATGTTCTAAGGCCCGATTGTGCTGCAGTGGAGATAGTCCCTATTGCGTACTATAGTGCGTAGTTATTTGTGCGTACTGAATTCAATGTATTGTGTGTAAGAGTGCTGTTGCATATGGCGGCTGTCTGTGTAATGGGTAACAAGCTTTAAACAACGGACTATTGTGCGTGTGAAATCTTTTCGACCGTGCGGTGCTCCCACTACGTGGCTTCAAGGTAGAAGTCACTGTAGTGTGTGCGCATTTGTGATGTATAGCCTGCTCTAAGCCACGAATTTATAATATTCGCATGTTCTAAGGCCCGATTGTGGTGCAGTGGAGATAGTCCCTATTGCGTACTATAGTTCGTAGTTATTTGTGCGTACTGAATTCAATGTATTGTGTGTAAGAGTGCTGTTGCATGTGGCGGCTGTCTGTGTAATGGGTAACATGCTTTAAACAACGGACTATTGTGCGCGTGAAATCTTTTCGACCGTGGGGTGCTCCCACTACGTGGCTTCAAGGTAGAAGTCACTGTAGTGTGTGCGCATTTGTGATGTATAGCCTGCTCTAAGCCACGAATTTATAATATTCGCATGTTCTAAGGCCCGATTGTGGTGCAGTGGAGATAGTCCCTATTGCGTACTAAAGTGCGTAGTTATTTGTGCGTACTGAATTCAATTTATTGCGTGTAAGAGTGCTGTTGCATGTGGCGGCTGTCTGTGTAATGGGTAACATGCTTTAAACAACGGACTATTGTGCGCGTGAAATCTTTTCGACCGTGCGGTGCTCCCACTACGTGGCTTCAAGGTAGAAGTCACTGTAGTGTGTGCGCATTTGTGATGTATAGCCCGCTCTAAGCCACGAATTCATAATAATCGCATGTTCTAAGGCCCGATTGTTATGCAGTGGAGATAGTCCCTATTGCGTACTATAGTCCGTAGTTATTTGTGCGTACTGAATTCAATGTATTGTGTGTAAGAGTGCTGTTGCATATGGCGGCTGTCTGTGTAATGGGTAACATGCTTTAAACAACGGACTATTGTGCGCGTGAAATCTTTTCGACCGTGCGGTGCTCCCACTACGTGGCTTCAAGGTAGAAGTCACTGTAGTGTGTGCGCATTTGTGATGTATAGCCCGCTCTAAGCCACGAATTTATAATATTCGCATGTTCTAAGGCCCGATTGGGCTGCAGTGGAGATAGTCCCTATTGCGTACTATAGTGCGTAGTTATTTGTGCGTACTGAATTCAATGTATTGTGTGTAAGAGTGCGGTTGCCTATGGCGGCTGTCTGTGTAATGGGTAACAAGGTTTAAACAACGGACTATTGTGCGCGTGAAATCTTTTCGACCGTGCGGTGCTCCCACTACGTGGCTTCAAGGTAAAAGTCACTGTAGTTTTTGCGCATTTGTGATGTATAGCCTGCTCTTAGCCACGAATTTATAATATTCGCATGTTCTAAGGCCCGATTGTGCTGCAGTGGAGATAGTCCCTATTGCGTACTATAGTGCGTAGTTATTTGTGCGTACTGAATTCAATGTATTGTGTGTAAGAGTGCTGTTGCATATGGCGGCTGTCTGTGTAATGGGTAACATGCTTTAAACAAGGGACTATTGTGCGCGTGAAATCTTTTCGACCGTGCGGTGCTCCCACTACGTGGCTTCAAGGCAGAAGTCACTGTGGGGTGTGCGCATTTGTGATGTATAGCCTGCTCTAAGCCACGAATTTATATTATTCGCATGTTCTAAGGCCCGATTGTGGTGTAGTGGAGATAGTCCCTATTGCGTGTTATAGTGCGTAGTTATTTGTGCGTACTGAATTCAATGTATTGTTTGTAAGAGTGCTGTTGCATATGGCGGCTGTCTGTGTAATGGGTAACATGCTTTAAACAACGGACTATTGTGCGCGTGAAATCTGTTCGACCGCGCGGTGCTCCCACTACGTGGCTTCAAGGTAGAAGTCACTGTATTGTGTGCGCATTTGTGATGTATAGCCTGCTCTAAGCCACGAATTTATAACATTCGCATGTTCTAAGGCCCGATTGTGGTGCAGTGGAGATAGTCCCTATTGCGTACTAAAGTGCGTAGTTATTTGTGCGTACTGAATTCAATTTATTGCGTGTAAGAGTGCTGTTGCATATGGCGGCTGTCTGTGTAATGGGTAACATGCTTTAAACAACGGACTATTGTGCGCGTGAAATCTTTTCGACCGTGCGGTGCTCCCACTACGTGGCTTCAAGGTAGAAGTCACTGTAGTGTGTGCGCATTTGTGATGTATAGCCCGCTCTAAGCCACGAATTTATAATATTCGCATACTCTAAGGCCCGATTGTGCTGCAGTGGAGATAGTCCCTATTGCGTACTATAGTGCGTAGTTATTTGTGCGTACTGAATTCAATGTATTGTGTGTAAGAGTGCTGTTGCATATGGCGGCTGTCTGTGTAATGGGTAACATGCTTTAAACAAGGGACTATTGTGCGCGTGAAATCTTTTCGACCGTGCGGTGCTCCCACTACGTGGCTTCAAGGCAGAAGTCACTGTGGGGTGTGCGCATTTGTGATGTATAGCCTGCTCTAAGCCACGAATTTATATTATTCGCATGTTCTAAGGCCCGATTGTGGTGTAGTGGAGATAGTCCCTATTGCGTGTTATAGTGCGTAGTTATTTGTGCGTACTGAATTCAATGTATTGTTTGTAAGAGTGCTGTTGCATATGGCGGCTGTCTGTGTAATGGGTAACATGCTTTAAACAACGGACTATTGTGCGCGTGAAATCTGTTCGACCGCGCGGTGCTCCCACTACGTGGCTTCAAGGTAGAAGTCACTGTATTGTGTGCGCATTTGTGATGTATAGCCTGCTCTAAGCCACGAATTTATAACATTCGCATGTTCTAAGGCCCGATTGTGGTGCAGTGGAGATAGTCCCTATTGCGTACTAAAGTGCGTAGTTATTTGTGCGTACTGAATTCAATTTATTGCGTGTAAGAGTGCTGTTGCATATGGCGGCTGTCTGTGTAATGGGTAACATGCTTTAAACAACGGACTATTGTGCGCGTGAAATCTTTTCGACCGTGCGGTGCTCCCACTACGTGGCTTCAAGGTAGAAGTCACTGTAGTGTGTGCGCATTTGTGATGTATAGCCCGCTCTAAGCCACGAATTTATAATATTCGCATACTCTAAGGCCCGATTGTGCTGCAGTGGAGATAGTCCCTATTGCGTACTATAGTGCGTAGTTATTTGTGCGTACTGAATTCAATGTATTGTGTGTAAGAGTGCTGTTGCATATGGCGGCTGTCTGTGTAATGGGTAACATGCTTTAAACAACGGACTATTGTGCGCGTGAAATCTTTTCGACCGTGCGGTGCTCCCACTACGTGGCTTCAAGGTAGAAGTCACTGTAGTGTGTGCGCATTTGTGATGTATAGCCCGCTCTAAGCCACGAATTTATATTATTCGCATGTTCTAAGGCCCGATTGTGCTGCAGTGGAGATAGTCCCTATTGCGTACTATAGTGCGTAGTTATTTGTGCGTACTGAATTCAATGTATTGTGTGTAAGAGTGCTGTTGCATATGGCGGCTGTCTGTGTAATGGGTAACAAGCTTTAAACAACGGACTATTGTGCGTGTGAAATCTTTTCGACCGTGCGGTGCTCCCACTACGTGGCTTCAAGGTAGAAGTCACTGTAGTGTGTGCGCATTTGTGATGTATAGCCTGCTCTAAGCCACGAATTTATAATATTCGCATGTTCTAAGGCCCAATTGTGGTGCAGTGGAGATAGTCCCTATTGCGTACTATAGTTCGTAGTTATTTGTGCGTACTGAATTCAATGTATTGTGTGTAAGAGTGCTGTTGCATATGGCGGCTGTCTGTGTAATGGGTAACATGCTTTAAACAATGGACTATTGTGCGCGTGAAATCTTTTCGACCGTGCGGTGCTCCCACTACGTGGCTTCAAGGTAGAAGTCACTGTAGTGTGTGCGCATTTGCGATGTATAGCCCGCTCTAAGCCACGAATTCATAATAATCGCATGTTCTAAGGCCCGATTGTTATGCAGTGGAGATAGTCCCTATTGCGTACTATAGTCCGTAGTTATTTGTGCGTACTGAATTCAATGTATTGTGTGTAAGAGTGCTGTTGCATATGGCGGCTGTCTGTGTAATGGGTAACAAGGTTTAAACAACGGACTATTGTGCGCGTGAAATCTTTTCGACCGTGCGGTGCTCCCACTACGTGGCTTCAAGGTAAAAGTCACTGTAGTTTTTGCGCATTTGTGATGTATAGCCCGCTCTTAGCCACGAATTTATAATATTCGCATGTTCTAAGGCCCGATTGTGCTGCAGTGGAGATAGTCCCTATTGCGTACTATAGTGCGTAGTTATTTGTGCGTACTGAATTCAATGTATTGTGTGTAAGAGTGCTGTTGCCTATGGCGGCTGTCTGTGTAATGGGTAACATGCTTTAAACAAGGGACTATTGTGCGCGTGAAATCTTTTCGACCGTGCGGTGCTCCCACTACGTGGCTTCAAGGCAGAAGTCACTGTAGTTTTTGCGCATTTGTGATGTATAGCCTGCTCTAAGCCACGAATTTATAATATTCGCATGTTCTAAGGCCCGATTGTGCTGCAGTGGAGATAGTCCCTATTGCGTACTATAGTGCGTAGTTATTTGTGCGTACTGAATTCAATGTATTGTGTGTAAGAGTGCTGTTGCATATGGCGGCTGTCTGTGTAATGGGTAACATGCTTTAAACAACGGACTATTGTGCGCGTGAAATCTTTTCGACCGTGCGGTGCTCCCACTACGTGGCTTCAAGGTAGAAGTCACTGTATTGTGTGCGCATTTGTGATGTATAGCCTGCTCTAAGCCACGAATTTATATTATTCGCATGTTCTAAGGCCCGATTGTGGTGTAGTGGAGATAGTCCCTATTGCGTGTTATAGCGCGTAGTTATTTGTGCGTACTGAATTCAATGTATTGTTTGTAAGAGTGCTGTTGCATATGGCGGCTGTCTGTGTAATGGGTAACATGCTTTAAACAACGGACTATTGTGCGCGTGAAATCTGTTCGACCGCGCGGTGCTCCCACTACGTGGCTTCAAGGTAGAAGTCACTGTATTGTGTGCGCATTTGTGATGTATAGCCTGCTCTAAGCCACGAATTTATAATATTCGCATGTTCTAAGGCCCGATTGTGGTGCAGTGGAGATAGTCCCTATTGCGTACTAAAGTGCGTAGTTATTTGTGCGTAATGAATTCAATGTATTGTGTGTAAGAGTGTTGTTGCCTATGGCGGCTGTCTGTGTAATGGGTAACATGCTTTAAACAACGGACTATTGTGCGCGTGAAATCTTTTCGACCGTGCGGTGCTCCCACTACGTGGCTTCAAGGTAGAAGTCACTGAAGTGTGTGCGCATTTGTGATGTATAGCCCGCTCTAAGCCACGAATTTATAATATTCGCATACTCTAAGACCTGATTGTGCTGCAGTGGAGATAGTCCCTATTGCGTACTATAGTGCGTAGTTATTTGTGCGTAATGAATTCAATGTATTGTGTGTAAGAGTGTTGTTGCCTATGGCGGCTGTCTGTGTAATGGGTTACAAGCTTTAAACAACGGACTATTGTGCGCGTGAAATCTTTTCGACCGTGCGGTGCTCCCACTACGTGGCTTCAAGGTAAAAGTCACTGTAGTTTGTGCGCATTTGTGATGTATAGCCTGCTCTAAGCCACGAATTTATAATATTCGCATGTTCTAAGGCCCGATTGTGTTGCAGTGGAGATAGTCCCTATTGCGTACTATAGTGCGTAGTTATTTGTGCGTACTGAATTCAATGTATTGTGTGTAAGAGTGCTGTTGCATATGGCGGCTGTCTGTGTAATGGGTAACATGCTTTAAACAAGGGACTATTGTGCGCGTGAAATCTTTTCGACCGTGCGGTGCTCCCACTACGTGGCTTCAAGGCAGAAGTCACTGTGGTGTGTGCGCATTTGTGATGTATAGCCTGCTCTAAGCCACGAATTTATATTATTCGCATGTTCTAAGGCCCGATTGTGGTGCAGTGGAGATAGTCCCTATTGCGTACTATAGTGCGTAGTTATTTGTGCGTACTGAATTCAATGTATTGTGTGTAAGAGTGCTGTTGCATATGGCGGCTGTCTGTGTAATGGGTAACAAGCTTTAAACAACGGACTATTGTGCTTGTGAAATCTTTTCGACCGTGCGGTGCTCCCACTACGTGGCTTCAAGGTAGAAGTCACTGTAGTGTGTGCGCATTTGTAATGTATAGCTTGCTCTAAGCCACGAATTTATAATATTCGCATGTTCTAAGGCCCGATTGTGGTGCAGTGGAGATAGTCCCTATTGCGTACTAAAGTGCGTAGTTATTTGTGCGTACTGAATTCAATTTATTGCGTGTAAGAGTGCTGTTGCATATGGCGGCTGTCTGTGTAATGGGTAACATGCTTTAAACAACGGACTATTGTGCGCGTGAAATCTGTTCGACCGCGCGGTGCTCCCACTACGTGGCTTCAAGGTAGAAGTCACTGTATTGTGTGCGCATTTGTGATGTATAGCCTGCTCTAAGCCACGAATTTATAACATTCGCATGTTCTAAGGCCCGATTGTTATGCAGTGGAGATAGTCCCTATTGCGTACTAAAGTGCGTAGTTATTTGTGCGTACTGAATTCAATTTATTGCGTGTAAGAGTGCTGTTGCATATGGCGGCTGTCTGTGTAATGGGTAACATGCTTTAAACAACGGACTATTGTGCGCGTGAAATCTTTTCGACCGTGCGGTGCTCCCACTACGTGGATTCAAGGTAGAAGTCACTGTAGTGTGTGCGCATTTGTGATGTATAGCCCGCTCTAAGCCACGAATTTATAATATTCGCATACTCTAAGGCCCGATTGTGCTGCAGTGGAGATAGTCCCTATTGCGTACTATAGTGCGTAGTTATTTGTGCGTACTGAATTCAATGTATTGCGTGTAAGAGTGCTGTTGCATATGGCGGCTGTCTGTGTAATGGGTAACATGCTTTAAACAACGGACTATTGTGCGCGTGAAATCTTTTCGACCGTGCGGTGCTCCCACTACGTGGCTTCAAGGTAGAAGTCACTGTAGTGTATGCGCATTTGTGATGTATAGCCCGCTCTAAGCCACGAATTTATATTATTCGCATGTTCTAAGGCCCGATTGTGCTGCAGTGGAGATAGTCCCTATTGCGTACTATAGTGCGTAGTTATTTGTGCGTACTGAATTCAATGTATTGTGTGTAAGAGTGCTGTTGCCTATGGCGGCTGTCTGTGTAATGGGTAACATGCTTTAAACAACGGACTATTGTGCGCGTGAAATCTTTTCGACCGTGCGGTGCTCCCACTACGTGGCTTCAAGGCAGAAGTCACTGTGGGGTGTGCGCATTTGAGATGTATAGCCCGCTCTAAGCCACGAATTTATATTATTCGCATGTTCTAAGGCCCGATTGTGGTGTAGTGGAGATAGTCCCTATTGCGTGTTATAGTGCGTAGTTATTTGTGCGTACTGAATTCAATGTATTGTTTGTAAGAGTGCTGTTGCATATGGCGGCTGTCTGTGTAATGGGTAACATGCTTTAAACAACGGACTATTGTGCGCGTGAAATCTGTTCGACCGCGCGGTGCTCCCACTACGTGGCTTCAAGGTAGAAGTCACTGTATTGTGTGCGCATTTGTGATGTATAGCCTGCTCTAAGCCACGAATTTATAACATTCGCATGTTCTAAGGCCCGATTGTGGTGCAGTGGAGATAGTCCCTATTGCGTACTAAAGTGCGTAGTTATTTGTGCGTACTGAATTCAATTTATTGCGTGTAAGAGTGCTGTTGCATATGGCGGCTGTCTGTGTAATGGGTAACATGCTTTAAACAACGGACTATTGTGCGCGTGAAATCTTTTCGACCGTGCGGTGCTCCCACTACGTGGCTTCAAGGTAGAAGTCACTGTAGTGTGTGCGCATTTGTGATGTATAGCCCGCTCTAAGCCACGAATTTATAATATTCGCATACTCTAAGGCCCGATTGTGCTGCAGTGGAGATAGTCCCTATTGCGTACTATAGTGCGTAGTTATTTGTGCGTACTGAATTCAATGTATTGTGTGTAAGAGTGCTGTTGCATATGGCGGCTGTCTGTGTAATGGGTAACATGCTTTAAACAACGGACTATTGTGCGCGTGAAATCTTTTCGACCGTGCGGTGCTCCCACTACGTGGCTTCAAGGTAGAAGTCACTGTAGTTTATGCGCATTTGTGATGTATAGCCCGCTCTAAGCCACGAATTTATATTATTCGCATGTTCTAAGGCCGGATTGTGCTGCAGTGGAGATAGTCCCTATTGCGTACTATAGTGCGTAGTTATTTGTGCGTACTGAATTCAATGTATTGTGTGTAAGAGTGCTGTTGCATATGGCGGCTGTCTGTGTAATGGGTAACAAGCTTTAAACAACGGACTATTGTGCGTGTGAAATCTTTTCGACCGTGCGGTGCTCCCACTACGTGGCTTCAAGGTAGAAGTCACTGTAGTGTGTGCGCATTTGTGATGTATAGCCTGCTCTAAGCCACGAATTTATAATATTCGCATGTTCTAAGGCCCAATTGTGGTGCAGTGGAGATAGTCCCTATTGCGTACTATAGTTCGTAGTTATTTGTGCGTACTGAATTCAATGTATTGTGTGTAAGAGTGCTGTTGCATATGGCGGCTGTCTGTGTAATGGGTAACATGCTTTAAACAACGGACTATTGTGCGCGTGAAATCTTTTCGACCGTGGGGTGCTCCCACTACGTGGCTTCAAGGTAGAAGTCACTGTAGTGTGTGCGCATTTGTGATGTATAGCCTGCTCTAAGCCACGAATTTATAATATTCGCATGTTCTAAGGCCCGATTGTGGTGCAGTGGAGATAGTCCCTATTGCGTACTAAAGTGCGTAGTTATTTGTGCGTACTGAATTCAATTTATTGCGTGTAAGAGTGCTGTTGCATGTGGCGGCTGTCTGTGTAATGGGTAACATGCTTTAAACAACGGACTATTGTGCGCGTGAAATCTTTTCGACCGTGCGGTGCTCCCACTACGTGGCTTCAAGATAGAAGTCACTGTAGTGTGTGCGCATTTGTGATGTATAGCCCGCTCTAAGCCACGAATTCATAATAATCGCATGTTCTAAGGCCCGATTGTTATGCAGTGGAGATAGTCCCTATTGCGTACTATAGTCCGTAGTTATTTGTGCGTACTGAATTCAATGTATTGTGTGTAAGAGTGCCGTTGCATATGGCGGCTGTCTGTGTAATGGGTAACATGCTTTAAACAACGGACTATTGTGCGCGTGAAATCTTTTCGACCGTGCGGTGCTCCCACTACGTGGCTTCAAGGTAGAAGTCACTGTAGTGTGTGCGCATTTGTGATGTATAGCCCGCTCTAAGCCACGAATTTATAATATTCGCATGTTCTAAGGCCCGATTGGGCTGCAGTGGAGATAGTCCCTATTGCGTACTATAGTGCGTAGTTATTTGTGCGTACTGAATTCAATGTATTGTGTGTAAGAGTGCGGTTGCCTATGGCGGCTGTCTGTGTAATGGGTAACAAGGTTTAAACAGCGGACTATTGTGCGCGTGAAATCTTTTCGACCGTGCGGTGCTCCCACTACGTGGCTTCAAGGTAAAAGTCACTGTAGTTATTGCGCATTTGTGATGTATAGCCTGCTCTTAGCCACGAATTTATAATATTCGCATGTTCTAAGGCCCGATTGTGCTGCAGTGGAGATAGTCCCTATTGCGTACTATAGTGCGTAGTTATTTGTGCGTACTGAATTCAATGTATTGTGTGTAAGAGTGCTGTTGCATATGGCGGCTGTCTGTGTAATGGGTAACATGCTTTAAACAAGGGACTATTGTGCGCGTGAAATCTTTTCGACCGTGCGGTGCTCCCACTACGTGGCTTCAAGGCAGAAGTCACTGTGGGGTGTGCGCATTTGTATGTATAGCCTGCTCTAAGCCACGAATTTATATTATTCGCATGTTCTAAGGCCCGATTGTGGTGTAGTGGAGATAGTCCCTATTGCGTGTTATAGTGCGTAGTTATTTGTGCGTACTGAATTCAATGTATTGTTTGTAAGAGTGCTGTTGCATATGGCGGCTGTCTGTGTAATGGGTAACATGCTTTAAACAACGGACTATTGTGCGCGTGAAATCTGTTCGACCGCGCGGTGCTCCCACTACGTGGCTTCAAGGTAGAAGTCACTGTATTGTGTGCGCATTTGTGATGTATAGCCCGCTCTAAGCCACGAATTTATAATATTCGCATACTCTAAGGCCCGATTGTGCTGCAGTGGAGATAGTCCCTATTGCGTACTATAGTGCGTAGTTATTTGTGCGTACTGAATTCAATGTATTGTGTGTAAGAGTGCTGTTGCATATGGCGGCTGTCTGTGTAATGGGTAACAAGCTTTAAACAACGGACTATTGTGCGTGTGAAATCTTTTCGACCGTGCGGTGCTCCCACTACGTGGCTTCAAGGTAGAAGTCACTGTAGTGTGTGCGCATTTGTGATGTATAGCCTGCTCTAAGCCACGAATTTATAATATTCGCATGTTCTAAGGCCCAATTGTGGTGCAGTGGAGATAGTCCCTATTGCGTACTATAGTTCGTAGTTATTTGTGCGTACTGAATTCAATGTATTGTGTGTAAGAGTGCTGTTGCATATGGCGGCTGTCTGTGTAATGGGTAACATGCTTTAAACAACGGACTATTGTGCGCGTGAAATCTTTTCGACCGTGCGGTGCTCCCACTACGTGGCTTCAAGGTAGAAGTCACTGTATTGTGTGCGCATTTGTTATTTATAGCCTGCTCTAAGCCACGAATTTATTATATTCGCATGTTCTAAGGCCCGATTGTGCTGCAGTGGAGATAGTCCCTATTGCGTACTATAGTGCGTAGTTATTTGTGCGTACTGAATTCAATGTATTGTGTGTAAGAGTGCTGTTGCATATGGCGGCTGTCTGTGTAATGGGTAACATGCTTTAAACAACGGACTATTGTGCGCGTGAAATCTTTTCGACCGTGCGATGCTCCCACTACGTGGCTTCAAGGTAGAAGTCACTGTAGTGTGTGCGCATTTGTGTAGTACAGCCCGCTCTAAGCCACGAATTTATAATATTCGCATGTTCTAAGGCCCGGTTGTGGTGCAGTGGAGATAGTCCCTATTGCGTACTATAGTGCGTAGTTATTTGTGCGTACTGAATTCAATGTATTGTGTGTAAGAGTGCTGTTGCATATGGCGGCTGTCTGTGTAATGGGTAACATGCTTTAAACAACGGACTATTGTGCGCGTGAAATCTTTTCGAACGTGCGGTGCTCCCCCTACGTGGCTTCAAGGTAGAAGTCACTGTAGTGTGTGCGCATTTGTGATGTATAGCCTGCTCTAAGCCACGAATTTATAATACTCGCATGTTCTAAGGCCCGATTGTGGTGCAGTGGAGATAGTCCCTATTGCGTACTATAGTGCGTAGTTATTTGTGCGTACTGAATTCAATGTATTGTGTGTAAGAGTGCTGTTGCATATGGCGGCTGTCTGTGTAATGGGTAACATGCTTTAAACAACGGACTATTGTGCGCGTGAAATCTTTTCGACCGTGCGGTGCTCCCACTACGTGGCTTCAAGGTAGAAGTCACTGTAGTGTATGCGCATTTGTGATGTATAGCCCGCTCTAAGCCACGAATTTATAATATTCGCATGTTCTAAGGCCCGATTGGGCTGCAGTGGAGATAGTCCCTATTGCGTACTATAGTGCGTAGTTATTTGTGCGTACTGAATTCAATGTATTGTGTGTAATAGTGCGGTTGCCTATGGCGGCTGTCTGTGTAATGGGTAACAAGGTTTAAACAACGGACTATTGTGCGCGTGAAATCTTTTCGACCGTGCGGTACTCCCACTACGTGGCTTCAAGGTAAAAGTCACTGTAGTTTTTGCGCATTTGTGATGTATAGCCTGCTCTTAGCCACGAATTTATAATATTCGCATGTTCTAACGCCCGATTGTGCTGCAGTGGAGATAGTCCCTATTGCGTACTATAGTGCGTAGTTATTTGTGCGTACTGAATTCAATGTATTGTGTGTAAGAGTGCTGTTGCATATGGCGGCTGTCTGTGTAATGGGTAACATGCTTTAAACAAGGGACTATTGTGCGCGTGAAATCTTTTCGACCGTGCGGTGCTCCCACTACGTGGCTTCAAGGCAGAAGTCACTGTGGGGTGTGCGCATTTGTATGTATAGCCTGCTCTAAGCCACGAATTTATATTATTCGCATGTTCTAAGGCCCGATTGTGGTGTAGTGGAGATAGTCCCTATTGCGTGTTATAGTGCGTAGTTATTTGTGCGTACTGAATTCAATGTATTGTTTGTAAGAGTGCTGTTGCATATGGCGGCTGTCTGTGTAATGGGTAACATGCTTTAAACAACGGACTATTGTGCGCGTGAAATCTGTTCGACCGCGCGGTGCTCCCACTACGTGGCTTCAAGGTAGAAGTCACTGTATTGTGTGCGCATTTGTGATGTATAGCCCGCTCTAAGCCACGAATTTATAATATTCGCATACTCTAAGGCCCGATTGTGCTGCAGTGGAGATAGTCCCTATTGCGTACTATAGTGCGTAGTTATTTGTGCGTACTGAATTCAATGTATTGTGTGTAAGAGTGCTGTTGCATATGGCGGCTGTCTGTGTAATGGGTAACAAGCTTTAAACAACGGACTATTGTGCGTGTGAAATCTTTTCGACCGTGCGGTGCTCCCACTACGTGGCTTCAAGGTAGAAGTCACTGTAGTGTGTGCGCATTTGTGATGTATAGCCTGCTCTAAGCCACGAATTTATAATATTCGCATGTTCTAAGGCCCAATTGTGGTGCAGTGGAGATAGTCCCTATTGCGTACTATAGTTCGTAGTTATTTGTGCGTACTGAATTCAATGTATTGTGTGTAAGAGTGCTGTTGCATATGGCGGCTGTCTGTGTAATGGGTAACATGCTTTAAACAACGGACTATTGTGCGCGTGAAATCTTTTCGACCGTGCGGTGCTCCCACTACGTGGCTTCAAGGTAGAAGTCACTGTATTGTGTGCGCATTTGTTATTTATAGCCTGCTCTAAGCCACGAATTTATTATATTCGCATGTTCTAAGGCCCGATTGTGCTGCAGTGGAGATAGTCCCTATTGCGTACTATAGTGCGTAGTTATTTGTGCTTACTGAATTCAATGTATTGTGTGTAAGAGTGCTGTTGCATATGGCGGCTGTCTGTGTAATGGGTAACATGCTTTAAACAACGGACTATTGTGCGCGTGAAATCTTTTCGACCGTGCGATGCTCCCACTACGTGGCTTCAAGGTAGAAGTCACTGTAGTGTGTGCGCATTTGTGTAGTACAGCCCGCTCTAAGCCACGAATTTATAATATTCGCATGTTCTAAGGCCCGGTTGTGGTGCAGTGGAGATAGTCCCTATTGCGTACTATAGTGCGTAGTTATTTGTGCGTACTGAATTCAATGTATTGTGTGTAAGAGTGCTGTTGCATATGGCGGCTGTCTGTGTAATGGGTAACATGCTTTAAACAACGGACTATTGTGCGCGTGAAATCTTTTCGAACGTGCGGTGCTCCCCCTACGTGGCTTCAAGGTAGAAGTCACTGTAGTGTGTGCGCATTTGTGATGTATAGCCTGCTCTAAGCCACGAATTTATAATACTCGCATGTTCTAAGGCCCGATTGTGGTGCAGTGGAGATAGTCCCTATTGCGTACTATAGTGCGTAGTTATTTGTGCGTACTGAATTCAATGTATTGTGTGTAAGAGTGCTGTTGCATATGGCGGCTGTCTGTGTAATGGGTAACATGCTTTAAACAACGGACTATTGTGCGCGTGAAATCTTTTCGTCCGTGCGGTGCTCCCACTACGTGGCTTCAAGGTAGAAGTCACTGTAGTGTATGCGCATTTGTGATGTATAGCCCGCTCTAAGCCACGAATTTATAATATTCGCATGTTCTAAGGCCCGATTGTGGTGCAGTGGAGATAGTCCCTATTGCGTACTATAGTGCGTAGTTATTTGTGCGTACTGAATTCAATGTATTGTGTGTAAGAGTGCTGTTCCATATGGCGGCTGTCTGTGTAATGGGTAACAAGCTTTAAACAACGGACTATTGTGCTTGTGAAATCTTTTCGACCGTGCGGTGCTCCCACTACGTGGCTTCAAGGTAGAAGTCACTGTAGTGTGGGCGCATTTGTAATGTATAGCTTGCTCTAAGCCACGAATTTATAATATTCGCATGTTCTAAGGTCCGATTGTGGTGCAGTGGAGATAGTCCCTATTGCGTACTATAGTGCGTAGTTATTTGTGCGTACTGAATTCAATGTATTGTGTGTAAGAGTGCTGTTGCATATGGCGGCTGTCTGTGTAATGGGTAACATGCTTTAAACAACGGACTATTGTGCGCGTGAAATCTTTTCGACTGTGGGGTGCTCCCACTACGTGGCTTCAAGGTAGAAGTCACTATAGTGTGTGCGCATTTGTGATGTATAGCCTGCTCTAAGCCACGAATTTATAATATTCGCATGTTCTAAGGCCCGATTGTGGTGCAGTGGAGATAGTCCCTATTGCGTACTAAAGTGCGTAGTAATTTGTGCGTACTGAATTCAATTTATTGCGTGTAAGAGTGCTGTTGCATATGGCGGCTGTCTGTGTAATGGGTAACATGCTTTAAACAACGGACTATTGTGCGCGTGAAATCTTTTCGACCGTGCGGTTCTCCCTCTACGTGGCTTCAAGGTAGAAGTCACTGTAGTGTGTGCGCATTTGTGATGTATAGCCCGCTCTAAGCCACGAATTCATAATATTCGCATGTTCTAAGGCCCTATTGTTATGCAGTGGAGATAGTCCCTATTGCGTACTATAGTGCGTAGTTATTTGTGCGCACTGAATTCAATGTATTGTGTGTAAGAGTGCTGTTGCATATGGCGGCTGTCTGTGTAAATGGGTAACATGCTTTAAACAACGGACTATTGTGCGCGTGAAATCTTTTCGACCGTGCGGTGCTCCCACTACGTGGCTTCAAGGTAGAAGTCACTGTAGTGTGTGTGCATTTGTGATGTATAGCCTGCTCTAAGCCACGAATTTATAATATTCGCATGTTCTAAGACCCGATTGTGGTGCAGTGGAGATAGTCCCAATTGCGTACTATAGTGCGTAGTTATTTGTGCGTACTGAATTCAATGTATTGTGGGTAAGAGTGCTGTTGCATATGGTGGCTGTCTGTGTAATGGGTAACATGCTTTAAACAACGGACTATTGTGCGCGTGAAATCTTTTCGACCGTGCGGTGTTCCCACTACGTGGCTTCAAGGTAGAAGTCACTGTGGGGTGTGCGCATTTGTGATGTATAGCCCGCTCTAAGCCACGAATTTATATTATTCGCATGTTCTAAGGCCCGATTGTGGTGTAGTGGAGATAGTCCCTATTGCGTGTTATAGTGCGTAGTTATTTGTGCGTACTGAATTCAATGTATTGTTTGTAAGAGTGCTGTTGCATATGGCGGCTGTCTGTGTAATGGGTAACATGCTTTAAACAACGGACTATTGTGCGCGTGAAATCTGTTCGACCGCGCGGTGCTCCCACTACGTGGCTTCAAAATAGAAGTCACTGTATTGTGTGCGCATTTGTGATGTATAGCCTGCTCTAAGCCACGAATTTATAACATTCGCATGTTCTAAGGCCCGATTGTGGTGCAGTGGAGATAGTCCCTATTGCGTACTAAAGTGCGTAGTTATTTGTGCGTACTGAATTCAATTTATTGCGTGTAAGAGTGCTGTTGCATATGGCGGCTGTCTGTGTAATGGGTAACATGCTTTAAACAACGGACTATTGTGCGCGTGAAATCTTTTCGACCGTGCGGTGCTCCCACTACGTGGCTTCAAGGTAGAAGTCACTGTAGTGTGTGCGCATTTGTGATGTATAGCCCGCTCTAAGCCACGAATTTATAATATTCGCATGTTCTAAGGCCCGATTGGGCTGCAGTGGAGATAGTCGCTGTTGCGTACTATAGTGCGTAGTTATTTGTGCGTACTGAATTCAATGTATTGTGTGTAAGAGTGCTGTTGCATATGGCGGCTGTCTGTTTAATGGGTAACATGCTTTAAACAACGGACTATTGTGCGCGTGAAATCTTTTCGACCGTGCGGTGCTCCCACTACGTGGCTTCAAGGTAGAAGTCACTGTAGTGTGTGCGCATTTGTGATGTATAGCCTGCTCTAAGCCACGAATTTATATTATTCGCATGTTCTAAGGCCCGATTGTAGTGCAGTGGAGATAGTCCCTATTGCGCACTAAAGTGCGTAGATATTTGTGCGTACTGAATTCAATGTATTGCGTGTAAGAAGGCTGTTGCATATGGCGGCTGTCTGTTTAATGGGTAACATGCTTTAAACAACGGACTATTGTGCGCGTGAAATCTTTTCGACCGTGCGGTGCTCCCACTACGTGGCTTCAAGGTAGAAGTCACTGTAGTGTGTGTGCATTTGTGATGTATAGCCTGCTCTAAGCCACGAATTTATAATATTCGCATGTTCTAAGACCCGATTGTGGTGCAGTGGAGATAGTCCCAATTGCGTACTATAGTGCGTAGTTATTTGTGCGTACTGAATTCAATGTATCATGTGTAAGAGTGCTGTTGCATATGGCGGCTGTCTGTGTAATGGGTAACATGCTTTAAACAACGGACTATTGTGCGCGTGAAATCTTTTCGACCGTGCGGTGCTCCCACTACGTGGCTTCAAGGTAGAAGTCACTGTATTGTGTGCGCATTTGTTATGTATAGCGTGCTCTAAGCCACGAATTTATAATATTTGCATGTTCTAAGGCCCGATTGTGGTGCAGTGGAGATAGTCCCTATTGCGTACTATAGTGCGTAGTTTTTTGTGCGTACTGAATTCAATGTATTGTGTGTAAGAGTGCTGTTGCATATGGCGGCTGTCTGTGTAATGGGTAACATGCTTTAAACAACGGACTATTGTGCGCGTGAAATCTTTTCGACCGTGCGGTGCTCCCACTACGTGGCTTCAAGGTAGAAGTCACTGTATTGTGTGCGCATTTGTTATTTATAGCCTGCTCTAAGCCACGAATTTATTATATTCGCATGTTCTAAGGCCCGATTGTGGTGCAGTGGAGATAGTCCCTATTGCGTACTATAGTGCGTAGTTATTTGTGCGTACTGAATTCAATGTATTGTGTGTAAGAGTGCTGTTGCATATGGCGGCTGTCTGTGTAATGGGTAACATGCTTTAAACAACGGACTATTGTGCGCGTGAAATCTTTTCGACCGTGCGGTGCTCCCACTACGTGGCTTCAAGGTAGAAGTCACTGTATTGTGTGCGCATTTGTTATTTATAGCCTGCTCTAAGCCACGAATTTATTATATTCGCATGTTCTAAGGCCCGATTGTGGTGCAGTGGAGATAGTCCCTATTGCGTACTATAGTGCGTAGTTATTTGTGCGTACTGAATTCAATGTATTGTGTGTAAGAGTGCTGTTGCATATGGCGGCTGTCTGTGTAATGGGTAACATGCTTTAAACAACGGACTATTGTGCACGTGAAATCTTTTCGACCGTGCGATGCTCCCACTACGTGGCTTCAAGGTAGAAGTCACTGTAGTGTGTGCGCATTTGTGTAGTACAGCCCGCTCTAAGCCACGAATTTATAATATTCGCATGTTCTAAGGCCCGGTTGTGGTGCAGTGGAGATAGTCCCTATTGCGTACTATAGTGCGTAGTTATTTGTGCGTACTGAATTCAATGTATTGTGTGTAAGAGTGCTGTTGCATATGGCGGCTGTCTGTTTAATGGGTAACATGCTTTAAACAACGGACTATTGTGCGCGTGAAATCTTTTCGACCGTGCGGTGCTCCCACTACGTGGCTTCAAGGTAGAAGTCACTGTAGTGTGTGCGCATTTGTGATGTATAGCCCGCTCTAAGCCACGAATTTATAATATTCGCATGTTCTAAGGCCCGATTGGGCTGCAGTGGAGATAGTCCCTATTGCGTACTATAGTGCGTAGTTATTTGTGCGTACTGAATTCAATGTATTGTGTGTAAGAGTGCTGTTCCATATAGCGGCTGTCTGTGTAATGGGTAACAAGCTTTAAACAACGGACTATTGTGCTTGTGAAATCTTTTCGACCGTGCGGTGCTCCCACTACGTGGCTTCAAGGTAGAAGTCACTGTAGTGTGGGCGCATTTGTAATGTATAGCTTGCTCTAAGCCACGAATTTATAATATTCGCATGTTCTAAGGTCCGATTGTGGTGCAGTGGAGATAGTCCCTATTGCGTACTATAGTGCGTAGTTATTTGTGCGTACTGAATTCAATGTATTGTGTGTAAGAGTGCTGTTGCATATGGCGGCTGTCTGTGTAATGGGTAACATGCTTTAAACAACGGACTATTGTGCGCGTGAAATCTTTTCGACTGTGGGGTGCTCCCACTACGTGGCTTCAAGGTAGAAGTCACTATAGTGTGTGCGCATTTGTGATGTATAGCCCGCTCTAAGCCACGAATTCATAATATTCGCATGTTCTAAGGCCCTATTGTTATGCAGTGGAGATAGTCCCTATTGCGTACTATAGTGCGTAGTTATTTGTGCGCACTGAATTCAATGTATTGTGTGTAAGAGTGCTGTTGCATATGGCGGCTGTCTGTGTAAATGGGTAACATGCTTTAAACAACGGACTATTGTGCGCGTGAAATCTTTTCGACCGTGCGGTGCTCCCACTACGTGGCTTCAAGGTAGAAGTCACTGTAGTGTGTGTGCATTTGTGATGTATAGCCTGCTCTAAGCCACGAATTTATAATATTCGCATGTTCTAAGACCCGATTGTGGTGCAGTGGAGATAGTCCCAATTGCGTACTATAGTGCGTAGTTATTTGTGCGTACTGAATTCAATGTATTGTGGGTAAGAGTGCTGTTGCATATGGTGGCTGTCTGTGTAATGGGTAACATGCTTTAAACAACGGACTATTGTGCGCGTGAAATCTTTTCGACCGTGCGGTGTTCCCACTACGTGGCTTCAAGGTAGAAGTCACTGTAGTGTATGCGCATTTGTGATGTATAGCAAGCTCTAAGCCACGAATTTATAATATTCGCATGTTCTAAGGCCCGATTGGGCTGCAGTGGAGATAGTCGCTGTTGCGTACTATAGTGCGTAGTTATTTGTGCGTACTGAATTCAATGTATTGTGTGTAAGAGTGCTGTTGCATATGGCGGCTGTCTGTTTAATGGGTAACATGCTTTAAACAACGGACTATTGTGCGCGTGAAATCTTTTCGACCGTGCGGTGCTCCCACTACGTGGCTTCAAGGTAGAAGTCACTGTAGTGTGTGCGCATTTGTGATGTATAGCCTGCTCTAAGCCACGAATTTATATTATTCGCATGTTCTAAGGCCCGATTGTAGTGCAGTGGAGATAGTCCCTATTGCGCACTAAAGTGCGTAGATATTTGTGCGTACTGAATTCAATGTATTGCGTGTAAGAAGGCTGTTGCATATGGCGGCTGTCTGTTTAATGGGTAACATGCTTTAAACAACGGACTATTGTGCGCGTGAAATCTTTTCGACCGTGCGGTGCTCCCACTACGTGGCTTCAAGGTAGAAGTCACTGTAGTGTGTGCGCATTTGTGATGTATAGCCCGCTCTAAGCCGCGAATTTATAATATTCGCATGTTCTAAGGCCCGATTGTTATGCAGTGGAGATAGTCCCTATTGCGTACTATAGTGCGTAGTTATTTGTGCGTACTGAATTCAATGTATTGTGTGTAAGAGTGCTGTTGCATATGGCGGCTGTCTGTGTAATGGGTAACATGCTTTAAACAACGGACTATTGTGCGCGTGAAATCTTTTCGACCGTGCGGTGCTCCCACTACGTGGCTTCAAGTTAGAAGTCACTGTAGTGTATGCGCATTTGTGATGTATAGCAAGCTCTAAGCCACGAATTTATAATATTCGCATATTCTAAGACCCGATTGGGCTGCAGTGGAGATAGTCCCTATTGCGTACTATAGTGCGTAGTTATTTGTGCGTACTGAATTCAATGTATTGTGTGTAAGAGTGCTGTTGCCTATGGCGGCTGTCTGTGTAATGGGTAAAAAGCTTTAAACAACGGACTATTGTGCGCGTGAAATCTTTTCGACCGTGCGGTGCTCCCACTACGTGGCTTCAAGGTAAAAGTCACTGTAGTTTGTGCGCATTTGTGATGTATAGCCTGCTCTAAGCCACGAATTTATATTATTCGCATGTTCTAAAGCCCGATTGTGGTGCAGTGGAGATAGTCCCTATTGCGTACTATAGTGCGTAGTTATTTGTGCGTACTGAATTCAATGTATTGTGTGTAAGATTGCTGTTGCATATGGCGGCTGTCTGTGTAATGGGTAACATGCTTTAAACAACGGACTATTGTGCGCGTGAAATCTTTTCGACCGTGCGGTGCTCCCACTACGTGGCTTCTAGGTAGAAGTCACTGTAGTGTGTGCGCATTTGTGATGTATAGCCCGCTCTAAGCCACGAATTTATAATGTTCGCATGTTCTAAGGCCCGATTGTGCTGCAGCGGAGATAGTCCCTATTGCGTACTATAGTGCGTAGTTATTTGTGTGTACTGAATTCAATGTATCATGTGTAAGATTGCTGTTGCATATGGCGGCTGTCTGTGTAATGGGTAACATGCTTTAAACAACGGACTATTGTGCGCGTGAAATCTTTTCGACCGTGCGGTGCTCCCACTACGTGGCTTCAAGGTAGAAGTCACTGTATTGTGTGCGCATTTGTTATGTATAGCGTGCTCTAAGCCACGAATTTATAATATTTGCATGTTCTAAGGCCCGATTGTGGTGCAGTGGAGATAGTCCCTATTGCGTACTATAGTGCGTAGTTTTTTGTGCGTACTGAATTCAATGTATTGTGTGTAAGAGTGCTGTTGCATATGGCGGCTGTCTGTGTAATGGGTAACATGCTTTAAACAACGGACTATTGTGCGCGTGAAATCTTTTCGACCGTGCGGTGCTCCCACTACGTGGCTTCAAGGTAGAAGTCACTGTATTGTGTGCGCATTTGTTATTTATAGCCTGCTCTAAGCCACGAATTTATTATATTCGCATGTTCTAAGGCCCGATTGTGGTGCAGTGGAGATAGTCCCTATTGCGTACTATAGTGCGTAGTTATTTGTGCGTACTGAATTCAATGTATTGTGTGTAAGAGTGCTGTTGCATATGGCGGCTGTCTGTGTAATGGGTAACATGCTTTAAACAACGGACTATTGTGCACGTGAAATCTTTTCGACCGTGCGATGCTCCCACTACGTGGCTTCAAGGTAGAAGTCACTGTAGTGTGTGCGCATTTGTGTAGTACAGCCCGCTCTAAGCCACGAATTTATAATATTCGCATGTTCTAAGGCCCGGTTGTGGTGCAGTGGAGATAGTCCCTATTGCGTACTATAGTGCGTAGTTATTTGTGCGTACTGAATTCAATGTATTGTGTGTAAGAGTGCTGTTGCATATGGCGGCTGTCTGTTTAATGGGTAACATGCTTTAAACAACGGACTATTGTGCGCGTGAAATCTTTTCGACCGTGCGGTGCTCCCACTACGTGGCTTCAAGGTAGAAGTCACTGTAGTGTGTGCGCATTTGTGATGTATAGCCCGCTCTAAGCCACGAATTTATAATATTCGCATGTTCTAAGGCCCGATTGGGCTGCAGTGGAGATAGTCCCTATTGCGTACTATAGTGCGTAGTTATTTGTGCGTACTGAATTCAATGTATTGTGTGTAAGAGTGCTGTTCCATATGGCGGCTGTCTGTGTAATGGGTAACAAGCTTTAAACAACGGACTATTGTGCTTGTGAAATCTTTTCGACCGTGCGGTGCTCCCACTACGTGGCTTCAAGGTAGAAGTCACTGTAGTGTGGGCGCATTTGTAATGTATAGCTTGCTCTAAGCCACGAATTTATAATATTCGCATGTTCTAAGGTCCGATTGTGGTGCAGTGGAGATAGTCCCTATTGCGTACTATAGTGCGTAGTTATTTGTGCGTACTGAATTCAATGTATTGTGTGTAAGAGTGCTGTTGCATATGGCGGCTGTCTGTGTAATGGGTAACATGCTTTAAACAACGGACTATTGTGCGCGTGAAATCTTTTCGACTGTGGGGTGCTCCCACTACGTGGCTTCAAGGTAGAAGTCACTATAGTGTGTGCGCATTTGTGATGTATAGCCCGCTCTAAGCCACGAATTCATAATATTCGCATGTTCTAAGGCCCTATTGTTATGCAGTGGAGATAGTCCCTATTGCGTACTATAGTGCGTAGTTATTTGTGCGCACTGAATTCAATGTATTGTGTGTAAGAGTGCTGTTGCATATGGCGGCTGTCTGTGTAAATGGGTAACATGCTTTAAACAACGGACTATTGTGCGCGTGAAATCTTTTCGACCGTGCGGTGCTCCCACTACGTGGCTTCAAGGTAGAAGTCACTGTAGTGTGTGTGCATTTGTGATGTATAGCCTGCTCTAAGCCACGAATTTATAATATTCGCATGTTCTAAGACCCGATTGTGGTGCAGTGGAGATAGTCCCAATTGCGTACTATAGTGCGTAGTTATTTGTGCGTACTGAATTCAATGTATTGTGGGTAAGAGTGCTGTTGCATATGGTGGCTGTCTGTGTAATGGGTAACATGCTTTAAACAACGGACTATTGTGCGCGTGAAATCTTTTCGACCGTGCGGTGTTCCCACTACGTGGCTTCAAGGTAGAAGTCACTGTAGTGTATGCGCATTTGTGATGTATAGCAAGCTCTAAGCCACGAATTTATAATATTCGCATGTTCTAAGGCCCGATTGGGCTGCAGTGGAGATAGTCGCTGTTGCGTACTATAGTGCGTAGTTATTTGTGCGTACTGAATTCAATGTATTGTGTGTAAGAGTGCTGTTGCATATGGCGGCTGTCTGTTTAATGGGTAACATGCTTTAAACAACGGACTATTGTGCGCGTGAAATCTTTTCGACCGTGCGGTGCTCCCACTACGTGGCTTCAAGGTAGAAGTCACTGTAGTGTGTGCGCATTTGTGATGTATAGCCTGCTCTAAGCCACGAATTTATATTATTCGCATGTTCTAAGGCCCGATTGTAGTGCAGTGGAGATAGTCCCTATTGCGCACTAAAGTGCGTAGATATTTGTGCGTACTGAATTCAATGTATTGCGTGTAAGAGTGCTGTTGCATATGGCGGCTGTCTGTTTAATGGGTAACATGCTTTAAACAACGGACTATTGTGCGCGTGAAATCTTTTCGACCGTGCGGTGCTCCCACTACGTGGCTTCAAGGTAGAAGTCACTGTAGTGTGTGCGCATTTGTGATGTATAGCCCGCTCTAAGCCGCGAATTTATAATATTCGCATGTTCTAAGGCCCGATTGTTATGCAGTGGAGATAGTCCCTATTGCGTACTATAGTGCGTAGTTATTTGTGCGTACTGAATTCAATGTATTGTGTGTAAGAGTGCTGTTGCATATGGCGGCTGTCTGTGTAATGGGTAACATGCTTTAAACAACGGACTATTGTGCGCGTGAAATCTTTTCGACCGTGCGGTGCTCCCACTACGTGGCTTCAAGTTAGAAGTCACTGTAGTGTATGCGCATTTGTGATGTATAGCAAGCTCTAAGCCACGAATTTATAATATTCGCATATTCTAAGACCCGATTGGGCTGCAGTGGAGATAGTCCCTATTGCGTACTATAGTGCGTAGTTATTTGTGCGTACTGAATTCAATGTATTGTGTGTAAGAGTGCTGTTGCCTATGGCGGCTGTCTGTGTAATGGGTAAAAAGCTTTAAACAACGGACTATTGTGCGCGTGAAATCTTTTCGACCGTGCGGTGCTCCCACTACGTGGCTTCAAGGTAAAAGTCACTGTAGTTTGTGCGCATTTGTGATGTATAGCCTGCTCTAAGCCACGAATTTATATTATTCGCATGTTCTAAAGCCCGATTGTGGTGCAGTGGAGATAGTCCCTATTGCGTACTATAGTGCGTAGTTATTTGTGCGTACTGAATTCAATGTATTGTGTGTAAGATTGCTGTTGCATATGGCGGCTGTCTGTGTAATGGGTAACATGCTTTAAACAACGGACTATTGTGCGCGTGAAATCTTTTCGACCGTGCGGTGCTCCCACTACGTGGCTTCTAGGTAGAAGTCACTGTAGTGTGTGCGCATTTGTGATGTATAGCCCGCTCTAAGCCACGAATTTATAATGTTCGCATGTTCTAAGGCCCGATTGTGCTGCAGCGGAGATAGTCCCTATTGCGTACTATAGTGCGTAGTTATTTGTGTGTACTGAATTCAATGTATCATGTGTAAGAGTGCTGTTGCATATGGCGGCTGTCTGTGTAATGGGTAACATGCTTTAAACAACGGACTATTGTGCGCGTGAAATCTTTTCGACCGTGCGGTGCTCCCACTACGTGGCTTCAAGGTAGAAGTCACTGTATTGTGTGCGCATTTGTTATGTATAGCGTGCTCTAAGCCACGAATTTATAATATTTGCATGTTCTAAGGCCCGATTGTGGTGCAGTAGAGATAGTCCCTATTGCGTACTATAGTGCGTAGTTTTTTGTGCGTACTGAATTCAATGTATTGTGTGTAAGAGTGCTGTTGCATATGGCGGCTGTCTGTGTAATGGGTAACATGCTTTAAACAACGGACTATTGTGCGCGTGAAATCTTTTCGACCGTGCGGTGCTCCCACTACGTGGCTTCAAGGTAGAAGTCACTGTATTGTGTGCGCATTTGTTATTTATAGCCTGCTCTAAGCCACGAATTTATTATATTCGCATGTTCTAAGGCCCGATTGTGGTGCAGTGGAGATAGTCCCTATTGCGTACTATAGTGCGTAGTTATTTGTGCGTACTGAATTCAATGTATTGTGTGTAAGAGTGCTGTTGCATATGGCGGCTGTCTGTGTAATGGGTAACATGCTTTAAACAACGGACTATTGTGCACGTGAAATCTTTTCGACCGTGCGATGCTCCCACTACGTGGCTTCAAGGTAGAAGTCACTGTAGTGTGTGCGCATTTGTGTAGTACAGCCCGCTCTAAGCCACGAATTTATAATATTCGCATGTTCTAAGGCCCGGTTGTGGTGCAGTGGAGATAGTCCCTATTGCGTACTATAGTGCGTAGTTATTTGTGCGTACTGAATTCAATCTATTGTGTGTAAGAGTGCTGTTGCATATGGCGGCTGTCTGTTTAATGGGTAACATGCTTTAAACAACGGACTATTGTGCGCGTGAAATCTTTTCGACCGTGCGGTGCTCCCACTACGTGGCTTCAAGGTAGAAGTCACTGTAGTGTGTGCGCATTTGTGATGTATAGCCCGCTCTAAGCCACGAATTTATAATATTCGCATGTTCTAAGGCCCGATTGGGCTGCAGTGGAGATAGTCCCTATTGCGTACTATAGTGCGTAGTTATTTGTGCGTACTGAATTCAATGTATTGTGTGTAAGAGTGCTGTTCCATATGGCGGCTGTCTGTGTAATGGGTAACAAGCTTTAAACAACGGACTATTGTGCTTGTGAAATCTTTTCGACCGTGCGGTGCTCCCACTACGTGGCTTCAAGGTAGAAGTCACTGTAGTGTGGGCGCATTTGTAATGTATAGCTTGCTCTAAGCCACGAATTTATAATATTCGCATGTTCTAAGGTCCGATTGTGGTGCAGTGGAGATAGTCCCTATTGCGTACTATAGTGCGTAGTTATTTGTGCGTACTGAATTCAATGTATTGTGTGTAAGAGTGCTGTTGCATATGGCGGCTGTCTGTGTAATGGGTAACATGCTTTAAACAACGGACTATTGTGCGCGTGAAATCTTTTCGACTGTGGGGTGCTCCCACTACGTGGCTTCAAGGTAGAAGTCACTATAGTGTGTGCGCATTTGTGATGTATAGCCTGCTCTAAGCCACGAATTTATAATATTCGCATGTTCTAAGGCCCGATTGTGGTGCAGTGGAGATAGTCCCTATTGCGTACTAAAGTGCGTAGTAATTTGTGCGTACTGAATTCAATTTATTGCGTGTAAGAGTGCTGTTGCATATGGCGGCTGTCTGTGTAATGGGTAACATGCTTTAAACAACGGACTATTGTGCGCGTGAAATCTTTTCGACCGTGCGGTTCTCCCTCTACGTGGCTTCAAGGTAGAAGTCACTGTAGTGTGTGCGCATTTGTGATGTATAGCCCGCTCTAAGCCACGAATTCATAATATTCGCATGTTCTAAGGCCCTATTGTTATGCAGTGGAGATAGTCCCTATTGCGTACTATAGTGCGTAGTTATTTGTGCGCACTGAATTCAATGTATTGTGTGTAAGAGTGCTGTTGCATATGGCGGCTGTCTGTGTAAATGGGTAACATGCTTTAAACAACGGACTATTGTGCGCGTGAAATCTTTTCGACCGTGCGGTGCTCCCACTACGTGGCTTCAAGGTAGAAGTCACTGTAGTGTGTGTGCATTTGTGATGTATAGCCTGCTCTAAGCCACGAATTTATAATATTCGCATGTTCTAAGACCCGATTGTGGTGCAGTGGAGATAGTCCCAATTCCGTACTATAGTGCGTAGTTATTTGTGCGTACTGAATTCAATGTATTGTGGGTAAGAGTGCTGTTGCATATGGTGGCTGTCTGTGTAATGGGTAACATGCTTTAAACAACGGACTATTGTGCGCGTGAAATCTTTTCGACCGTGCGGTGTTCCCACTACGTGGCTTCAAGGTAGAAGTCACTGTAGTGTATGCGCATTTGTGATGTATAGCAAGCTCTAAGCCACGAATTTATAATATTCGCATGTTCTAAGGCCCGATTGGGCTGCAGTGGAGATAGTCGCTGTTGCGTACTATAGTGCGTAGTTATTTGTGCGTACTGAATTCAATGTATTGTGTGTAAGAGTGCTGTTGCATATGGCGGCTGTCTGTTTAATGGGTAACATGCTTTAAACAACGGACTATTGTGCGCGTGAAATCTTTTCGACCGTGCGGTGCTCCCACTACGTGGCTTCAAGGTAGAAGTCACTGTAGTGTGTGCGCATTTGTGATGTATAGCCTGCTCTAAGCCACGAATTTGTATTATTCGCATGTTCTAAGGCCCGATTGTAGTGCAGTGGAGATAGTCCCTATTGCGTACTAAAGTGCGTAGATATTTGTGCGTACTGAATTCAATGTATTGCGTGTAAGAGTGCTGTTGCATATGGCGGCTGTCTGTTTAATGGGTAACATGCTTTAAACAACGGACTATTGTGCGCGTGAAATCTTTTCGACCGTGCGGTGCTCCCACTACGTGGCTTCAAGGTAGAAGTCACTGTAGTGTGTGCGCATTTGTGATGTATAGCCCGCTCTAAGCCGCGAATTTATAATATTCGCATGTTCTAAGGCCCGATTGTTATGCAGTGGAGATAGTCCCTATTGCGTACTATAGTGCGTAGTTATTTGTGCGTACTGAATTCAATGTATTGTGTGTAAGAGTGCTGTTGCATATGGCGGCTGTCTGTGTAATGGGTAACATGCTTTAAACAACGGACTATTGTGCGCGTGAAATCTTTTCGACCGTGCGGTGCTCCCACTACGTGGCTTCAAGTTAGAAGTCACTGTAGTGTATGCGCATTTGTGATGTATAGCAAGCTCTAAGCCACGAATTTGTAATATTCGCATATTCTAAGACCCGATTGGGCTGCAGTGGAGATAGTCCCTATTGCGTACTATAGTGCGTAGTTATTTGTGCGTACTGAATTCAATGTATTGTGTGTAAGAGTGCTGTTGCCTATGGCGGCTGTCTGTGTAATGGGTAAAAAGCTTTAAACAACGGACTATTGTGCGCGTGAAATCTTTTCGACCGTGCGGTGCTCCCACTACGTGGCTTCAAGGTAAAAGTCACTGTAGTTTGTGCGCATTTGTGATGTATAGCCTGCTCTAAGCCACGAATTTATATTATTCGCATGTTCTAAAGCCCGATTGTGGTGCAGTGGAGATAGTCCCTATTGCGTACTATAGTGCGTAGTTATTTGTGCGTACTGAATTCAATGTATTGTGTGTAAGATTGCTGTTGCATATGGCGGCTGTCTGTGTAATGGGTAACATGCTTTAAACAACGGACTATTGTGCGCGTGAAATCTTTTCGACCGTGCGGTGCTCCCACTACGTGGCTTCTAGGTAGAAGTCACTGTAGTGTGTGCGCATTTGTGATGTATAGCCCGCTCTAAGCCACGAATTTATAATGTTCGCATGTTCTAAGGCCCGATTGTGCTGCAGCGGAGATAGTCCCTATTGCGTACTATAGTGCGTAGTTATTTGTGTGTACTGAATTCAATGTATCATGTGTAAGAGTGCTGTTGCATATGGCGGCTGTCTGTGTAATGGGTAACATGCTTTAAACAACGGACTATTGTGCGCGTGAAATCTTTTCGACCGTGCGGTGCTCCCACTACGTGGCTTCAAGGTAGAAGTCACTGTATTGTGTGCGCATTTGTTATGTATAGCCTGCTCTAAGCCACGAATTTATAATATTTGCATGTTCTAAGGCCCGATTGTGGTGCAGTGGAGATAGTCCCTATTGCGTACTATAGTGCGTAGTTTTTTGTGCGTACTGAATTCAATGTATTGTGTGTAAGAGTGCTGTTGCATATGGCGGCTGTCTGTGTAATGGGTAACATGCTTTAAACAACGGACTATTGTGCGCGTGAAATCTTTTCGACCGTGCGGTGCTCCCACTACGTGGCTTCAAGGTAGAAGTCACTGTATTGTGTGCGCATTTGTTATTTATAGCCTGCTCTAAGCCACGAATTTATTATATTCGCATGTTCTAAGGCCCGATTGTGGTGCAGTGGAGATAGTCCCTATTGCGTACTATAGTGCGTAGTTATTTGTGCGTACTGAATTCAATGTATTGTGTGTAAGAGTGCTGTTGCATATGGCGGCTGTCTGTGTAATGGGTAACATGCTTTAAACAACGGACTATTGTGCACGTGAAATCTTTTCGACCGTGCGATGCTCCCACTACGTGGCTTCAAGGTAGAAGTCACTGTAGTGTGTGCGCATTTGTGTAGTACAGCCCGCTCTAAGCCACGAATTTATAATATTCGCATGTTCTAAGGCCCGGTTGTGGTGCAGTGGAGATAGTCCCTATTGCGTACTATAGTGCGTAGTTATTTGTGCGTACTGAATTCAATGTATTGTGTGTAAGAGTGCTGTTGCATATGGCGGCTGTCTGTTTAATGGGTAACATGCTTTAAACAACGGACTATTGTGCGCGTGAAATCTTTTCGACCGTGCGGTGCTCCCACTACGTGGCTTCAAGGTAGAAGTCACTGTAGTGTGTGCGCATTTGTGATGTATAGCCCGCTCTAAGCCGCGAATTTATAATATTCGCATGTTCTAAGGCCCGATTGTTATGCAGTGGAGATAGTCCCTATTGCGTACTATAGTGCGTAGTTATTTGTGCGTACTGAATTCAATGTATTGTGTGTAAGAGTGCTGTTGCATATGGCGGCTGTCTGTGTAATGGGTAACATGCTTTAAACAACAGACTATTGTGCGCGTGAAATCTTTTCGACCGTGCGGTGCTCCCACTACGTGGCTTCAAGTTAGAAGTCACTGTAGTGTATGCGCATTTGTGATGTATAGCAAGCTCTAAGCCACGAATTTATAATATTCGCATATTCTAAGACCCGATTGGGCTGCAGTGGAGATAGTCCCTATTGCGTACTATAGTGCGTAGTTATTTGTGCGTACTGAATTCAATGTATTGTGTGTAAGAGTGCTGTTGCATATGGCGGCTGTCTGTGTAATGGGTAACATGCTTTAAACAACGGACTATTGTGCGCGTGAAATCTTTTCGACCGTGCGGTGCTCCCACTACGTGGCTTCAAGGTAGAAGTCACTGTATTGTGTGCGCATTTGTTATGTATAGCCTGCTCTAAGCCACGAATTTATAATATTTGCATGTTCTAAGGCCCGATTGTGGTGCAGTGGAGATAGTCCCTATTGCGTACTATAGTGCGTAGTTTTTTGTGCGTACTGAATTCAATGTATTGTGTGTAAGAGTGCTGTTGCATATGGCGGCTGTCTGTGTAATGGGTAACATGCTTTAAACAACGGACTATTGTGCGCGTGAAATCTTTTCGACCGTGCGGTGCTCCCACTACGTGGCTTCAAGGTAGAAGTCACTGTATTGTGTGCGCATTTGTTATTTATAGCCTGCTCTAAGCCACGAATTTATTATATTCGCATGTTCTAAGGCCCGATTGTGCTGCAGTGGAGATAGTCCCTATTGCGTACTATAGTGCGTAGTTATTTGTGCGTACTGAATTCAATGTATTGTGTGTAAGAGTGCTGTTGCATATGGCGGCTGTCTGTGTAATGGGTAACATGCTTTAAACAACGGACTATTGTGCGCGTGAAATCTTTTCGACCGTGCGATGCTCCCACTCCGTGGCTTCAAGGTAGAAGTCACTGTAGTGTGTGCGCATTTGTGTAGTACAGCCCGCTCTAAGCCACGAATTTATAATATTCGCATGTTCTAAGGCCCGGTTGTGGTGCAGTGGAGATAGTCCCTATTGCGTACTATAGTGCGTAGTTATTTGTGCGTACTGAATTCAATGTATTGTGTGTAAGAGTGCTGTTGCATATGGCGGCTGTCTGTGTAATGGGTAACATGCTTTAAACAACGGACTATTGTGCGCGTGAAATCTTTTCGAACGTGCGGTGCTCCCCCTACGTGGCTTCAAGGTAGAAGTCACTGTAGTGTGTGCGCATTTGTGATGTATAGCCTGCTCTAAGCCACGAATTTATAATACTCGCATGTTCTAAGGCCCGATTGTGGTGCAGTGGAGATAGTCCCTATTGCGTACTATAGTGCGTAGTTATTTGTGCGTACTGAATTCAATGTATTGTGTGTAAGAGTGCTGTTGCATATGGCGGCTGTCTGTGTAATGGGTAACATGCTTTAAACAACGGACTATTGTGCGCGTGAAATCTTTTCGACCGTGCGGTGCTCCCACTACGTGGCTTCAAGGTAGAAGTCACTGTAGTGTATGCGCATTTGTGATGTATAGCCCGCTCTAAGCCACGAATTTATAATATTCGCATGTTCTAAGGCCCGATTGTGCTGCAGTGGAGATAGTCCCTATTGCGTACTATAGTGCGTAGTTATTTGTGCGTACTGAATTCAATGTATTGTGTGTAAGAGTGCTGTTGCATATGGCGGCTGTCTGTGTAATGGGTAACAAGCTTTAAACAACGGACTATTGTGCGTGTGAAATCTTTTCGACCGTGCGGGGCTCCCACTACGTGGCTTCAAGGTAGAAGTCACTGTAGTGTGGGCACATTTGTAATGTATAGCCTGCTCTAAGCCACGAATTTATAATATTCGCATGTTCTAAGGCCCGATTGTGGTGCAGTGGAGATAGTCCCTATTGCGTACTATAGTGCGTAGTTATTTGTGCGTACTGAATTCAATGTATTGTGTGTAAGAGTGCTGTTGCATATGGCGGCTGTCTATGTAATAGGTAACATGCTTTAAACAACGGACTATTGTGCGCGTGAAATCTTTTCGACTGTGGGGTGCTCCCACTACGTGGCTTCAAGGTAGAAGTCATTGTAGTGTGTGCGCATTTGTGATGTATAGCCTGCTCTAAGCCACGAATTTATAATAATCGCATGTTCTAAGGCCCGATTGTGGTGCAGTGGAGATAGTCCCTATTGCGTACTAAAGTGCGTAGTTATTTGTGCGTACTGAATTCAATTTATTGCGTGTAAGAGTGCTGTTGCATATGGCGGCTGTCTGTGTAATGGGTAACATGCTTTAAACAACGGACTATTGTGTGCGTGAAATCTTTTCGACCGTGCGGTTCTCCCACTACGTGGCTTCAAGGTAGAAGTCACTGTAGTGTGTGCGCATTTGTGATGTATAGCCCGCTCTAAGCCACGAATTCATAATATTCGCATGTGCTAAGGCCCGATTGTTATGCAGTGGAGATAGTCCCTATTGCGTACTATAGTGCGTAGTTATTTGTGCGTACTGAATTCAATGTATTGTGTGTAAGAGTGCTGTTGCATATGGCGGCTGTCTGTGTAAATGGGTAACATGCTTTAAACAACGGACTATTGTGCGCGTGAAATCTTTTCGACCGTGCGGTGCTCCCACTACGTGGCTTCAAGGTAGAAGTCACTGTAGTGTGTGCGCATTTGTGATGTATAGCCCGCTCTAAGCCGCGAATTTATAATATTCGCATGTTCTAAGGCCCGATTGTTATGCAGTGGAGATAGTCCCTATTGCGTACTATAGTGCGTAGTTATTTGTGCGTACTGAATTCAATGTATTGTGTGTAAGAGTGCTGTTGCATATGGCGGCTGTCTGTGTAATGGGTAACATGCTTTAAACAACGGACTATTGTGCGCGTGAAATCTTTTCGACCGTGCGGTGCTCCCACTACGTGGCTTCAAGTTAGAAGTCACTGTAGTGTATGCGCATTTGTGATGTATAGCAAGCTCTAAGCCACGAATTTATAATATTCGCATATTCTAAGACCCGATTGGGCTGCAGTGGAGATAGTCCCTATTGCGTACTATAGTGCGTAGTTATTTGTGCGTACTGAATTCAATGTATTGTGTGTAAGAGTGCTGTTGCCTATGGCGGCTGTCTGTGTAATGGGTAAAAAGCTTTAAACAACGGACTATTGTGCGCGTGAAATCTTTTCGACCGTGCGGTGCTCCCACTACGTGGCTTCAAGGTAAAAGTCACTGTAGTTTGTGCGCATTTGTGATGTATAGCCTGCTCTAAGCCACGAATTTATATTATTCGCATGTTCTAAAGCCCGATTGTGGTGCAGTGGAGATAGTCCCTATTGCGTACTATAGTGCGTAGTTATTTGTGCGTACTGAATTCAATGTATTGTGTGTAAGAGTGCTGTTGCATATGGCGGCTGTCTGTGTAATGGGTAACATGCTTTAAACAACGGACTATTGTGCGCGTGAAATCTTTTCGACCGTGCGGTGCTCCCACTACGTGGCTTCTAGGTAGAAGTCACTGTAGTGTGTGCGCATTTGTGATGTATAGCCCGCTCTAAGCCACGAATTTATAATGTTCGCATGTTCTAAGGCCCGATTGTGCTGCAGCGGAGATAGTCCCTATTGCGTTCTATAGTGCGTAGTTATTTGTGTGTACTGAATTCAATGTATCATGTGTAAGAGTGCTGTTGCATATGGCGGCTGTCTGTGTAATGGGTAACATGCTTTAAACAACGGACTATTGTGCGCGTGAAATCTTTTCGACCGTGCGGTGCTCCCACTACGTGGCTTCAAGGTAGAAGTCACTGTATTGTGTGCGCATTTGTTATTTATAGCCTGCTCTAAGCCACGAATTTATTATATTCGCATGTTCTAAGGCCCGATTGTGGTGCAGTGGAGATAGTCCCTATTGCGTACTATAGTGCGTAGTTATTTGTGCGTACTGAATTCAATGTATTGTGTGTAAGAGTGCTGTTGCATATGGCGGCTGTCTGTGTAATGGGTAACATGCTTTAAACAACGGACTATTGTGCACGTGAAATCTTTTCGACCGTGCGATGCTCCCACTACGTGGCTTCAAGGTAGAAGTCACTGTAGTGTGTGCGCATTTGTGTAGTACAGCCCGCTCTAAGCCACGAATTTATAATATTCGCATGTTCTAAGGCCCGGTTGTGGTGCAGTGGAGATAGTCCCTATTGCGTACTATAGTGCGTAGTTATTTGTGCGTACTGAATTCAATGTATTGTGTGTAAGAGTGCTGTTGCATATGGCGGCTGTCTGTTTAATGGGTAACATGCTTTAAACAACGGACTATTGTGCGCGTGAAATCTTTTCGACCGTGCGGTGCTCCCACTACGTGGCTTCAAGGTAGAAGTCACTGTAGTGTGTGCGCATTTGTGATGTATAGCCCGCTCTAAGCCGCGAATTTATAATATTCGCATGTTCTAAGGCCCGATTGTTATGCAGTGGAGATAGTCCCTATTGCGTACTATAGTGCGTAGTTATTTGTGCGTACTGAATTCAATGTATTGTGTGTAAGAGTGCTGTTGCATATGGCGGCTGTCTGTGTAATGGGTAACATGCTTTAAACAACAGACTATTGTGCGCGTGAAATCTTTTCGACCGTGCGGTGCTCCCACTACGTGGCTTCAAGTTAGAAGTCACTGTAGTGTATGCGCATTTGTGATGTATAGCAAGCTCTAAGCCACGAATTTATAATATTCGCATATTCTAAGACCCGATTGGGCTGCAGTGGAGATAGTCCCTATTGCGTACTATAGTGCGTAGTTATTTGTGCGTACTGAATTCAATGTATTGTGTGTAAGAGTGCTGTTGCATATGGCGGCTGTCTGTGTAATGGGTAACATGCTTTAAACAACGGACTATTGTGCGCGTGAAATCTTTTCGACCGTGCGGTGCTCCCACTACGTGGCTTCAAGGTAGAAGTCACTGTATTGTGTGCGCATTTGTTATGTATAGCCTGCTCTAAGCCACGAATTTATAATATTTGCATGTTCTAAGGCCCGATTGTGGTGCAGTGGAGATAGTCCCTATTGCGTACTATAGTGCGTAGTTTTTTGTGCGTACTGAATTCAATGTATTGTGTGTAAGAGTGCTGTTGCATATGGCGGCTGTCTGTGTAATGGGTAACAAGCTTTAAACAACGGACTATTGTGCGCGTGAAATCTTTTCGACCGTGCGGTGCTCCCACTACGTGGCTTCAAGGTAGAAGTCACTGTATTGTGTGCGCATTTGTTATTTATAGCCTGCTCTAAGCCACGAATTTATTATATTCGCATGTTCTAAGGCCCGATTGTGCTGCAGTGGAGATAGTCCCTATTGCGTACTATAGTGCGTAGTTATTTGTGCGTACTGAATTCAATGTATTGTGTGTAAGAGTGCTGTTGCATATGGCGGCTGTCTGTGTAATGGGTAACATGCTTTAAACAACGGACTATTGTGCGCGTGAAATCTTTTCGACCGTGCGATGCTCCCACTCCGTGGCTTCAAGGTAGAAGTCACTGTAGTGTGTGCGCATTTGTGTAGTACAGCCCGCTCTAAGCCACGAATTTATAATATTCGCATGTTCTAAGGCCCGGTTGTGGTGCAGTGGGGATAGTCCCTATTGCGTACTATAGTGCGTAGTTATTTGTGCGTACTGAATTCAATGTATTGTGTGTAAGAGTGCTGTTGCATATGGCGGCTGTCTGTGTAATGGGTAACATGCTTTAAACAACGGACTATTGTGCGCGTGAAATCTTTTCGAACGTGCGGTGCTCCCCCTACGTGGCTTCAAGGTAGAAGTCACTGTAGTGTGTGCGCATTTGTGATGTATAGCCTGCTCTAAGCCACGAATTTATAATACTCGCATGTTCTAAGGCCCGATTGTGGTGCAGTGGAGATAGTCCCTATTGCGTACTATAGTGCGTAGTTATTTGTGCGTACTGAATTCAATGTATTGTGTGTAAGAGTGCTGTTGCATATGGCGGCTGTCTGTGTAATGGGTAACATGCTTTAAACAACGGACTATTGTGCGCGTGAAATCTTTTCGACCGTGCGGTGCTCCCACTACGTGGCTTCAAGGTAGAAGTCACTGTAGTGTATGCGCATTTGTGATGTATAGCCCGCTCTAAGCCACGAATTTATAATATTCGCATGTTCTAAGGCCCGATTGTGCTGCAGTGGAGATAGTCCCTATTGCGTACTATAGTGCGTAGTTATTTGTGCGTACTGAATTCAATGTATTGTGTGTAAGAGTGCTGTTGCATATGGCGGCTGTCTGTGTAATGGGTAACAAGCTTTAAACAACGGACTATTGTGCGTGTGAAATCTTTTCGACCGTGCGGGGCTCCCACTACGTGGCTTCAAGGTAGAAGTCACTGTAGTGTGGGCACATTTGTAATGTATAGCCTGCTCTAAGCCACGAATTTATAATATTCGCATGTTCTAAGGCCCGATTGTGGTGCAGTGGAGATAGTCCCTATTGCGTACTATAGTGCGTAGTTATTTGTGCGTACTGAATTCAATGTATTGTGTGTAAGAGTGCTGTTGCATATGGCGGCTGTCTATGTAATAGGTAACATGCTTTAAACAACGGACTATTGTGCGCGTGAAATCTTTTCGACTGTGGGGTGCTCCCACTACGTGGCTTCAAGGTAGAAGTCATTGTAGTGTGTGCGCATTTGTGATGTATAGCCTGCTCTAAGCCACGAATTTATAATAATCGCATGTTCTAAGGCCCGATTGTGGTGCAGTGGAGATAGTCCCTATTGCGTACTAAAGTGCGTAGTTATTTGTGCGTACTGAATTCAATTTATTGCGTGTAAGAGTGCTGTTGCATATGGCGGCTGTCTGTGTAATGGGTAACATGCTTTAAACAACGGACTATTGTGTGCGTGAAATCTTTTCGACCGTGCGGTTCTCCCACTACGTGGCTTCAAGGTAGAAGTCACTGTAGTGTGTGCGCATTTGTGATGTATAGCCCGCTCTAAGCCACGAATTCATAATATTCGCATGTGCTAAGGCCCGATTGTTATGCAGTGGAGATAGTCCCTATTGCGTACTATAGTGCGTAGTTATTTGTGCGTACTGAATTCAATGTATTGTGTGTAAGAGTGCTGTTGCATATGGCGGCTGTCTGTGTAAATGGGTAACATGCTTTAAACAACGGACTATTGTGCGCGTGAAATCTTTTCGACCGTGCGGTGCTCCCACTACGTGGCTTCAAGGTAGAAGTCACTGTAGTGTGTGCGCATTTGTGATGTATAGCCCGCTCTAAGCCGCGAATTTATAATATTCGCATGTTCTAAGGCCCGATTGTTATGCAGTGGAGATAGTCCCTATTGCGTACTATAGTGCGTAGTTATTTGTGCGTACTGAATTCAATGTATTGTGTGTAAGAGTGCTGTTGCATATGGCGGCTGTCTGTGTAATGGGTAACATGCTTTAAACAACGGACTATTGTGCGCGTGAAATCTTTTCGACCGTGCGGTGCTCCCACTACGTGGCTTCAAGTTAGAAGTCACTGTAGTGTATGCGCATTTGTGATGTATACCAAGCTCTAAGCCACGAATTTATAATATTCGCATATTCTAAGACCCGATTGGGCTGCAGTGGAGATTGTCCCTATTGCGTACTATAGTGCGTAGTTATTTGTGCGTACTGAATTCAATGTATTGTGTGTAAGAGTGCTGTTGCCTATGGCGGCTGTCTGTGTAATGGGTAAAAAGCTTTAAACAACGGACTATTGTGCGCGTGAAATCTTTTCGACCGTGCGGTGCTCCCACTACGTGGCTTCAAGGTAAAAGTCACTGTAGTTTGTGCGCATTTGTGATGTATAGCCTGCTCTAAGCCACGAATTTATATTATTCGCATGTTCTAAAGCCCGATTGTGGTGCAGTGGAGATAGTCCCTATTGCGTACTATAGTGCGTAGTTATTTGTGCGTACTGAATTCAATGTATTGTGTGTAAGAGTGCTGTTGCATATGGCGGCTGTCTGTGTAATGGGTAACATGCTTTAAACAACGGATTATTGTGCGCGTGAAATCTTTTCGACCGTGCGGTGCTCCCACTACGTGGCTTCTAGGTAGAAGTCACTGTAGTGTGTGCGCATTTGTGATGTATAGCCCGCTCTAAGCCACGAATTTATAATGTTCGCATGTTCTAAGGCCCGATTGTGCTGCAGCGGAGATAGTCCCTATTGCGTTCTATAGTGCGTAGTTATTTGTGTGTACTGAATTCAATGTATCATGTGTAAGAGTGCTGTTGCATATGGCGGCTGTCTGTGTAATGGGTAACATGCTTTAAACAACGGACTATTGTGCGCGTGAAATCTTTTCGACCGTGCGGTGCTCCCACTACGTGGCTTCAAGGTAGAAGTCACTGTATTGTGTGCGCATTTGTTATGTATAGCCTGCTCTAAGCCACGAATTTATAATATTTGCATGTTCTAAGGCCCGATTGTGGTGCAGTGGAGATAGTCCCTATTGCGTACTATAGTGCGTAGTTTTTTGTGCGTACTGAATTCAATGTATTGTGTGTAAGAGTGCTGTTGCATATGGCGGCTGTCTGTGTAATGGGTAACATGCTTTAAACAACGGACTATTGTGCGCGTGAAATCTTTTCGACCGTGCGGTGCTCCCACTACGTGGCTTCAAGGTAGAAGTCACTGTATTGTGTGCGCATTTGTTATTTATAGCCTGCTCTAAGCCACGAATTTATTATATTCGCATGTTCTAAGGCCCGATTGTGGTGCAGTGGAGATAGTCCCTATTGCGTACTATAGTGCGTAGTTATTTGTGCGTACTGAATTCAATGTATTGTGTGTAAGAGTGCTGTTGCATATGGCGGCTGTCTGTGTAATGGGTAACATGCTTTAAACAACGGACTATTGTGCGCGTGAAATCTTTTCGACCGTGCGATGCTCCCACTACGTGGCTTCAAGGTAGAAGTCACTGTAGTGTGTGCGCATTTGTGTAGTACAGCCCGCTCTAAGCCACGAATTTATAATATTCGCATGTTCTAAGGCCCGGTTGTGGTGCAGTGGAGATAGTCCCTATTGCGTACTATAGTGCGTAGTTATTTGTGCGTACTGAATTCAATGTATTGTGTGTAAGAGTGCTGTTGCATATGGCGGCTGTCTGTGTAATGGGTAACATGCTTTAAACAACGGACTATTGTGCGCGTGAAATCTTTTCGAACGTGCGGTGCTCCCCCTACGTGGCTTCAAGGTAGAAGTCACTGTAGTGTGTGCGCATTTGTGATGTATAGCCTGCTCTAAGCCACGAATTTATAATACTCGCATGTTCTAAGGCCCGATTGTGGTGCAGTGGAGATAGTCCCTATTGCGTACTATAGTGCGTAGTTATTTGTGCGTACTGAATTCAATGTATTGTGTGTAAGAGTGCTGTTGCATATGGCGGCTGTCTGTGTAATGGGTAACAAGCTTTAAACAACGGACTATTGTGCTTGTGAAATCTTTTCGACCGTGCGGTGCTCCCACTACGTGGCTTCAAGGTAGAAGTCACTGTAGTGTGGGCGCATTTGTAATGTATAGCTTGCTCTAAGCCACGAATTTATAATATTCGCATGTTCTAAGGTCCGATTGTGGTGCAGTGGAGATAGTCCCTATTGCGTACTATAGTGCGTAGTTATTTGTGCGTACTGAATTCAATGTATTGTGTGTAAGAGTGCTGTTGCATATGGCGGCTGTCTGTGTAATGGGTAACATGCTTTAAACAACGGACTATTGTGCGCGTGAAATCTTTTCGACTGTGGGGTGCTCCCACTACGTGGCTTCAAGGTAGAAGTCACTGTAGTGTGTGCGCATTTGTGATGTATAGCCTGCTCTAAGCCACGAATTTATAATATTCGCATGTTCTAAGGCCCGATTGTGGTGCAGTGGAGATAGTCCCTATTGCGTACTAAAGTGCGTAGTAATTTGTGCGTACTGAATTCAATTTATTGCGTGTAAGAGTGCTGTTGCATATGGCGGCTGTCTGTGTAATGGGTAACATGCTTTAAACAACGGACTATTGTGCGCGTGAAATCTTTTCGACCGTGCGGTTCTCCCTCTACGTGGCTTCAAGGTAGAAGTCACTGTAGTGTGTGCGCATTTGTGATGTATAGCCCGCTCTAAGCCACGAATTCATAATATTCGCATGTTCTAAGGCCCGATTGTTATGCAGTGGAGATAGTCCCTATTGCGTACTATAGTGCGTAGTTATTTGTGCGCACTGAATTCAATGTATTGTGTGTAAGAGTGCTGTTGCATATGGCGGCTGTCTGTGTAAATGGGTAACATGCTTTAAACAACGGACTATTGTGCGCGTGAAATCTTTTCGACCGTGCGGTGCTCCCACTACGTGGCTTCAAGGTAGAAGTCACTGTAGTGTGTGCGCATTTGTGATGTATAGCCTGCTCTAAGCCACGAATTTATAATATTCGCATGTTCTAAGACCCGATTGTGGTGCAGTGGAGATAGTCCCTATTGCGTACTATAGTGCGTAGTTATTTGTGCGTACTGAATTCAATGTATTGTGGGTAAGAGTGCTGTTGCATATGGCGGCTGTCTGTGTAATGGGTAACATGCTTTAAACAACGGACTATTGTGCGCGTGAAATCTTTTCGACCGTGCGGTGTTCCCACTACGTGGCTTCAAGGTAGAAGTCACTGTAGTGTATGCGCATTTGTGATGTATAGCAAGCTCTAAGCCACGAATTTATAATATTCGCATGTTCTAAGGCCCGATTGGGCTGCAGTGGAGATAGTCGCTGTTGCGTACTATAGTGCGTAGTTATTTGTGCGTACTGAATTCAATGTATTGTGTGTAAGAGTGCTGTTGCATATGGCGGCTGTCTGTTTAATGGGTAACATGCTTTAAACAACGGACTATTGTGCGCGTGAAATCTTTTCGACCGTGCGGTGCTCCCACTACGTGGCTTCAAGGTAGAAGTCACTGTAGTGTGTGCGCATTTGTGATGTATAGCCCGCTCTAAGCCGCGAATTTATAATATTCGCATGTTCTAAGGCCCGATTGTTATGCAGTGGAGATAGTCCCTATTGCGTACTATAGTGCGTAGTTATTTGTGCGTACTGAATTCAATGTATTGTGTGTAAGAGTGCTGTTGCATATGGCGGCTGTCTGTGTAATGGGTAACATGCTTTAAACAACAGACTATTGTGCGCGTGAAATCTTTTCGACCGTGCGGTGCTCCCACTACGTGGCTTCAAGTTAGAAGTCACTGTAGTGTATGCGCATTTGTGATGTATAGCAAGCTCTAAGCCACGAATTTATAATATTCGCATATTCTAAGACCCGATTGGGCTGCAGTGGAGATAGTCCCTATTGCGTACTATAGTGCGTAGTTATTTGTGCGTACTGAATTCAATGTATTGTGTGTAAGAGTGCTGTTGCCTATGGCGGCTGTCTGTGTAATGGGTAAAAAGCTTTAAACAACGGACTATTGTGCGCGTGAAATCTTTTCGACCGTGCGGTGCTCCCACTACGTGGCTTCAAGGTAAAAGTCACTGTAGTTTGTGCGCATTTGTGATGTATAGCCTGCTCTAAGCCACGAATTTATATTATTCGCATGTTCTAAAGCCCGATTGTGGTGCAGTGGAGATAGTCCCTATTGCGTACTATAGTGCGTAGTTATTTGTGCGTACTGAATTCAATGTATGGTGTGTAAGAGTGCTGTTGCATATGGCGGCTGTCTGTGTAATGGGTAACATGCTTTAAACAACGTACTATTGTGCGCGTGAAATCTTTTCGACCGTGCGGTGCTCCCACTACGTGGCTTCTAGGTAGAAGTCACTGTAGTGTGTGCGCATTTGTGATGTATAGCCCGCTCTAAGCCACGAATTTATAATGTTCGCATGTTCTAAGGCCCGATTGTGCTGCAGCGGAGATAGTCCCTATTGCGTTCTATAGTGCGTAGTTATTTGTGTGTACTGAATTCAATGTATCATGTGTAAGAGTGCTGTTGCATATGGCGGCTGTCTGTGTAATGGGTAACATGCTTTAAACAACGGACTATTGTGCGCGTGAAATCTTTTCGACCGTGCGGTGCTCCCACTACGTGGCTTCAAGGTAGAAGTCGCTGTATTGTGTGCGCATTTGTTATGTATAGCCTGCTCTAAGCCACGAATTTATAATATTTGCATGTTCTAAGGCCCGATTGTGGTGCAGTGGAGATAGTCCCTATTGCGTACTATAGTGCGTAGTTTTTTGTGCGTACTGAATTCAATGTATTGTGTGTAAGAGTGCTGTTGCATATGGCGGCTGTCTGTGTAATGGGTAACATGCTTTAAACAACGGACTATTGTGCGCGTGAAATCTTTTCGACCGTGCGGTGCTCCCACTACGTGGCTTCAAGGTAGAAGTCACTGTATTGTGTGCGCATTTGTTATTTATAGCCTGCTCTAAGCCACGAATTTATTATATTCGCATGTTCTAAGGCCCGATTGTGCTGCAGTGGAGATAGTCCCTATTGCGTACTATAGTGCGTAGTTATTTGTGCGTACTGAATTCAATGTATTGTGTGTAAGAGTGCTGTTGCATATGGCGGCTGTCTGTGTAATGGGTAACATGCTTTAAACAACGGACTATTGTGCGCGTGAAATCTTTTCGACCGTGCGATGCTCCCACTACGTGGCTTCAAGGTAGAAGTCACTGTAGTGTGTGCGCATTTGTGTAGTACAGCCCGCTCTAAGCCACGAATTTATAATATTCGCATGTTCTAAGGCCCGGTTGTGGTGCAGTGGAGATAGTCCCTATTGCGTACTATAGTGCGTAGTTATTTGTGCGTACTGAATTCAATGTATTGTGTGTAAGAGTGCTGTTGCATATGGCGGCTGTCTGTGTAATGGGTAACATGCTTTAAACAACGGACTATTGTGCGCGTGAAATCTTTTCGAACGTGCGGTGCTCCCCCTACGTGGCTTCAAGGTAGAAGTCACTGTAGTGTGTGCGCATTTGTGATGTATAGCCTGCTCTAAGCCACGAATTTATAATACTCGCATGTTCTAAGGCCCGATTGTGGTGCAGTGGAGATAGTCCCTATTGCGTACTATAGTGCGTAGTTATTTGTGCGTACTGAATTCAATGTATTGTGTGTAAGAGTGCTGTTGCATATGGCGGCTGTCTGTGTAATGGGTAACATGCTTTAAACAACGGACTATTGTGCGCGTGAAATCTTTTCGACCGTGCGGTGCTCCCACTACGTGGCTTCAAGGTAGAAGTCACTGTAGTGTATGCGCATTTGTGATGTATAGCCCGCTCTAAGCCACGAATTTATAATATTCGCATGTTCTAAGGCCCGATTGTGCTGCAGTGGAGATAGTCCCTATTGCGTACTATAGTGCGTAGTTATTTGTGCGTACTGAATTCAATGTATTGTGTGTAAGAGTGCTGTTGCATATGGCGGCTGTCTGTGTAATGGGTAACAAGCTTTAAACAACGGACTATTGTGCGTGTGAAATCTTTTCGACCGTGCGGGGCTCCCACTACGTGGCTTCAAGGTAGAAGTCACTGTAGTGTGGGCACATTTGTAATGTATAGCCTGCTCTAAGCCACGAATTTATAATATTCGCATGTTCTAAGGCCCGATTGTGGTGCAGTGGAGATAGTCCCTATTGCGTACTATAGTGCGTAGTTATTTGTGCGTACTGAATTCAATGTATTGTGTGTAAGAGTGCTGTTGCATATGGCGGCTGTCTGTGTAATAGGTAACATGCTTTAAACAACGGACTATTGTGCGCGTGAAATCTTTTCGACTGTGGGGTGCTCCCACTACGTGGCTTCAAGGTAGAAGTCACTGTAGTGTGTGCGCATTTGTGATGTATAGCCTGCTCTAAGCCACGAATTTATAATAATCGCATGTTCTAAGGCCCGATTTTGGTGCAGTGGAGATAGTCCCTATTGCGTACTAAAGTGCGTAGTTATTTGTGCGTACTGAATTCAATTTATTGCGTGTAAGAGTGCTGTTGCATATGGCGGCTGTCTGTGTAATGGGTAACATGCTTTAAACAACGGACTATTGTGTGCGTGAAATCTTTTCGACCGTGCGGTTCTCCCACTACGTGGCTTCAAGGTAGAAGTCACTGTAGTGTGTGCGCATTTGTGATGTATAGCCCGCTCTAAGCCACGAATTCATATTATTCGCATGTTCTAAGGCCCGATTGTTATGCAGTGGAGATAGTCCCTATTGCGTACTATAGTGCGTAGTTATTTGTGCGTACTGAATTCAATGTATTGTGTGTAAGAGTGCTGTTGCATATGGCGGCTGTCTGTGTAAATGGGTAACATGCTTTAAACAACGGACTATTGTGCGCGTGAAATCTTTTCGACCGTGCGGTGCTCCCACTACGTGGCTTCAAGGTAGAAGTCACTGTAGTGTGTGCGCATTTGTGATGTATAGCCTGCTCTAAGCCACGAATTTATAATAGTCGCATGTTCTAAGGCCCGATTGTGGTGCAGTGGAGATAGTCCCTATTGCGTACTATAGTGCGTAGTTATTTGTGCGTACTGAATTCAATGTATTGTGTGTAAGAGTGCTGTTGCATATGGCGGCTGTCTGTGTAATGGGTAACATGCTTTAAACAACGGACTATTGTGCGCGTGAAATCTTTTCGACCGTGCGGTGTTCCCACTACGTGGCTTCAAGGTAGAAGTCACTGTAGTGTATGCGCATTTGTGATGTATAGCAAGCTCTAAGCCACGAATTTATAATATTCGCATGTTCTAAGGCCCGATTGGGCTGCAGTAGAGATAGTCCCTATTGCGTACTATAGTGCGTAGTTATTTGTGCGTACTGAATTCAATGTATTGTGTGTAAGAGTGCTGTTGCCTATGGCGGCTGTCTGTGTAATGGGTAACAAGCTTTAAAACGCGGACTATTGTGCGCGTGAAATCTTTTCGACCGTGCGGTGCTCCCACTACGTGGCTTCAAGGTAAAAGTCACTGTAGTTTGTGCGCATTTGTGATGTATAGCCTGCTCTAAGCCACGAATTTATGATATTCGCATGTTCTAAGGCCCGATTGTGCTGCAGTGGAAATAGTCCCTATTGCGTACTATAGTGCGTAGTTATTTGTGCGTACTGAATTCAATGTATTGTGTGTAAGAGTGCTGTTGCATATGGCGGCTGTCTGTGTAATGGGTAACATGCTTTAAACAACGGACTATTGTGCGCGTGAAATCTTTTCGACCATGCGGTGCTCCCACTACGTGGCTTCAAGGTAGAAGTCACTGTAGTGTGTACGCATTTGTGATGTATAGCCTGCTCTAAGCCACGAATTTATATTATTCGCATGTTCTAAGGCCCGATTGTAGTGCAGTGGAGATAGTCCCTATTGCGTACTAAAGTGCGTACTAAAGTGCGATATTTGTGCGTACTGAATTCAATGTATTGCGTGTAAGAGTGCTGTTGCATATGGCGGCTGTCTGTTTAATGGGTAACATGCTTTAAACAACGGACTATTGTGCGCGTGAAATCTTTTCGACCGTGCGGTGCTCCCACTACGTGGCTTCAAGGTAGAAGTCACTGTAGTGTGTGCGCATTTGTGATGTATAGCCCGCTCTAAGCCGCGAATTTATAATATTCGCATGTTCTAAGGCCCGATTGTTATGCAGTGGAGATAGTCCCTATTGCGTACTACAGTGCGTAGTTATTTGTGCGTACTGAATTCAATGTATTGTGTGTAAGAGTGCTGTTGCATATGGCGGCTGTCTGTGTAATGGGTAACATGCTTTAAACAACGGACTATTGTGCGCGTGAAATCTTTTCGACCGTGCGGTGCTCCCACTACGTGGCTTCAAGTTAGAAGTCACTGTAGTGTATGCGCATTTGTGATGTATAGCAAGCTCTAAGCCACGAATTTATAATATTCGCATATTCTAAGACCCGATTGGGCTGCAGTGGAGATAGTCCCTATTGCGTACTATAGTGCGTAGTTATTTGTGCGTACTGAATTCAATGTATTGTGTGTAAGAGTGCTGTTGCCTATGGCGGCTGTCTGTGTAATGGGTAAAAAGCTTTAAACAACGGACTATTGTGCGCGTGAAATCTTTTCGACCGTGCGGTGCTCCCACTACGTGGCTTCAAGGTAAAAGTCACTGTAGTTTGTGCGCATTTGTGATGTATAGCCTGCTCTAAGCCACGAATTTATATTATTCGCATGTTCTAAAGCCCGATTGTGGTGCAGTGGAGATAGTCCCTATTGCGTACTATAGTGCGTAGTTATTTGTGCGTACTGAATTCAATGTATTGTGTGTAAGAGTGGTGTTGCATATGGCGGCTGTCTGTGTAATGGGTAACATGCTTTAAACAACGGACTTTTGTGCGCGTGAAATCTTTTCGACCGTGCGGTGCTCCCACTACGTGGCTTCTAGGTAGAAGTCACTGTAGTGTGTGCGCATTTGTGATGTATAGCCCGCTCTAAGCCACGAATTTATATTGTTCGCATGTTCTAAGGCCCGATTGTGCTGCAGCGGAGATAGTCCCTATTGCGTACTATAGTGCGTAGTTATTTGTGTGTACTGAATTCAATGTATCATGTGTAAGAGTGCTGTTGCATATGGCGGCTGTCTGTGTAATGGGTAACATGCTTTAAACAACGGACTATTGTGCGCGTGAAATCTTTTCGACCGTGCGGTGCTCCCACTACGTGGCTTCAAGGTAGAAGTCACTGTATTGTGTGCGCATTTGTTATGTATAGCCTGCTCTAAGCCACGAATTTATAATATTTGCATGTTCTAAGGCCCGATTGTGGTGTAGTGGAGATAGTCCCTATTGCGTACTATAGTGCGTAGTTTTTTGTGCGTACTGAATTCAATGTATTGTGTGTAAGAGTGCTGTTGCATATGGCGGCTGTCTGTGTAATGGGTAACATGCTTTAAACAACGGACTATTGTGCGCGTGAAATCTTTTCGACCGTGCGGTGCTCCCACTACGTGGCTTCAAGGTAGAAGTCACTGTATTGTGTGCGCATTTGTTATTTATAGCCTGCTCTAAGCCACGAATTTATTATATTCGCATGTTCTAAGGCCCGATTGTGGTGCAGTGGAGATAGTCCCTATTGCGTACTATAGTGCGTAGTTATTTGTGCGTACTGAATTCAATGTATTGTGTGTAAGAGTGCTGTTGCATATGGCGGCTGTCTGTGTAATGGGTAACATGCTTTAAACAACGGACTATTGTGCGCGTGAAATCTTTTCGACCGTGCGATGCTCCCACTACGTGGCTTCAAGGTAGAAGTCACTGTAGTGTGTGCGCATTTGTGTAGTACAGCCCGCTCTAAGCCACGAATTTATAATATTCGCATGTTCTAAGGCCCGGTTGTGGTGCAGTGGAGATAGTCCCTATTGCGTACTATAGTGCGTAGTTATTTGTGCGTACTGAATTCAATGTATTGTGTGTAAGAGTGCTGTTGCATATGGCGGCTGTCTGTGTAATGGGTAACATGCTTTAAACAACGGACTATTGTGCGCGTGAAATCTTTTCGAACGTGCGGTGCTCCCCCTACGTGGCTTCAAGGTAGAAGTCACTGTAGTGTGTGCGCATTTGTGATGTATAGCCTGCTCTAAGCCACGAATTTATAATACTCGCATGTTCTAAGGCCCGATTGTGGTGCAGTGGAGATAGTCCCTATTGCGTACTATAGTGCGTAGTTATTTGTGCGTACTGAATTCAATGTATTGTGTGTAAGAGTGCTGTTGCATATGGCGGCTGTCTGTGTAATGGGTAACATGCTTTAAACAACGGACTATTGTGCGCGTGAAATCTTTTCGACCGTGCGGTGCTCCCACTACGTGGCTTCAAGGTAGAAGTCACTGTAGTGTATGCGCATTTGTGATGTATAGCCCGCTCTAAGCCACGAATTTATAATATTCGCATGTTCTAAGGCCCGATT